>NC_142162.1:24029709-24337331 GCF_024610735.1 Ursus americanus | reverse complement strand
GCTGCACAAACTACATTTCGAGTGCTCAATAGCCACATGAAATTAGTGGCTACCTTATCGGACAGCTCAGAAACAGAAAATTTCTATCAGCACAGAAAGTTCTATTGGACAGAGCAGTTTAATAATCAATTTCTTTTACTGCTTCAACTAGTTAAATGAATTCCATTGTTTGAACTAAGAACTCCAACCAACTCACTATGATAAGGATTTAAGTCTTTATTGTAAAAGCAATGGGAAATCATCAGAGTTTTTCGTGTGTGTGTGTGACATGATGAGGTCTCTATTTCCGAAAGATCACCTTTGTTTCAACATGAAGGAGGAACTGAAAAGGGAATCACAAGCTCTAGCTCCAGTTCATTGTGGTTTGATCATGAGAGTTCTAATTCAAATATTCACATACCTAACAAATTTTGAACATTTGCCAGGCATCTTTTTTTTTTTTAAAGATTTTATTTATTTATTCGACAGAGAGAGAGACAGCCAGCAAGAGAGGGAACACAAGCAGGGGGAGTGGGAGAGGAAGAAGCAGGCTCATAGCGAAAGAGCCTGACGTGGGGCTCGATCCCAGAACTCCAGGATCACGCCCTGAGCCGAAGGCAGACGCTTAACCGCTGTGCCACCCAGGCGCCCCTGCCAGGCATCTTTTGGCTCTGGAGATACAGAGGTAAGAAAGACATGGTTCCTGATCTCAATGAAGGCCTATGCTGGTTAAGCATACAAATAAAAAAAAAACATATTTGTGCTAGGTTACGCTGTGGTTAATGCAGAGTCTGAGACAGAGGAATGTGACTGCCCTCATGTGGCTTCCCCGTATGAACAGTCCTTGGGGAGTGGGAGATCACCATGGCTTTGCAAGTCCAGGATCTTGTTTCAAGTTATTCAGCACACCCACTAATTAAACTTAGAGGACATCAGTGAATCTGTAAGGGTGCCAATTTGATAATTTACAACTGTAACTTTAAGTTAGAAAATGAATTCCATCTTATACCAGCTACTACTTGTACCAAATGTTAAAGACACCCTCATTCTTTTTTTAAAAAAAATGTATTTATTTATTTATTTGAGAGAGAGTACAATAACACAGAGGGAGAAGCAGACTCCGCGCTGAGAGAGAACCAGACGTGGGGCTTGAACCCACGACCCTGAGATCATGACCTGAGCCAAAGGCAGATGTTTAACTGACTGAGCCACCCAGGCACCCCCAAGACACCCTCATCCTTGTTCAAAATATTTGAGAGGCCACATTTGAAATCAAGAGTTTGTTTGGTGAGCAGAAAATCAGAGAAAAGGGTGTGAGTTGAAAGGTCGTGGAGTAGCTTGATGAAGCACCTGTAAACCTATGACAGTGAGCCTTTCTATGAATCAGATGCTGCCAGATTCATGTCTTCAGTTCTGCTGGCAGGTGGAGGACTCTGGGGAATCTCTCATTCATAGACTTGACCTCCAACCCCCTACTTATTTTCTATGAATAAGCACTGAAAAAAATCTTGTCTATTATTTGCTCCTTTGCTTCCTAATCTTCTTGCTTTCCACTTTCTTCTGTGTGCATATGCTCTCTAAGGATGGTTATAAATATGAACCCAGAGTTCCTCATAGTTCCCTCTTACGCGGTGGTAGTAATTACCACCATAGCCACATAGATTGGCTTTGGACACATCTTTTTTTTTTTTTTTTAAAGATTTTATTTATTTATTTGACAGAGATAGAGACAGCCAGTGAGAGAGGGAACACAAGCAGGGGGAATGGGAGAGTAAGAAGCAGGCTCATAGTAGAGGAGCCTGATGTGGGGCTCGATCCCGGAACTCCAGGATCACGCCCTGAGCCGAAGGCAGACGCCTTAACCGCTGTGCCACCCAGGCGCCCCAGGCTTTGGACACATCTAAAGGGTATGGCCTCAGCCAAGTTATATCTACTGATGGTTGGCTGATGTCTTTGGTAATATGTTTTTTTGGGAGAGAGTAACTGGCCCTCGAAATTGGGGGTGGAGAGTGGGGGAGGGACGGTTTCATTGTAGGGAAATGATAAGCCCTGAAAGATATCAAAAGTCATCGTCATCATCATCATCTTTTTTTTTTTTTTTTTTAAGTAGGCTCTATGTCCAGCGTGGAGCCCAATGCAGGGCTCAAACTCACAACCCCGAGATCAAGATCTGAGCTGAGATCAAGAGTTATATGCTTAACTGACAGGGCCACCCAAGCGCCCCAAAGGTCATCTCCTTTAAAAAAAACTCTGACACACTCCCTTACCAATCTCTCCTTCGTGTACACTGGCCACACTTCTGTCATATCTTCTATAACTCTTTGCTGTTATTTGTAAAATTGTCCGCCCCTATGGCGCGCCCTTCTACATTTAGCTGTAAAGACCTTTGGGAACCATACCTACGCTTACCGGTCTTGAATTCCCATTTAACACAACTAGAACACAACAGGAGGAGCTCCGTGTCTATTGACTAAATGAATAAAAGAAAGCCTCACAACTTGGCTAACGCGACCTGGGCCTCCTGTAAGAGTAAGGAAAGTAGTCTCGTTTCCCATCCCAGCCGCCCGAGTGCTCTAATTTGGGTAGCAAAGGGGTGAAATTTTCAGAGACAAACACCAACCCAGAGGATTGCCCAGGAGGTGAATTTGCTCAGGGAACCACTCAAAGGCCTTGGTAACTAGGCTTTCCTCTCCGAGAAGGGGGTGGGCGGAGGACGCTGTCCCCGCGCCGGGAACACTCAGAGGCCAGTGGAATCTACCTGTCCCAGAGAAGGTGGGGGCCCAGGGCATGTGACTCCGTTTCCCCGCGACAAGTCCCGCCTACCTTTTTCTCGCACTGGGTTCCTCATTTCCTTACTCCTGTTAACCAATCGCCGCACAGGACATCGCCAGGTTGGGCGGTGGTTGGAGGACTCCCGGGATCCGTCACTCGGAGACTCCGCCCCCTATTTCTTTCCAGCCTTCAGCGACGGAACTGAGCCGAACGTTTGTGAGCTGCCGGGCAGACGGTTGCGGTAGGTGAAGAGGGGCAGGGTGCCCAGCATTTTACCGCCCCAGTCCCATCCCGGGATACCACAGACGGGCCTCAGGGCCTCACTCATCCCGCCCAGCCAGTCCTTGTGGCCAGAATGGCTGAGGCCCGGGTCTGGACACCAGGGTTCCCTGCGCTGTTCTGGACTTCCTAGGGAGGAGGGGGGAGAACCGGAGCTTCGGTGCAAGCAAAGTTTTGGTTTGGGTGGGTTCAAACGACTTCGGAACGGGGTGGAGGTTCACTGTGGGCCCTGGCATCAATTCATCCAGGGCCGCTGTGACATATCTTCTGGGCGCTTACGTTGGCTGGGCTGTCACTTCAGGAATTATTCAGACCTTAGCCCAGGCAGCCTTCCTAATCTAAAAGATCCCTCCGGAAAGAAGGTGTCAACCTATTCTGTAAGCCTAAATAATTATGAAAGCCCCAGGGTGTGGTATTGGATGAGAACATGGATTTTGAAGAGGCACAGGTCTGGTTTCCAGTCAAGGAAACACCATATATCAGCAGGGTACCCTTGACTAGCCTTCTGATCCTCAGTTCCTTCATCAGTTAACCGATGGAAATGTCTCTTCCAGTGTTTCTATTAAAATAAGAACTTATAAAATAAGAATAATGTATATAGCCCAGCTTCTATATGTAATGAGCACATGGAGCGGGGCGCCTGGGTAGCGCAGTCGTTAAAAGCGTCTGCCTTCGGCTCAGGGCGTGATCCCGGCGTACTGGGATCGAGTCCCACATCGGGCTCCTCCGCTATGAGCCTGCTTCTTCCTCTCCCACTCCCCCTGCTGTGTATCCCTCTCTCGCTGGCTGTCTCTCTGTCACATAAATAAATAAAATCTTAAAAAAAAAAAAAATGAGCACATGGAGCTTTTCATATGACATTACTTTCTCACAGTTTTCACCAGGAAGCATTTTTATTATCCTCGTGTATTTGGAACTCTGCAAGGCCTTTAGTCTGTGTTCTATTGAAAACAGAATTTAATTGGCTTAGAACAGAGTGGTTGCATTTTGGAGATCTTTGGAGAAAAGTGCAGAATGGTTGTCTCCACTGGAAATGTCTTAGAAACTTGTGTTACAACATACATAACAAAATTGGCCATTTTAACCATTTTTAGATGTGCAGTTGTGACACATATGGTTGTGCAACCATAACGATCATCCATCTCTAGAACTTCCCAAATTAAAGCTCTGTACCCATTGAACAGTAACTCCCATTCCCTCCTCTGCCAACCCCGTGGCAACCACCATTCTGTTTTTTGACTCTATGAATTTCACTGCAGTAGGTACTTCATATAAGTGGAATCATTCAATATTTGTCCTTTCATGTCTGGCTTTTAGACATTTTTTTTAAAGATTTATTTAATTGACAGAGATAGAGACAGCCAGAGAGAGAACACAAGCAAGGGGAGTGGGAGAGGAAGAAAGAGGCTCCCAGCAGAGGAGCCCGATGTGGGGCTCGAACCCAGAACGCTGGGATCACGCCCTGAGCCGAAGGAAGACGCTTAACGACTGAGCCACTCAGGCGCCCCTAGACATTTTTAAAAAAGAAACTTTATTATGAAAACAACTTGCAGGCAGAGCCAGAAGTCCAATTACCCTTTTGTCATCTTTATGTATGTAACATAGGAATCTAATAAAAGATACTTTAAGATTAGAGAAATTTCTTAGAAGCCTATTACCTTCTTCATTGGGTAAACAAATATGTAAGTACTGCATACTTATATCCTTTTTTATTTTTTAAGATTTTATGTATTTATTTGAGAGAGAGACAGGCAGCGAGAGAGGGAACACAAGCAGGGGCAGTGGGAGAGGAAGAAGCAGGCTCCCAGCAGAGGAGCCCGATGTGGGGCTCGATCCCAGAACGCCAGGATCACACCCTGAGCCGAAGGCAGACGCTTAACGACTGAGCCACCCAGGCGCCCCCTGCATACTTATATCCTTAAAGCGAGTCCTTACATTTCTGTTTTTCAGCTCAGATTCCAAATGAAAATGTTTGAGAGCATTGACTCTATAGCCACAAGATCTGGCCCTGATCTTTGGGCTGAAATCTGTTCCTGTCTACCAAATCCCGACAAAGAAGATGGTGCCAACAATGCCTTCTCAGACTCCTTTATGGATTCTTACCCTGCGGGCACAGGCCAGAGGGAGGCCCCAGATTTTGCTGTTCAGCCTGCTACAAAGCCTTGGGCTCCCTTGCAGGATTCAGAAGTGTATTTAGCATCTCTAGGTAAGTTAGGCGTGTTTTTTTTTTTTTTTTTTTCTGAATCACAAGCCGGTGGCTTTAAGGAAGCATGTTGAAGTTCTGTTTCATCACCTGGTTTCTATTCTTTTTTTTTTTTTTTTTAAGATTTTTAATTTATTTATTTGACAGAGAGAGAGAGAGCACAAGAGCAGCAGGCAGAGGGATGGGGAGGGGGAGAAGCAGGCTCCCCGCTGAGCAGAGAACCCGCTGTGGGAGACAAGGGGCTTGGGATCATGACCTGAGCCAAAGGCAGATGCTTAACTGACTGAGTCACCCAGGCACCCACCCTTCTATTCTTTTTTTTTTTTTTTCAAAGATTTTATTTTATTTATTTGACAGAGAGAGACAGCGAGGGAGGGAACACAAGCAGGGGGAGTGTGAGAGGGAGAAGCAGGCTTCCCGCAGAGCAAAAAGCCCGATGCGGGGCTTGATCCCAGCACCCTGGGATCACGCCCTGAGCCGAAGGCAGATGCTTAACGACTGAGCCACCCAGGTGCCCCCCACCCCTCTATTCTTAATTATTATTGTTTTTTGTCCTCACCGCATGTATTTGTTAGATGTAATTCTAGGGGGGATGTTTCAGGTTGGTTGTTGAGAAGGAGTACCCGTCTCCTCTTTTTTTTTTTTAAGATTTTATTTTTTAAATAATCTCTACACCCACCGTGGGGCTTGAACTTATAAGCCTGAGATCAAGAGTTGCATGCTCTACTGACTGAGCTAGCCAGGTACCCCAGGAGCACCATTTTCCTTGTATATCCCTTAAAACGGTCTTTGTTACCTCCTGCCTCTGTTTCATCTGAATTCTGCTTCATTTCTTGGCATTCCATAGAACCTTCTTGCCTACTATTGGTGGTCCATATATTCAGATAACTCAAAAGTGTCAAACATTATGCCATCCTGAAAGAAAACCATGACCCCAGAGCTGCACGTGGATTTCTGATGAAACTACTGTATTGAGAAACTACTGTGCTAGAAAACTGTTCTATTAAATAGATTGATTGTTGGAATGGGAGCATGTTGACATAAAGTTCATTCCACCTCTTGTTAGTCTTTTTTTCCCCCCAGTCCTTTAATTTTTAAAAATATTTCCTCAAATATCTGTCCTGTATTCTTAAGTATTAATATTTAGAGAGGCTCCAAATACAGGAAGGAGATTCGGATTCTCCCACGCAAGTGAAAGAAAAATATCAGTCTAGGGAAGCGATTACTTTAGAATTGTGGTATCCTTTTATTATTAAACATCCATGAGACCCATCTACGTATCACAAAACCAGACTGGCAATAATTATTTGAGGAAGGAAAGGCAATTCAGGAAGAAGCTTTTGAGGAAGGACAGAAGGAGGAATCAGAATAGAGTTTACATGATCTCTAAGAAATGTCTTGGAAAAACAAAAGGAGTTTTGTTAATGTACTGGAGGAAAAAGATAAGAGAAAAACACAAGTGGATGGATAACGAGAAAGATCCAGGTGTAAGGTGAAATTTGTCTGGAAGCCACCAAAGGTAGGAGAGTAACACTTGCAGCCATGGCCAAGGAGGTTGACAATTCTGTTCTGTGGCAGTCAGAACATCTGCTTAATGATGACAAGGAGAAGAAACAGCAACACTCTGAGAAAGCTGGAGAACCAGATCCTATGGCTTTTGGTACTCTGTGCCCGGGGGTTGTAAGAAACTTTCATGAATTTGGTGATGATTTGATTGGTGAAGACTGGTTCGGAAAGTTAAAACTCCACTGATCTTTTCTAAAATCAGTTAGGAAGATGATTAAGGGGCACCTGGCTGGCTCTGTCAGTAGATCCTGGCTCTTGATCTCAGGGTTATAAGTTTGAGCTCCATGTTGAATATAGAGATTACTTAAAACTAAAATGTAAAAAAAAGATGATGATTAAAATTTCATTCTCTGAGGAGGAGAAGAGCCATTTCTGTGCCTGTAGCAGAATCCGGGAGACAATGGCAGGCAGCCGGGGAGTGTGCAGTGGTGCGTTTCTGCCTGCCCAACTTAAATCACACCTGACTGGGGACTGAGCACGCTCAGAGAGGGCAAGACTTTTTTCAGCCCAAAAGAGTACCTTCCGCCTTTAGACCCAAGGCCAGACAATATAAAAATTGTTTTTATTGTCAAATAGACCTGAATCAAAAAGAATCTAGGGGTGACTGGGTGGCTTAGTTGGTTGAACATCCGACTCTTGAGTTTTTCTCAGGTCATGATGTCAGAGTCATGAGATCAAGCCCCTGGATTGGCTCTGCGCTTGACAGGGAGTCTGCTTGAGGTTCTCTCTCTCCCTTTCCTTCTGCCCAACCCCTCCCCACTCACATGTACGCTCCTTCTCTCTCAAATAAGTAAATAAATCTTAAAAAAAAAAAAGAATCTACTATGAGCAACAGCTAAAAACTTAGCCAGCTCCATGTGAGATCTACATAATTCACATCCTCAAGGAGGCAAAAACTCCTCAAATATTTAACATTTCTCAACTGCAGGTTTTTTGCATGGGTAAACTCCTGGTGGTAACTTGCAGCAACAAAAGGTGGTTATTGTTTTGATGTGTGGGTGCTAGCTGATGTGGCTTGTTTAGAAATGAAAACAGGATTGCAAATCATAAAGTTTCAATTGGGTCTGGGCTTGATATTCACAACCCCCCCCCCCGCCCCAAAAGGCCATCACTTACCCATTTATTATCGTTGAAGCAAGACTACATTAAAGCAGAAGGCAAATGGTGATCCCCTTCCTCCCCTTCTTCAGTCGGTCCACAATTACACTTAAAATGCAAAGAAGAGTAATTAAACATCTATCATCAGGAAGCCATGTGGACCGCTCTCATTGGGATTACAAGATGTTTGTTTTTATTAGGTTCTGACATCCAGGCCTCAAGTTGAATAACTTTGAAAAATGTTGGGAGATTGCTTTTCTTTAATCAAGAATTTAATCACACATAGAGATCTTAAAGGTCTCTTATTATTGAGTTCTCATCAAGTCAATTTTAGTGTCTAATGAACCATTGGATCTTTCATCATTTTCTCTAATTCTTTCTCATGAGATTTGGAAACTACTTCATGTCACTATAACAAAAAGAAAAATCATATACTCCTCAGAGAGACTATTTTCAAGGAGTTGACACATGTCAAGCCAGGGGAAACAAGTAATGCCTTCGAGAGATACCTGCTGGCTTCTGCGATTTCAAAGAAAACGTGCCATTGATTTATTTATGAGAGCCTATGGCTTTTTTCCTTTCTGGGGTTAACCATGTATTTGAAAGAAAAAGAAAAATGTACATTTCCCTTTACCCGTCCTTAAAAAATGGGCTCTTTTGCAGGGAGTGTGGACGTACTCATCAGTGAGAAATTTTTTAAGTTGTCACCTCGCATTTTATTTATTTTTTATTTTTTAAAAAGATTTGATTCATTTGAGAGAGAGAAAGAGAGAGAGACACAGAGACAGAGCACAAGCCAAGGGGAGAGGCAGAGGGAGAGGGAGAAACAGACTTCCCGCTGAGCTGGGAGCCTGATGTGGGGCTCGATCCCAGGACCTGGAGATCACAACCTGAGCTGAAGGCAGACGCTTAACCATCTGAACCACCCAGATGCCCCTGTCACCTTGCATTTTAGACTTAGTTTCATTTCATACTCACTTTCCTTGTTAAGCTTCTTCTCCTCTTCTCTTTAGAGAAGAAGCTGAGAAGAATTAAAGGTTTAAATCAGGAAGTGACTTCCAAGGACATGCTTCGAACCTTGGCCCAAGCCAAGAAGGAATGCTGGGATCGGTTCCTCCAGGAAAAGTTAGCATCAGAGTTCTTTGTGGATGGACTTGATTCTGATGAGAGGTAATTGGTTCCCAGTCCAGTTCCAGGTGACAGTATTTCACGGGGGGCATTTCTCTTTCTCTAAAGAATTCAGGGAGAGTGACATTTGAGTCCAGATATTGGTTGGTATCAACATCAGCTTTTCTGAGCTCAAAATCATCCTTTTTACAGTTGCTCCATTTGCTCTTGGTCCAGTAGCAGATGTTGATATTTTTGCAAAAAAAGCCAATACCCCACCTACGTCTTGATCACAGATTGAACAGAATTGAGGAGAAAGCACTGTCTTCACTTCTAAGTATAGAATGTGCTTGAGAAAGTAGTAACCAACCCGCAGCTGGAACTGTGTCTTACTTATGACTCGCCATTGCCTTGGAGAGTTCCTGTCACACTGTAGGCATTCAAATTTGTGTAGACTGAATGAATTTCCTGAGCATCTGCTGTGTGAAGGCACTGCCCATGATGTCATGGGGCTGAGCGTGCTGGGGTGGAGGGGAGATGTAAGGAAGTTTTAGGAGCCCCCCTTTTTTTGGTCCCCACAACTATTCAGGGAGAGATGACAAATATATAAAAAGACATACCTAACAAAATAAGCATAAGAAAAGAGCAGGGTGAGCGGAAGTGACAGAACATGCTTTGGGAGGTGAGAGACCATGGAGCTCCCTGTGGGCTCTGGGGTTTGTGCCAGAGAAGGCAGGACTCGAACAGTATCTGCAAGGGGGGCCGGATGCAGAGAGGAGGAGAGGGCATTCTGCCGCAAAGAGAGGAACGATGCTCGACCTCTGGGAAAGAGACTCTGCCACTTCCTGGTTGTATGTTCTTGAGGAAGTAACCTGGGTGTGCCTCAGTTTCCTGCCCTGTAAAGCAGGAATAGTAGCTCTTCCCTCGTTGGGTTGTTGTGAGGGTTAAAGGAGTTACTATGTGTCAAGTGCTAAGAACAGACCTGGCACCTGGTAAGTACTAGGTAAGTGTTAGCTATGAGTAGTAGTCCTAATGGAATTTTAAAGTTCAGTAAGAAATGATTCAAAATAAAAAAAATCAGTGAGGGAAGTAAAAGCCTGAATTTTAACAAAACGTCTTAGGGAAACATCACCTAAGTTTGCAACATATCGTTAACATTGATTTTACGAGTCCCATGATGTCAGATGAAGATGTGGCTGCTTCATCATCAAATCGGGGACAGTAGGTGAATCAAACTTGTTAGTTAGATTTTACTTTTTAATTTGCAAAGCATTTTCCCTCACATTATCTTAAAGATTGTATCAGCTGCCCCCAGAGTCTTCAGAAATCAGTGTGGCATCTAAAATCAGACCAACTACCTACCTTCTGAGGGTTCAGAAAATAATACACATTTTGCTCTTTTCTGTCTCTAAAGACTCAACCCAATCAAGGCTTAAACTGCCCCAAACACAAGAGACTTGAAGATGCATGCATTTCCAACTCACCAGTAATCTGGTATTCTGTTCTCTCTTCCCTTGAATGTTTGCCTCCTTTCCAGTTCTGAGAAGAAAAGACAAAATTTGCTCCTGCCTAATTCTCAAGTAGGAATTCTTTTTCTTTTGAAGTCAGATCAGCACCAAGGCCGAGTGAATGTTTCCGTGTGTTTATCAATACCTACAATGATGTGATGTTCCCTTTTCTGTAGAAGCAACTGAAACAATTCTGTGAAAAGTGTGGTAGATGAAGATGAAATGCTCCTGGAGTACCTCAGGCCGCTGAGCTGTGGACGCCTGTTCCCGGAGCTGCCCTCTGTGGGAACACTTCTTTTGATCAATGTTAGAACAAATGCACCAGAAACAGTAGATACGCATTTATATGCAGACTTCAGAGTTTCTGTTTTAAACAGAGGCCATCTTGTAGGGCATTGTGTGGTTCTTCACGTATGTGAAGGCCAGGTAGGCGACCCTCCTCATGGCATGCCTTTGGCAGAGGAGTAATGGGCTGAGAAATCCTGTCTACCACACGGTTCACCCATTTTAGGTGTCTAAAATCTGCTGATGGCAGTTTGTGGCTTAAGACTTTGGGCTATTGAAGAGCACAGAATAAGGCTTACGTTATGTGTTATCATTTATAGTTTGCTCTGAAGATCTCATAAGCATGCGAGTGGAGGGTCTTGGGTACTTAAGGAAGGTGGGAGGGGGCACCCCCCCCTGCACAGATCCAAATCAAAAAAGAACCCTCTGGCATAGTGGCTATTTCTTGGTGGGAGAAATTGCTGCACAGATGTTTCCATCTTGGGAACTTGCTATAGGATGAAGTAAACAAAAAACCCCACAAACATGGTGCTTAGTGCAACTAAGTGCTGTAAGTATAATCGAGTCTCAGACTGCCTCAGGTATAGGAGATTTCAAGATGCTCACTAATACTCTGGCATTTATTTGAATGTTTCCTCCCTTGGACAATTTCCTCTCCAGTGTTGAAGAAAAAAAGGACTGAGGCGTAAGCTCTTCTGCTATTCTCGCCAAGCCTTCAGAGGCTGTGCATTTGAAGGGGGCCTGGTGCTGCTTATAGCCCAAGTGCCCACTAGGGGGTAAATTATGCCTCTGAGCTGCCAGGATGCACAGCTGTCAGCGGAGTATCGTCATTCTCCCCGTTAGCAGTGAAAAACAATTGTAGCAAGAAATTGGTGGTGGGCGGGAAGGCAGCATTTGAGTAACTGAGATAATCATTAAGTAATTAATCAGCCGGGTCTGATGCAGCCACCCTGTCCTCCTGCTCTCTCCTAGCACCTTGGAACATTTCAAGAGGTGGCTCCAGCCAGATAAAGTAGCCATCAGTACAGAGGAGGTGCAGTGTCTGATTCCTCCAGAGTCCCAGGTTGAGAAGCTAGAGGCCGGGGACAAGCCAGCGGCAACAGAACAATAAATTACGCACACACACACACACATGCACACACACACGCTGAGCAGCTGTCTTGGGTCCAGAGGGAACAGCGGAGAGCTCGGCGGAGCAGCAAGGAGAAATCTAGGAAGGGGGGCAAGCCCACCCGCCCACTCAACAAAGCAAACAGCTGTGGTCCCCTGAGGGCTTGCTTGGGGCTGGCGTGTGTGACTGTCTTGGATAAAGTGACTGACCCAGTGCATGCCGGATCAAGATACTGCTTTCCTTCGTGTCTCACAGCTTGCCGGAGCTCTGTTGCTGCAGGTGACAAAGTCCGCTAAGAATCTAGTGAAGCAGCAAGTATGAAAGTATTTGGAGAAACTGATACCCTTCGGTTTAATATAAGTGAGCCATATTTTTTCTTGCCTCTTCTGGATGGTCCTGCCTGCGTTCCCAGCATTCCCTTGGTTGATTGTCAGGGGTGAGTGGGGCCAAGGAGAATCAAGTCTGCCTCCTTGGACCCACAGCCCGTGTGGGTCTTCTCTAAGTTTGTAATAAATATAGGGACTTCAGGAAAAAAGGCTGCGCTCTTCCTTTGTCTGGTTTGTTCCTTGCGGAGAAAATGGACCAAAGTGTGAGAATTCGGGTGTTTGTGTGTAGATGTATATTTCTGATTTCATGCATGGTTTCTCCCCTAACTTCCTCTTGCACTTAAAAGGGGTCAGGCTTCAAATTAGACTTGTAAATATGGTGTTGGTATTTGACACCACTCCTGAATAGTACCCAGCTTGCTTGTGGCAGCTTTCCTGGCCGTTCTTGTTCAGTCTGTGTTGTCCATATAAAACGTTTCGCATCAGAATAGCTGTGTGTGTGTGGTGCTATTGACCTCCCCCCCCCCCCCCCCGCAGAGAGATGCTCCCAGGCAGTGGGGAGGGAAAGACAAGTGTGTGACAATGCAGAAGGGCGGAGAACCTCTGCCAGCCTTCTATTTTAACATGCACCCTCTGACAAGCCAGACCTCGGTGCTCTGAGGGTAGGATTCTGTGGCCAGGATTCTGTGGCTGTGGCTCCGTGGAGCTTCTTCCTGGATAATAGGTTTCAAGTCCCTAATGACGAACAGGGTGACCCTAAAAATCTGCAGAGAACATGTGCTCCTATCTAAATCAAGTATTTGCCTTGTCTGAAAGGATGAGAATCAACCAGGTAATTCCATATATTTGCTGAATCACAGGAATTTGGGGAGGGGGTAATTTCCAGACATATTTTCCTTTTTAAAAAATTGATTAGTGGTCTTAGCTGTATTCCTCCTGCTTTTTAATAGGATACCTTTGACATAAAGAGTGACCCTCTGTGTTCCCCGGACACTTTAAGGAAGCCAGACACTGACAATCATGTGGCCCTGGACTGAGCTTGCAAGTTGCTATCCCCGCCGTGGGGTTCAGGTGCTAGACCACACTCTTCCTACAGGGCCATCTGATGGCTTTCAGGGGGATGGATAGATTTTTTTTTTTTTTTTATAGACTGAGTTTTCTTCTGGGGGTGCCTGGGTGGCACAGTGGTTAAGCGTCTGCCTTCGGCTCAGGGCGTGATCCTGGCATTGTGGGATCGAGCCCCACATCAGGTTCCTCTGCTGTGAGCCTGCTTCTTCCTCTCCCACTCCCCCTGCTTGTGTTCCCTCTCTCGTGGGCTGTCTCTATCTCTGTCGAATGAATAAATAAATAAAATCTTTAAAAAAAAAAAAGACTGAGTTTTCTTCTCCCTGCATAATAAACAAAAATTATTCTTCTTCAGTAACAATTTAAGGAAAAAATCGGTAAGGTCTCAAAACCCTCTCCTAAAGAGCAGCTGATCATCAGACAGAGAATGTCTCCGTACCAGGAAGTAGTGTTTCTGTAATTCAGGCGAGATGCTACATATGAAAACCTGGGTGAGGTGTGGGAGGAAGGTCCCAGATCTTGGGCTACCTGCTCACTTAACTCTTTAGTAGAGGCAGATTGCCACAGAAGGGGGTCCAGTGAGTTGCAACTTTGATTTCTGATTGGTTTAGAGGTGACAACCTGAGTGATGGCTCTTTTTTTTTTTTTTTTTTTTTTTGGAGTAGGCTCCATGCCCAGCACGGCAGGGCTTGAACTCTCGGCCCTGAGATCAAGACCTGAGCTGAAGTCAAGAGTCAGATGCTTAACCGACCGAGCCACCCAGGTGCCCCAGTGGTGGCTCTCAAAACAAGTGAAGCACCATTTACCAAAACCAAACCTGATATTAGCTCCCAAAGCTAACTTATTAATATAGACTTAGCTTAGCTATTGAAATGGTACTAAACCTGAATCCAAGAGTCCTGGGTGCTGTCTTTATCTGTCGTGTGGCTTACTATGCGATCACAAAGAAGTCAAATGACCTCTTCGTGTTCCATTTCCCTTTTAGAAATTCTGCTAACCATAGGAAAAACTGCATTGGCCAGAAATGCTGATTTGTTTCCTTTGACCCTGGAAATTCCCAAGGAACTCCAGTTGGCATTTCCTCAAATCAGTAAAATATGAGTTGAGAGGGCTTTTCTTATTATCTCAAGTGAAACAGAAAGAGCAAATGGAGCGATATTTAATGCTAACTCTTAGAGCCAAGTAAGGACAATTTCCAGTAGGACAATGCAGAAATGAGGTGGCATACCCAAAGAAGGCTGGGTTAGAACCAGGGAGATAAGTGACTGGTGACCACCACTGTTCTCTCCTGGCACGTGGCGCTCATCACCCAGGGCTTGGGCAGATCAGTGCTGGAATGGCACAGGCTTGCGGCCAGTCCTGTTCCAGAAATAGGCTCTGGATGTAGGCACAGAAAGTAAACAAACATCCCACCAGCTGTTGCCGGAGCCGTGTCCCTCCCAAGCCGGCCTGCCCACCAGGACTATTGCTGGAAGAGGGAAAACGCCCTGGAGCCACTCCCTGGCCCTGCCGTAGAGTGACTCCCCAAGGTTGAGAAAAGCTCCAGCCACATGAAACAGGCAGTATTTTCCTGAAACTTCCGAATCACCCTGACCAGCTTTGGCCCTGCTTGAGTTGTAAGACTCACGACAGGACACCGCCATAGCGGTCTTAGGTTTGTGGGAGAGCTGTTTACTTGAACCCCGAAATGGGTTATTTGAGGCGCAGATTCATTCACTCAGTCAATATTTGTTGAGCCCCTGCACTGTGCATGGTGGTGAATAAAGCAAAGCCACATCTTCCCACGGGGAATGCTGGAGGGAGAGATATGACCTCGCTAATGAGCGCTGTAATCACGAGTGCTGCAGACTCAAGGCGTTAGCATAGGGAGCTTGAGCATATGGGAAGGAGCTCTGAGAGCCCTTGGGCAGTCAGGGTGGGACGTAGGAGAGAGGCTGTGTTAGGGAAGCTGAGTCCAGAAAAAATGAGTAGCAGTCAGACCGTGAGAATAGAGGGAGAGGAACATGGGGGCACAGCAAAGTCCCAAAAGGGGAAAACAGCATGTACATAGGCCTAAAGGCAGAATAAAGTTTGGAGACTGGAAAGTAGTTCAGTATAGCTGGAGCATAAAAGACAAAGGAGGAAGCATCAAAAGGTGAGGCTGGATATTAATAAACAAGGCCAGGTGTAAAGGGCTTTGTAAGCCATGTTAAGGAGCTTGGATTTTATTGTAGGGGCAAGAAGGAGCTAATGGGTCTTTTTTTTTTTTAAGATTTTATTTATTTATTTATTTACTTACTTACTTACTTACTTACTTCAGGGGTGAGGGAGCAGAGGGAGAGGGACAAGCAGACCCCATGCCAAGTGCAGGGCTTGATCCCATGACCAAGAAATCATGACCTGAGCCAAAATCAAGAGTGGGACGCTTAACCGACTGAGCCACCCAGGTGCCCCACTAATGGGTCATTTTAAGAGGGGCAGTGACAGGATCAGATTTGCATCTAGAAAGACGGTTAGGGCTGCCATGGGTACCACATGATTAAACTGATTAGGGAAGCACAAATTCACACTTGGCAATGATATGCTTATATGAATAATGCAGTTAGGTGGCTTGGGGTTTTCCCTTATTTATATTTTCTAGCTCAATTTCTTTGAAGTTATTGTTTCACTGTTACAGAACAAATAGAATCATGTTTGGCAGATTGCAAAGATGGACACGTCAGTATATCTCGTCCCACCCTTTCGTCCTACAGTACGTTGGCGACACTCTGTTGGGATGTTGGGTCAATACTCCCTCGCCTTGAACCCGGGTAGACCTATGTAACTGCCTTGCTAATAGAGTACAGACAAATAATGTGACTTCTGAGGCAGGTCATAAAAACATTCCACCCGATCCCACTCCCCCAAACATGTTCCTTGGTAGTTCTGAGCCAACATGTAAGATGTCTGGCTACCTTGAAGCCATCGTATAGAGTATAGTGTAGTCTACAGTACATGGAAGCGCCACGGGGAGACAGAGGTGCTCCCAGCAGTTTAGGCCCCAGGCATCAGACACAGCAGAGATTCAAATGACTTCAGGCCCAGCCTTCAAGCCACGCCAGCGGAAACCATGTGGAACAGAGACAAGCTGTCCCTGCAAAGCCCCGCAGATTTATGAACAAACTAAATGTCATGGCTTAGGCCACTGAGTTCTGGACTCGTTTGTTACTCAGCAATAGGTAACTGGCACGCCATGACCCGGGTTTCGGATTTTATGGAGGTAATTTCAAGTATTTTATTTTTCAGTCCCTTCTGGTTTCAAATAGTTACAGAATTTTAAGACTTACGCTGGGTGCAGTATGGAGAGGAGCAAAATGGGATGCAGGGGCCCGCTGTGAGGTGGCTGCAGTTGTCTAAGAAAGAGAGGACAGTGACTTGAGGACTTCTGTCTCCACTGAGGAGATAGAATATGCTGCAAGAAAGCATCTCTCCCACCCTAGCAATGAGAAATAGCCAGATAATCTGCAAATCATAGCTTTTCTTGCGTCCTCAGGAAGCTGAGGTCACAAGGCAATGAAATAAAGCCTTTTCAAGGACAGACACACATGAACAGTTTCAGCTTTAACAGAGCATAAGAACGAGGTGGCTGACCCACACGTGAGTAAGAAGAAACCAAAAAAAGTTTAACAGAAGTTAAAAGGCTCCATGCGGGCTAGCACGTCAGTTTAGAATAGCCGAGACTATTCCAGACACGGGAGAGTTGTACTCACAGGTAAGCTTTCTTCCATAGGCCTCCCCTGAGGTTCTGAGGAAAAGTGGGAGCAGGGCAGGAAATGGGAGAGGGCTTTCCTCCTCAGTGGTGCGAGCAACCAGGAGTTGATAAGGCGGCTGCTGGGGGAAGGCAAAAAGCCTCAGCTGCTTTCACAATCCTCTCCTATAAGCAAAAGCCTTAAGCCACTGGGGAAGGGGCAACAGATTCTCGCTTCAGGGGGAGTCATAGAAGCAAAACTGCTTCTGGGTGAGGAATAATAACCTTTTTGCCCTTCTTTAACACAGCCAAAGTTCCATTGCTTCAGTGAGGAAGAATGGAAGCCAAATCCCTCCATCCCAAAGGGAAAGCAGGAAACTATCAGCCATTACGGGCTACAGATTCAAGCAAGGGTCTGCTCTGCTGAGGGGGGAGGGCAAGAAACTCAGGCCACCCAAAACCAACCACAAATAGAAGGCAGAATTGGCTTTTAGAGGGAGTAGGGAAAAAGCCTCACTCTTGGCCGTGGGATGTGTCTAAGACTAAAGCTGAACCTGGATAACAGACACACACATCCTCAACCCACCCCCCTGCGTGGCCTGCCCCTCCAGGAGCCTAGCACCACAGGGCGAGCAAGAGCAGTCTACTGCCGGTGGAGGGGCAGCCATGTAGGGAGGGCTGAAAAGCTGAGGGTGGAGCAGGAACCCAGGAAAACCCTCTGACACCCCAGTACCCAGTCTAAGCAGCCCACCACGAGAGGAATTCAAAGCCTGTGATGCACTGAAGTAATGGCGGGAACGACAAGACCCAAACCCTACCTGACCCCTTACTCAACTGATTCAACCCCTCAGACCAACCGAAGAGGCATGCCCACTCCCAGCCATAAATACCATTTACCTCAGTCCCTGCTGTTTATACAGGATGGGCAGTCAATACAAATTTATGAAACATACGAAAAGGCAAGAAAGAAAAAAACCCCAGTCCATCGTCATAAGATAAAGAAATCAACAGAACCAGACTCCCAGATGACACAGATTTTGAAACTACTGGATGGGGACTTTAAAATAATAATGACTAATATGTTAATGGATCTAGTGAGAAAGGGTGGGCAACTTGCATGAACATACGGGGAGTCTCGACAGAGACATGGAAACTATAAGAAAGTCAGATGGAAATGCTAGAAATGAAAAACTTGATATCAGAGATGCAGTCCTTCCACAAGCTATTCCATACGCAGGCACAGCTGAGGAAAAAAACCAATGAACTTGAGAAAGGTCAACAGAAATCATCCAAGCTGAAACGCAAAGAGAAAAAAGGTGTAGGAGTAAGGAAAGAAAAAAGAGGGGCTTTTTAAAAAAGATTTAAGATTTTTAAGATTTTTTAAGTCTTTTTAAGACAATCCTTACTATCAGGGCACCTGGGTGGCTCAGTTGTTGGGTGTCGGCCTTCGGCTCAGGGCGTGATCCTGGTGTTCTGGGATCAAGCCCCACATCAGGCTCCTCTGCTGGAAGTCTGCTTCTTCCTCTCCCACTCCCCCTGCTTGTGTTCCCTCTCTCGCTGGCTGTCTGTCAAATAAATAAATAAAATCTGTAAAAAAAAAAAAAAAAAAAAAAGAAAAAGAAAAAGAAAAAGAAAAAGAAAAAGAAAAAAGAAAACCAAGCTTCTGAGACCTGTGGGAAAATATCAATCTAATATACGCGTCATTTGAGTCCCAGAAAGTGAAGAAGGAGCGCATGGGGCAGAAGAAATATCAGAAGAGAGGATGGTTACACGAACGAGGACGTGGCACCGAGGGTAGAGAGAGATGGATGCCGGAAGCATGTAGGGGAAGAGCCACTGGAACTTGGTATCCGAGTGGAATGAAGTGTGAGGGAATAGGAAGAGGGAAGCATGGCACCTGGGCTGGGCACGAGGTAATGGCAGGTGGTTAGCAAGTGGGGGGGGGGCTGGGATTGCGGGCCTGGCTTAGCCCTCTGCAGAGCCTGTGCCCCGCGGGCGCGCCACCCTGCCTCCTACAGGCTAGGCTGGAGCAGCGGGTGGGCCTCTGCTCCCTGGTGCCCCGCCCCCCCGCGGGAGCGGGCGCTAAGCGTCCGCGTGCTGCCTGCCGTGAGTCAATGCGTGGCTAAGAGGTATAGGCATCTCCCGTCGTTCTCCCCACCTCCCTTTCCCAAGTGCTACACGTCGCAGATTGCTGTGAAGTAAAGGTTTTCTCTTCCCAGACAGGCGGGCTCTCTTCTCTCTTCAGGCTGACCTGATCCACTTAAAAAATCCGATCTTTTGCAGATAAGCAGGGAGAGAGGAGGCAGAGGTGGGTGGGTGAGAGGGATGCTGCCTGTGCGTGCAGGCATGGGTGCACAGGAAAGGAGATGGGCTACTGAGAGTTTATGAGCATTTCCCCCCCTTTTAAAAAAAATAGGTTCCACACCCAACATGAGGCTTGAAGTCACAGGCCTGAGATCACCTACTGAGCCGGCCAGGCGCCCTGAGTTTTGGGGCATTTTAAAGAATAGGGCAATTTTGGCTTTTTATCTTACGTCCTTTTTGGATGAGGTTATCCACTGGTAACTCAGCAGATGCCAAGTGCAGCATGATTTTCAGCAGAGTGTCTGATCAAATAAATTGTGAGATCTGGGAGACAGGGTAGAGGGTGTAGGCCGGATGAGAGTGCAGTAGCGTGAGTTCACAATTGTTTGAACAACCACCTAAAAACTACGCTCATTGATTGATAAACTGACATGATGCTTGTTTCTTCTTTTTTCTCCTCCTCCTCCTTCCTCTCCTCCTCTTCTTTTTCTCCTCCTCCTCCTCCTTTTTTCCTCTGCCCAGCTCAACATTTTTTTTTTTTAAAGATTTTGTTTATTTATTTATTTGACACAGAGAGAGGGAGAAAGAGAGAGAGCACAAGCAGGGGGAGCTGCAGGCAGAGGGAGACGGAGAAGCAGGCTCCCCTCTGAGCAAGGAGCCCAATCTGGGGCTTGATCCCAGGACGCTGGGATCATGACCTGAGCTAAAGGCAGACACTTGGGGCGCCTGGGTGGCACAGC
Organism: Ursus americanus; assembly: GCF_024610735.1. Lineage (NCBI taxonomy): Eukaryota > Metazoa > Chordata > Mammalia > Carnivora > Ursidae > Ursus > Ursus americanus. Next base: position 24,317,282 of record NC_142162.1, on the reverse strand, counting down.
GGTTAAGCGTCTGCCTTCGGCTCAGGGCGTGATCCCAGCGTTATGGGATCGAGCCCCACATCAGGCTCCTCTGCTATGAGCCTGCTTCTTCCTCTCCCGCTCCCCCTGCTTGTGTTCCCTCTCTCGCTGGCTGTCTCTATCTCTGTCAAATAAATAAATAAAATCTTAAAAAAAAATAAAGGCAGACACTTAATCGACTGAGCCACCCAGGCACCCCAACATTTTTTTAAAAGATTTATTTATTTGAGAGAGAGAGAGAGCAGGGGAAGGGACAGAGGGAAAGAGAGAAGCCTGAAGCAGACTCCCCACTGAGCATGGAGCCCCACCTGGGGCTTGATCCCAGGACCCTGAGATCATGACCTGTGCTGAAATCAAGAGTTAGATGCTTAACCAACTGAGCCACCCAGGCGCCCCCATTTATCAATGATTTGGATAAGTGCATAGAAGGCATCTTTACCAAAAATGAGAGGATAGATAATTGATTGGGCAACAGAATCAGACTCTAAAATTTTTTATAGACTGGAGTGATGGGACAAAGTATGAATTCTAATAGGGATAAATATGAAGACCTTCATCTAGGATAAAAAAAATCAACTCCACAATTAGAAGACAAAAACGAACTGTGTATTAGTTTGTTCTAGTGACATAAGCCAGACTCAATCTAGATTATGCCACAAAGGGACATTGATTGGAAAGGACGAATGTAGGGCTGGCCTCAAGGTCAGCTGGACCAAGGACTTGGACAGGATCTTCAGTCTCCTCTTTCCTTCACTCTTAACTTGTCTCTATTTCTTTGTGTGTGGGTATAGCAGGCAGAGAACTGGGAGTTCTGCACATCATCCCAGTTTAGCAAATCCAGCCCTTCCCACTCCATATAATAAATCCCAGGGAAGGACTCTGATTGGCCTGCCCTGGGTTACATGCCATCGTTGGACCAATTGCTATGACCAGGGACAGGATACTTGTGTTGGCTGAGTCTAGGTCATGGGCCCAAACCTATGGCTAGAGGCACAGGGTGCTGTGGTTGGCAATCCCACCAGAACCATTTGAGAATGGGAAGTGGAGGAGAGTGCTGTTACCTGCAGAAAAGCACAAGGGATGCTGAGAAACCAAAACAACAGATGTTCAGTGTCTTTACAGTTCAATTGAGTCAGTAGTGTTGTGTACCTGCCAACATTTATAATTCTAGGAATCAATAGTGGAAATGTACTTAGGGCTATAACAGTGTAAAAATACATTCTGCACTGGCCATATGACTCCGAAGCATCATCTGGGCACTATGAAAGAGGAACACTGACAAACTCACTCAGTGCCGCCTGGAGGAGGGATCCAGAGTGAGGAGGCTCAGCAGATCATCTCATTTGGAGACACATCAAGGCAATAAAATGTGGACTGGAAAGAGAAAATATGATAGACATAGTTGGCCTTAAAATATTTGGAGGAGTCTTAGTAGGAAAATGAAACATCACATACAACAGATAAACTATGACCACTGGGGGTAAGTTTCAGGGAGATCAATGACCATTTCTTTTTTTTTTTTTTTTTTAAGATTTTGTTTATTCATTCGACAGAGAGAGAGACAGCCAGCGAGAGAGGGAACACAAGCAGGGGGAGTGGGAGAGGAAGAAGCAGGCTCCCAGGAGCCTGACGTGGGGCTCGATCCCAGAATGCCCAGGATCACGCCCTGAGCCGAAGGCAGACGCTTAATGACTGAGACACCCAGGCACCCCACAGTGACCATTTCTTATAAGGTGAACTTTCTAATAGCTGTCCAAGAATCGATAAGGTTGCCTTATAAAAGGTAGTGAGTTCCCTGTCACTGGAGGTGTTCAATCAAGCACCAGAGATGTTGTAAAGGAGGTTCCTGTGAATCACAGAAAGTTGGATCAGGTGACCCCTAAGGTCCTTTCCAGTCATGAAAGTCTATGGTTGTCCATTGGAGATCTATAGGCACTTGCTGCTAGTAAGTCAGCCCTGGACTCCCCAAAATCTGGGAGGGAGAGGTGGTGAGCTCTTTTCCCTTCCTACACGATAACGACCCTTCCTAACAAACACCTGATCCGTTACAGTCAGAGGCAGAGCCCTCCAACAATTCTTATCTTAACCCAGCCCTGTGGGACAGACTCTTTGGCAGGGGAGATCACAGCAAGACAGTCCTTGTGCTATTCTCTGTCCTCTGAACACCAACCATGAGACGAAGACTGGGATGTAGGCAATTTATTTTAGGGAGCGGGCAGGAGTAAGCGAGCAAGGAGAATGAGACAGAATAGGGTACACTGAGTGGTTCACTGTGGGCAGTTAGGGCTCAGTCCCCTGGGATCACTCTGAGGGGACTTAAAGATCACAGCTCAGAATTTTCCCCATTAAATGATGGGGAAATCTGGGCTCTATTCTGCCAGTGCCCATCGCTCAGTGGTTGAGGTTTGTCATTTGGGAGTGTTAAGCTCCTGCTACTTTCAGGCTCCCCTGCAGGGGCTGAGAAAAGCCTTCCACAGAGAAGGAGAGGGATGGTCTACTTGGATTCCTGGACCCAATTCCTTTTTTTAAAAAAATATTTTATTTACTTGGGGGGGGAGGGAGCACACAGAGGGAGAAGGAGAAGCAGACTCCCCGCTGAGCAAGGAGCCCGATGTGGGGCTCAATCCCAGGACCCTGGGATCATGACCTGAGCCAAAGGCAGATGCTTAACTGACTGAGCCACCCAGGTGCCCCCCTGGACCCAATTCCAAACAGGAGTGGGTGACTGGGTGGGGTTCTTCCCCACAGAACACCAAGAAATTCTCACACGCCAGCAGGCTGTCCAAGAATTCTACCTGATTCTATCATTATCTACCCAGAGATTGCAGCAGATTCCGCAGGGTAAGGGTTCAGCCCTACCAGACTGTCCCCCAGCCCCCACTTCAGATGCCGGTCGCAAGCCCCAGGTTGTTACTTGTGCTTCTGACCAACTGGCTACAGATTGGAGGCTCCAGCCATCTCCCCCTTAGATTCAATTAATTTGCTAGAGCCGCTCACAGAGCTCAGGGAAACACTTAACATTTATCAGTTTGTTAAAGGATGTGATAAAGGATACAAATCAACAGTCAGATGAAGAGAGACATAAGGTGAAGTACGGGGAAAGGGCCTGAAGCTTCCATGCCCTCTCCAGGCACACCACTCTCCACAGCCTCTGGGTGTTCACCAAACTGAAGCTCTCCCAACCCAGTCCTTTTGGGTTGTTATGGAGGCTTCCAGGCATAGTCATGATTGAGTCACTGGCCATTGGCTGATTCAGCCTACAGCCACTTTCCCCTCCCCGGAGGTTCCCACCCTCTAATCACACAGGTGTTCCTCCTGGCAACCAGCCCCTGCCTTTGGGTGGGGTCCATAAGTCACCTTCAGTAATAACAAGACATTTATTTCACCTTTCTGGATCGGAAATGTTTTCAGAAACTGTGGACAAACACCAAATATATCTGAGAAATATATTGTGGTCATCTGAATGACCACATACACATGTCTTACAAATCATTATAACACAGATGGGAAGCTGGGAGCATGCACGGGAACTGTCCCCCACAGCTGCAGCTGGACACCGAGGTGGGCTGCAGGAATGTGGAGCAGGGCATCACAGCAACTGCCCTGGTCCCTTTCCCACCCGGTCCAGGACCCGTCTTCCAGGGACAGCATCAGACCTTTGATTTTCACGTTCTAACGGCCTCTGCGGCCCAGTGGGTTCTCCAGGTTGGCTAATTCAGCATAGCCTTGTCTGATGTCCACCCACAGCTCTCTCGGGATGAAGTCTCCCTTCTGGGCTGAGCTCCCTCACTGGGCTGTCTGGGCTGAGGGCACCAGGGCATTGGGATCTCCAGGCTGCCACCTGTTCTATTCTACACCCACATGTGAGCTCAGAACATGATGACATTAGGGACACTGGCTGTATTGTTCAGTCTACAATGGTCAAGGCCAGAACTGGTCAAAGGCTGGATGGGCTCCAAGCTTCCTCTGCTGATGGCCTATTATTTCTTAAGAAGCAATGCTAAAATGACCGAGAACTCAAAAACCCTGAGAGATCTCATTCAAAGCCTTCGAGACACTTTGAAGATGGGGAATCAATGCACTAATGTTAGAGGCAGGATTCCCGGCCAGCCGTGGAGGACCAGTCCGGGTTGGTCTGTGATTGGCCTCCTTGGTCAGAGCTCTGAAACCCTTCTTTCCCCTGTTCCTCTCTACCTCTTACCCCACATTCCTGAGCCGTACTCACTGTCTTTCCAGCCCTTCCTTCTGTCCTCTGTCCTCTGTCCTCTGTCTTGATAGTTACCTCCCACCAGGGGGCTACATCACCTCCGTTGGTCATACCACTCCCTAATTTTCCCTCACATCTTACCATCCCCACTCAGTGCTCTGATACCCATTTCACCACCTGGGAGAAGGGAGGCTGAGCTGTAGGTATTTATATGCATTTGGGGTGAAATCAACCAAGTGTCTCCCTATGGCAAGGAGTGGGTGGGTGTGTGTTGGGGCGGGGTTCGATTTTACCATTGTTAGCTTAGGGCAAGGCAAATGGTTGGCCAATGTTTTCCAGCCCACGAACAGCCTGGCCAGCAAACCAACTGAAACCCCCCTGAGATGTCAGAGATGAGACAAAACACTGGATCCCCACCTGGCTCAAGACAAGGCATTTTACTGGGATGGGAGTGGGGCAGCGGGGGCTGACTCCTCTCTCACCCGTCCCCCCTTCCCTCTCTTCCTCCCTCAGGCCCTCTCCATTGCTCTTCAGTGGGGTCTTCTCTCTCCGGTGCCTCTTTGTCTCTTTTTTCCTGATTCGGTCTCAGACTCTGCTCTGCTTTGCTCATCAGCCCTCAGTCCCGCATCACTGAGACTCTGTCCCCATCTCACATTTTGCCTCTTCACATTCTCTGGATCCCTATATATGCTTTGTTTCTCGTTGTCACCGTCAAAGAGGCGGTGGGTGCCTCTGACTCGATCTGTTTTTCTGTCTGTCCATCTGTCCCTGTTCCCAGAGGCCCTTTAACTCTGTAACAGAGTGCCTTTTCTGAGAACAGAGCCTGGGACAGCCACCCAACGTGTGGAGTAGAGGTGGCTAAGGACATTTCCAGCCCAGCAGTCGTCATGGTAACAGCCAGGGCGGGCCAGGCAGGGGATGTGCCGAACCACGTGGGCTTGACCTTTCTGTGGGTGTCACATTTGAGCGGGAGCTGGGGAAAAACAGCAACAACTGCTTCCCTCTGGCCCGGCCCTCGGCCTTCCAGGCTGGGCTGAAAGGAGAGAGGGAGAGAAGAGAACTGGGACAGCTGGCCGCAGGGCGAGAGGAGAGACAGTCAGCCAGAGCCATCTAGAGGAACGGCAGGAGAGAGGGGGGCAAGCTCAGGCACGCACACACAGCTGCGGGCCGTCACCAAGACTCCCGTTGTGAACTGACCTGTGGAGGGCACCAGACATCCTTCCTGGAGGCTACGCTCGCGCTTCGCCAGCCCGGCTCTGGGTAGGTGGTTACTAAAGGTCAGTTCCTGGCACTCGGCACTCGGAGGCTCCCTCCAGACTCCTTCGGATCAAATGTCACTTTTTCCATATTGCAAAAGCCTCTATTGCTCTAAGGAAAATATGCTAAAAGAAAAAAGAGCCAAATGATTCTTTCAAAAATAGAAATATTATAAATGCAAAAGTCCAAAGACACTCAAAATAAAAGGCATTCCAATCCTCCCTCCCCTTTTTCCCAGCTCTGAAGGTCCCCCCACAGTTGCTTCCCATGCCTGCCATGTCAGCGGGGAGAGACGAGGCTGGGTCCCGGGGCCATTTCTCTGACAACAGCACAAGAAGGGCCACCAGAATTTTGGTTGCCCATGTGGGATGGGGGCTTGGACTCACAGCCCTCCTCCCTGCCCACACACACCTGTCCTGCTCCTTATCTTTTCCCTGTGGGGCAGACATACAGGGACCAGGAAGAGGTGTCCACAGGTGTCCTGTTAACCCCGGGACCCCTTAAGGGAGAGGTGAAGGGTACAGGGCAGCCTCAGGTTAGCTCTATAGAGAACACAGCTCACCTGTGGATATCATTTCTAGACTTTCAAGTCATGGCCATGCAAGAAATCTCAAGCCTTCTGGAGACATTGCTATGGATAAGACCACCAATTCAGAAAAATAAAAAAGTCTTGTAGGTATACTGAAAATCTACATGCAGGAAAGACATGAAGGGGGTACTTACCAACCAAGACGTGGGTGATGACTTACCACACCAGCATTCCAGCCTTCTTTTATTCATCAGTCAGCCCAAAATCCCCTTGGAGAACTGCTGTTGAGCCACTCAGATAAGCGAAGGGGAAGTCTTGTGATTCTGGGCAGGAGAGGGGACGGCAGACCAAGCGGGCATAAGTCAGCATGCTTCCAAAAGGCTATTTGAAATGAGTCCTGATTATGTATGTTTGAAAGTGGTCACAGTGTTACCAGAGATCCAGCAGTTTTGAGGTTAACCTCTCTTTCTCTGACTCACAGGTTTGTGTGTGGTGGGTCTCTGTCTGCAAGTTGAATGACAGAACCTCCTAGTTCTTTCCCTACAGGATCATCAGTGACTCCTGCCCCCTTCCCTGGGGACAGAGTAGGTTCTGGGGACCTTCGGATACCTGGAACTCCAGAGCAGTGGGCAGAGGGCAGGAGGGAAATGGATGCCCTGCCACCCCACACGAGGCCCAAGCTCCAGCCTTGCACACACGCACCGCACCGTCCCTCTCCCCTGGCTGCAGCTGTGTCCCTGTGTGAGCACGGGGCCTTTGGCTTCTGCCTAAGCCCCTCCCTCTAGCTCTGCCTTCTCTGCATCAGCCCCTCAGCTCACCCCTGGTCCCCCTCCTGCTCAGCACCTGGGGCTGGGACAGCTCCCCAGGGATTTTTTTTTTTTTAATAGTCTTGGAGCACCTGCGCACCTGAAATGGTGTAAACTGGGGAACATGAGTCAGACAGGCAATTGCTCCCACCAGGCCTGTGGCCCTTAGAATCCACCCCTTCTCTCTCCACTCATGCTCTGGGCCAAGCTGCCTCAACTTCTGGCTCTGGATGCTCACTGTGCCAGGACAGGCCATCTACCCTTTCATGCCCCTGCCTTTGCTCACTCTATTACCTTGGCCCAAAATCTCTTTTTTTTTTTTTTTAAGATTTTATTTATTTATTTAACAGAGATAGAGACAGCCAGCGAGAGAGGGAACACAAGCAGAGGGGGTGGGAGAGGAAGAAGCAGGCTCCCAGCGGAGGAGCCTGATGTGGGGCTAGATTCCAGGACTCCGGAATCACGCCCTGAGCCGAAGGCAGACGCTTAACGACTAAGCCACCCAGACGCCCCTGAATCTGTGTTCTGCTTCAAAACTCGAGTGCTACTGTATAAGTAGAGCTCTCCTCAATTTACCCCCTTCGAATTTGTTCTTACCACTCTCATAGCAGTCATGTCTCTTGTTTCCACATCTGCCTCCCCACTGGAGGGTGTGCTGTCTGGAATGGACTGGGTCGTACTGATCTGTGCGTCCCCAGAACTTGGCTCAATGTTGCTGAGTATCTGTGATTGCTGTTGGTCCTCACCCAGAGTAGATCCAGTGTAGGGTGTGAGCCAGAGAAGGTCTCAGATTCCCCAGAAACAATGGTACATCTGCATGGCAATGAGTAGGGGGTGGCAGGGGTCATGCTGCCCCTTCCTTGTCAGACCACAGCCCCATCCTGACCCAAGTCTTATAGTGTCAGGCTGGTTGCAAGACAGGGTACCTCTCACCTCTGACAAGACCGCAGCTTTGGCCCCCCCCCGCCCCGGCATCCATGGGATAGAGAAGCAACACCTGGCTGACATCTGGATCCTTGCTCCCTAGCCCTGGGCAGATGAATCCTATAGTTACTCCCTCATCCTGTGGCTTTACTGACTCCCCTTGCTGCACTAAACAGAGCCCTGGAGAGGGGGCTCAGAGCGGGAAGAGAGGGCTGGAGGCATCCTTCCTGTCCTCCTCCCTCTCCCTCCTCCTGGCTGGCTGCAGCTGTGCTGTGTGATAGGGAACTGAGCACAGTCTTAATTACCGCTCAGCCCTGCTCATTAGTGCCTCTGGAAGGCAGAGAAGCCCCGAGTTAGGACGTCTCGCTCAGAGTGGAGGCCAGGCCCCAGCTTCCCCGGGTGATCGCTAGTCCCATTTTTCAGGGGTTGCGGTCTTTGTGACCGTGGATCCCTTTTTGGGCCTCCTGGAGCTGGAGGGGAGAGGGAAGCCTGGGCCCCCTCATGGGCTCTCACTCGTGTACGGAGCACCACGGGGACAACATATGGTGGAACATGTGAAACTCCAGGGCAATCAGAGAAAAGTGAATGAATGATTAAATAAACCAAATGTGCTCAAATCCAGCACACTGATGACTTACTACCTTCAGAGGGACTTAAGCAAGGAACCGGGTGCATTGTTCAGCCACTCTCTTTTTTTTTTTTTTCCAGTGAAATGGATAAAAGAACTATAAAGTGCTGAATACTGAACAAAAGGAAGCTGAGTGAAGGAGAAGAGGGATGGGCCCCGGAAATTATAAATGAATAGGCCTGGTACAATATCTGGGAAAAGTCCTTTACAATGCCAACTTGTAAACACCCTAGAAGATCATAGCGATAATACACATGAAAGCACTTTTTGAACTGTAAAGGGCTTTGGAAATAGAAGGTATTATTAGGTAATATTTCTGCTCAGCACAGACTATAGAACAGATGCTATGGGGAGGCTGGAGATTTATGATAATGACTCATCACCCACAAGGTACTCACACAGTTTAGGCTGTTTCACTTAATTAGTCATTGCCTCTCATACACACTACGGCAGAAGCCTTCTAAGGGCCTCCCCACCTCCACCTTCTTGCCAGTTTTATTCATGTTATATGCCACCGCCAGGCTAATTTTCCGGATGTGGAGCTCTCATCAGATACCTGCAATGACCCTCTCACCCAATTCACAGAGCCTGGAGACCGTGGCTTTGCAGTCAAGATCCTCCATACTCTGGTTCCACACGACTCTCCCAACCTGATTTCCCTCTTTCCGCCCTGCAGACGAAGACTCAGGGAGATCAAGTCACTTATCCAACACCACATAGACATGAAATGGCAGATCCCCAAATCAAGCCATCAAACCCCAGACACCTGACTCCAAAACCATCGCTCTTTCTAGCCCATCACCTTTTCCCTTTGATGGATAAGATGCAATGAAGATCTTCCCACACAGAGCTTTTTCTCTTTGGAAAAAAATTTCCTCAGGACAAGTTCCCAGGAGTAGGATTACCAGGTCAAAAGACATTAAAATTTTTATGGCTGCATGAATTGACATATGCTCAGCCAAAGGGCTGAGCTGAGTTGTATTTTGGCCAGTGATAAACACGCACAGCTTTCACCAGACCCTCGTGCCACTGGGGGGAGGGGGGTAACCCTTGAATAAACTGCTTCTTAAATAAGGTATTTTTTTGTTTTAGTTTGAGTTTGACTATTGAGGTGGAATATTTTCCACGATTCTGTTTACTATTTGTGCTTTATCTTGTGTAGACTATGTGTTCATATCTGTGGCTTATACAATTATTAAAGTCTCCATGTTTCAGAAGTTGCAACTAGAAAACAAAAGAAAAAGAAAAAGCAATCTTTAAGAGCAGGTATGGTGGGCTCTGTGACATCAGAGCGGAGGTCCCTATCTGACAAAGGCATGTAAATAAGCTGTACCTTAAGTGAATCTGTAAAGCAAAATGGAGGTCAACTGATTTAAAATACAGTCTGCAATTAAAGGGAGCACTTTGGAGAAGGCATTTCCTGGCCTGAGTCAATACTTTTCCTGACCCTGTCAATGTGTCATAACACTAACATCCACTGCTTAATTTCCAAGTCATTTTGGTGACTACACATTTGTCCTGAAACAGCGATGCTTTACTTTTTTTTATGATGCATTAAAAATTATTTTATTTTTTAGGAGGTAATGTATATACACAATACAAAGGTCAAAAGATATAAAAGGATAGAGAGTGAAAACAACATCGCCCTCCTCCCCTGCCGTCTAATCATCACGCTTCCCTCCCTGGGGACAGAGGCTATTCCCAATTCCCTGTGTATCCTTCAGGAACATTCCATGCATACTTGAGCCTGTATGTGTATAGTCTTTTTTTTTTTTTTTAAGATTTTATTTATTTATTTGACACAGAGAGAGAGGCAGCGAGAGAGGGAACACAAGCAGGGGGAGTGGGAGAGGGAAAAGCAGGCTTCCTGCCGAGCAGGGAGCCTGATGCGGGGCTCGATCCCAGAACGCCGGGATCATGACCTGAGCCAAAGGCAGATGCTTAAGGACTGAGCCACCCAGGTGCCCCCTGTACATGTATATTCTTAATGGAAATGATAGCACACCATATAGCATACGACATATGCTGATCTGTACTTTCCTGTTTTAAGAGCATTCCCTATCAGTATATAGAAAGTTTAAATACATTTTTAAAACTGGAATATTAAGTGGACATGCTCTACTCTAAGAGAACTCAATAAACAAAAATCTATATATATATATATAAGGCAAAGTTTCAGGAGGTATTTATTTTGCAAACTAAGCCTCTATTTGTATAGAAATCTAATATCAAGCCAACTTCGTATATTTCAGTTATGATTTATTTCATCAATATTATGTTAACGTATTTATATAGAAGCAGTCTATGAAATACAAAGGCCATTTAGCTTGGAAATTATTTACTAAGCAAATAAATTGTTAAAGATCATACTTTGGTCAAAGTGACAAATCCTGACCTGGTCAGACAGTATGATTATATGTTTGAAAGAAGTTGATTCTATATTCATGTGATATTATAGGAAAAGCTTTTGCCATTAAATTAATAACATTAGGATGTAAAAATCAGTTTGGTAATTGTCTAGGGTAGAGAGTAGGGGAAACTCACGCACAAGGGTCTGAGGGAACAGAAATGCTCTGTATTTTGATTGGGATGGAATTAAAAGCGTGTATATATTTGTCAAAAAAAAAGAATAAGTTGATTCTATGTAATTCTTGTATTTTTAAAAAAAGATTTTGTTTATTTATCTATTTGAGAGAGAGCACGCAAATAGGGGGAGGAGCAGAGGGAGAGGGACAAGCAGACTCCCGCATTGAGCATGAAGCGTGAGGCAGGGCTCGATCCCACAATCCTGAGATCATGACCTGAGCCGAAATCAAGAGTCGGATGCTTAACCGACTGGGCCACCCAGGCGCCCCTACGTAATTCTTGTATTTAAAAAAACCCACAACTGTAATAATTCCAAATGTAATAATTCAACAAACATCAACAGCATGCAGTGGAAAGGAAAGGGCTCTTGGTATTAGCCGACGTGAGATGTGTAGTCCGGGGTCATCAGGACTTTCTGGTAGCATCCAGCCCACCAAGGCCCTGTGTCCTACCAGGGCACAAGACTAGACTTTTGCCCTGGATTGCATCAAAGGGTTGGGGCATGCCCTATGAATATCCCCAACTTCTTCCAATCACTGAGCCCAGGGCTGGCGTCTATGGGTTCATTGAACACTGTCTTGTGCTGTCAGCCTGTGCCATGTTTAGGGGTGTAAGTCTCATGTGTTTACTGCCTACGTGTAAAGCAGCTTTACTGTTCCCGCCGGCACCACTTTGGAGCAGCCAAACTGGCACTGTTCATGGAATGAGCCATTGTTCACCCTATCTGTGCTTGGCATGATCTTTTATTTATTTATTTTTTTAAATGATTTTTTATTATATTATGTTAGTCACCATACAGTACTGGTATGATCTTTTAAACTTTGATCTTCTCTCTCCTTGGAATTTATCTTTTCAGACTTAGGGTCTTAGCTCTTCTAATGCCTGCTTTCTAATCGTAGAGTTAGAATGTATCATACAAGTAATTTGATTCCTTCATTTGTTCATTTACGCTGTATTCACTTTCATCTCCTCCAAATCTTTGCTCAGATGTTATGTCCTCAATGTGGCCTATACCCTAATTACTCCACTTACAACTGCAACACCTGCTCCTCCTGTACCCCCTATTGTCCTGACCGTGCTTCATTTTCCCATATTATTTAGCACCTTCTTTTTTTTTTTTAAGATTTTATTTTATTTATGTGTCAGAGAGAGAGAACAAGCACGGGGAGCAGCAGGAAGAAGCAGAAGCAGGCTCCCCGCTGAGCAAGGAGCCCAATGCGGGACTCGATCCCAGGACCCTGGGAGCATGACCTGAGCCAAAGGGAGATGCTTAACTGACTGAGCCACCCAAGCACCCCCTGTATGTTCTTTATTGTACATCTCCCTCCCGGGGGATGTAAGCTCCATTTTGTTTATTGAATCGCGAATGTGTCCCAAAAATCTAGAACAGTGCCTGGGGCATAGTAGGCCCTCCGTAAATACAGGATTTGTTGAAAGAATAAATGATGTAAGCTCCCGCCATGTAGAAGACATACAGAGGGGCTAAGCACGTTGGGCCTCCAAAGATGACCCCGCTGTGAATCGCACTCTCCAAGGGCTCACAATCTAGCCTCAGATTTGGGGCATGGAGTTATTAACCACAACACAAGATCGAAACTGCAGTACAGAAAAAGAGCTGTGAAGTTAGAGGAGGAGGAAGAGAAAGCTGTCAGTCCTGGAAGAGCCGAGGGAAGGCACGAGCTGAGGAGTCAGAAAGATTGGAATTGAATGCTGAAGTCCAGTGAACGAGGTTGGCTTGTTATAAGCCTCCTGACCCATAAACTGGGGGTAAAAATATTTATCTTAGTGTGACCGTGAGGGTCAAATAAGATAATGCCTGCACAGAGCCTGTGGTGGATAGCACCTGGTACCAAGTTCATGATGAGCTAAGGACAATCCCCTGCTGCCTCTGGAGTGTCCCTCAATGGGAGAGCATAAAGGATGACCTATAATGGAATTTTACAAGTCATTTAAATGATAGTTACCAGGACTGTGTAATAGCGCGGACAACAGTTTGTGACTGACATCAAGTGAAAAAAGACAGACTACAAAATTGTTCATGATTACAACTGGAGAAAATAATTCAAAATCTACACAAAATTTAAATCCGTTCTTGGGCTCGTCAGGTGGGAATGAGAATTAATTTACCTAAATCTGCTCCTTTGATCTTTACAACTCCACTTTTTTGTCACCATTTAATTTTTTTAGAAGATTTTATTTATTTATTTGACAGAGAGAGAGCACAAGCAGGGAGAAGCAGGCTCCCTGCTGAGCAAGGAGCCCAAGTGGGACTCGATCCCAGGGCCCCGGGAGCATGACCTGAGCTGAAGGCAGACACCTAGCCAACTGAGCCACCCAGGGGTCCCTGTCACCATTTAATTTTGATACTATTTCAAACTTACAGAAAAGTTGCATGATATGAAGAATTTCCAAAACCCTTTTATCCAGATTCACCAATTCTTTGCACGTGTGCTTTCTCTCCCTCTGTGTGTGTATATCTATTTATATGCATTTCCTAAGAATAATGTCATTCTGGGGTACCTGGGGAGCCCAGCATCGGCCTCTCTGCTCAAGGGGGAGCCTGCTTCTCCTTCTCCCTCTGCCTGCCACTCCCCCTGCTTGTGCCCTCTCTCCTTCTATGTCAAATAAATAAAATCTTAAAAAAAAAAACACAAAGAATACAGTCATTCTCTCACATAACCACAGAATAGATTTCCTACTGTTTTTCAAATAAAAAGGCTGAGAGACGGTACCTTCCTGAGATCCTGGACCACATTCTCACTAGGCTCAGGATGCACCCCCCCAGAGGAACCTCCTGTTGGGGACTAAGATCCTGAAAGTGTAGGGCCACAGGGGTTTCTGTGACACCAGAAGCGTGTCCACTGGGGCTGAGCTTCCCTGGGAAACAAATGGCCTCTCAAGGGAAAGATACTTAGCTGCCTGCTGGTTCCCCACCCAGACTCTGCTGAAAATATTTCTTCAAACCCCTGAGTTCTGAGGACCAATCTACAAGGGCTGGAGCCAGGAGTGGTTAAACAAGTCTGTCCTTGGAATTCTTAGGCTTAGAGCCATGGTAATACAAGGATTGCTTAAGGGGCCGCTTTGTTTGGAGGAATGAAGTGTATGGGGAGGGCCCTGGGCAGCGGCCGCAGCGGCCAGCTGGGAGGATGGAAGAGGTTTCTCATTAGCTCATGGACAGGGTCTGTACACATATCGTCAGTTCATAAACTCCTCCACCACCACCAGGCTAACAGCCCTCTCCACTCCTCCCTCCATCTTTCTGAGTTATAGACCCAGGGGGTTCCTCTCTCCATACCCGTGGCCTCCACCTCATGCCCAAGCAGGACAAGTGCAGGCAGCACAGAACGTCGCAGCCCACGTGAAGGAACGCAGCACCATTCCAGACCGCACAACTGGTCTAGTTCCGGCCTTGAGACCCAGGTCGGTAGCCAAAGCCCCGGGGTTAACTGTGGCCTTACCTTTGTTGTTCTTTCCTTCACCCTCAGGCACCCCTTCCTCCCTGGCTCTGTTACTTGTGACTTCTGTGATTTGGAGGAATCAGCCTCTCTGGGTGGGTTTCCTCACCTGTAAACAAGATAATGACGTTTATCTTAGAGGGTGGTGGGAAGGGAGAAAAGAGACCATGGGTGTAGAAGTACACAGCTAACCCGAGCGAGTGTTAGTAATAGCAGAAGCTCACCCGTGGGAACAGCTAGAGCTTGACCTCTCTTCATTTGTACCCTACAAGTGCCCCGTGCTGAGGGCCATAAGCTGCCCAGTCGGTATCAACAGCCAAGGCTGATTCCTATCAAAAAGGTTATTGCCTGTTCTCTCCTGGCAGTTTGATAATATGACCTATAGACCACAGGAAGCAGAGTCCTCTCACACACTAGTGGTGGGAGAATAAATGGACACAAACTTGTTATATGGGAGCAACAATTAGAAATATTCAGCACATTCTCTTTAATTAAGCAACACTCCTCATAAGAATCTATCAGAAATATTCACAAATGTGCACAAGGTCATACGACAAAGGCACTCGTTGTAGCATTTTTGTAATAGAAAAGTATATGGAGGCAATCTGAATGTCTTAAATCAGGGAACTAGTTGAAGAAATCATGGAGTTATGATGCTGCTGTGTTGTGGAGAACCATGCAGCTGTGCAAAATAATCCCAGATCCCAAAGCAATATATGGATTCAGTGCAGTCCCTATCAAAATTCCAATGGCATTTTTCATGGAAAAAAAAATCCTAAAATTTGTATAGAACCACAAATGACCCCAAATAGCCAAAGAAATCTTGAGAAAGAAGAGCAAAGCTGGAAGCATCACACTCCCTGATTTTAAACTGTATTACAGGGGCGCCTGGGTGGCTCAGTCATTAAGCATCTGCCTTTGGCCCAGGGCATGATCCCGGGGTCCTGGGATCGAGCCTCACATCGGGCTCCCTGCTCTGCTGGGAGCCTGCTTCTTCATCTCCCACTCCCCCTCCTTGTGTTCCCTCTCTCACTGGTTGTCTCTCTGTCAAATAAATAAATAAAATCTTTAAAAAAATAAAAAATAAAAAATAAACTGTATTACAGAGTGATAGTAATCAAAACGGTCTCGTATTGGCATAAAAACAGACACATAGATCAGTGTAACAGAATAGAGAGTCCACAAGTAAACCCATGCACATACAGTCAATTAGTTTGTGACAAAGGAGCCAAAAATATGTAATGGGGAAAAGGATAGTCCCTTCGATAAATGGTGTGGGGAAAACTGGACAACCACATGCAAAAGAATAAAATTGGACCACTGTCTTACACCATACACAAAAATCAACTCAAAATGGATTAAAGATTTGAACATAAGATCTGACACCATAAAACCCCTGGAAGAAAATACAGGCGGTAAGCTCCTCGACATAGTCTTGGTGATGATTTTTTTTTTTAAGATTTTATTTATTTATTCGACAGAGATAGAGACAGCCAGCGAGAGAGGGAACACAAGCAGGGGGAGTGGGAGAGGAAGAAGCAGGCTCCTAGCGGAGGAGCCTGATGTGGGACTCGATCCCAGAACGCTGGGATCACGCCCTGAGCCGAAGGCAGACGCTTAACCGCTGTGCCACCCAGGCGCCCCTTGGTGATGATTTTTTGAATATGACACCAGAAGCAAAAGCAACAACAGCAAAAAGAAACAAGTGGGGCTACATCAAACTCAAAAGCTTCTGCACACCAAAGGAAACCATCCACAAAATGAAAAGGCAACCTACGGAATGGGAGAAAATATTTGCAAATCATATATCTGATAAGGGGCTAATATCCAAAATATATGAAGAAATACAACTTACTAGCAAATAATAAACAATCTGATCATAAAATCAGCAGAGGAACTGAATAGACATTTTTCCAAAGAAGATATACAAATGTCCAACAGGTGCTCGCTATCACTAGTCATCAGGGAAATGTAAATCAAAACCACAATAAGATATCTTACAGCTGTTAGAATGGCTGTCATTCAAAAGACAGGAGATAACAAGTGTGGGAGAGGATGTGGAGCAAAGGCAACCCTCGTGCACTGTCCGTGGGAATGTAAATTGGCATAGTCACTATGGAAAACAGTATGGAGGTTCCTCAAAAAATTAAAAATAGAACTACTATGTGACCCAACAATTCCATTTCTGGGTATATATCCAAAGGACACAGAATCACTATCTCAAAAAGATATCTACACCACCTATACTCCTATCCTCTTTTTTTTTTTTTTAAGATTTATTTATTTATGAGAAAGAGTATGTGAGTGGGGGGGGAGGGGCCGGGGGAGAGGGAGAGAATCCTCAAGCAGACTCCCCGCTGAGGTGGACCTTGACGCAGGGTTTGATCCCAGGACCCTGAGATCATGACCTGGGCCAAAATCAAGAGACAAAAGCTTAACTGACTGAGCCACCCAGGTGCTCCCACACCCCCATTTTCATTGCAGTGTTATTTACAATAACAAGACAAAGCCAAGACAAAGAAACAACCTAAATATCCACCAACAGATGAATGGATAAAAAACTGCGGTATTTATCTATACAGTGGAAAATTATTCAACCACAAAAAAGAAGGAAATCTTGCCATTTGCAACAACATGGATGGACCTTGAGGATATTATGCTCAGTGAAATAAGCCAGAAAGAAAGACGAAAACTGGATCATCTCACTTATATGTGGAATCTAAAATAAAAAACTCACAGAAATAGAGAACAGATTGGTGGTTGCCAAACCCAGTAGGTACGGAGTGGGGGAAATGGGGGAAGGGGTCAAAAGGTACAAACGTCCAGTTATGAAATAAATAAGTTCTGGGGATGTAAGGTACAGCGACTACAGTTAACAATACTGTGTTGTATATTTGAAAGTTGTTAAGAGAGTAGATCTTAAAAGTTCTTATCACAAGAGGCCCCCGGCTGGCTCAGACAGTAGAGCATGTGACTCTTGATCGCAGGGTCATGAGTTCAAGCTGCACATTGGGCATAGGGCTTTCTTAAAAAAAATAAAAAAGTTCTCATCACAAGAAAAAACATTGGAACAATGTGAAGTGATGGGTGTTAACTAAACGTAACATGGTAATTTTTTATTTCACAATATATACCTATATCAAATCATTATGTTGTATACTTCAAACATAATACCATGCTATGTATCAATTATATATCAATAAAACTGGAAAAATTAGGATTCCAATCTTGCTCCTGCTTAAAACCCCACAATGACTTCCATGGCTCTTCGCATGTCCTCCAATGTCCTAGGGGCTCAGGGCCTATCTTCTCCAGCCCTATCTCACCCCCCACATGCTGCCTCCCAAACCCAACAAATTCCTTTTAGTATCAGCTCTCACAAACATGTAGATCAAAAGTAGTCCTACCACTGTAATTCTTTTTACAGATCCAGCATAGAAAGTAAAACTGAAAAGTATGTTTTAACCCATTAGGGAGAAAGATTCTTTTTTTTTTTTTTAAAGATTTTATTTATTTATTTGACAGAGACAGAGACAGCCAGCGAGAGAGGGAACACAAGCAGGGGGAGTGGGAGAGGAAGAAGCAGGCTCATAGTGGAGGAGCCTGATGTGGGGCTCGATCCCATAACGCCGGGATCACGCCCTGAGCCGAAGGCAGACGCCCAACCTCTGTGCCACCCAGGCGCCCCGGGAGAAAGAGTCTATGACTTAAATTCATAACCCTGCTTTTGCCTAATTCCCTAGCCTTAGGAAATCTGTTCATTGCATCCCACCCAATAATGGTGATAGAAATAGCTAGAGGTACTTCGATCAACTCCATATTTATCAGAGCAGAAAATGCATTAAAGTGCTAAGCGTGCTAAAGTTTTACAATGATGGAAAAAATAATGACAGATCATTACGTATTGACATGGAAAGATTTTATGCTTTTAAGCAAAAACTGCAAGTTGCAGAATTCTTTTTCAGTGAGCTCAAAGTGCCTAGCATACGGTAGGTAATCAACGGACACTTGTTGAATTGAAATATGACCCCAGCCTGTTAAAAAGAAAAAAATATTACCACCGCAACACACACTCAGAAACAAGTCCCTGTATTTTCAGATGCCTAAAAAATCTTGTGGCAGGCCAGTGGCCACTGTCAACAGTGTTTATCCCTGGGTCTGAGCAGCTTCAACTTTCCTCGGCTCTGGTCTACAGAGCCCACAGGATGGGAGGTGAGGTTGCCGCGGGCAGACCGCGCATACACCACACAGCTCACAGGAGTTGCTGGGGGGCTTCAGTTCTGCTCTCTCGGTGGGAAAGAACACGGAAGCCCAACCACTCCCAACCACTGCTCAAGGTAACTTACAGGGTCAGGGGGAAAAACGCTAAAGACAAGATGTGTAATTATTTAGGACACTGTTTTATTTATACCTAAGGAGGGACACCAGAGTATGAACCCCCAGGGGCCTGGGTCTTGGGTGGGTCAGACATTGTGGGTGGGTGGCTTCTAAGGTTTGGAGAAACCGTGCCCTGAGTAGGGGGTCATTCTCCAGTAGCTGAATCCGGAAAGTCTCAGATCTCTATGCTCAAAGCTTAAGGGAGAGACAAGGAGTCAGGCAGGGTCAGCTTGGACAACCGGGCGAAGCCCTGGTGGCACCAGGGTGAGATCAGAGGAACATCTGGGTGTGGGTAAGAGGTCATTGAGAGCAGGAGGGTCGGTTACAGGGGCCAGAAAAGGCTGGGCGGGCCTACCTGGGATTCTGGAAATGGGTTCAAAACAGTATGGTGGCTTTGGAATATTCAAGAGGGATTTGTCTAAATTTAGGAGACATAATGTAGTTCAGGAGGCTTTTAGAGGAAGCGCCACAGTTCATCTCCTATTTGCCAGGATGAGGTTTGTCTTAGTCTGTTCAGATTGCTTTCACAAATTACAATAGACTGGGCAGCTTAAACAACAGCTATCTCTCCCAGTTTTGGAGGCTGGGCAGTCTAAGATCAGGTTGCCAGTATGGCTGAGGTCTTGGTGAGGGTCCTATTCTGGTTTGCAGGCAGTCACTTTCATGCCGTGTCCTCACCTGGTGGTGGTGGTTGGGGGGAGGGGCAGTGAGCACACCCTGGTCTCTTCATCTTCTCACAAAGACACTAATTCCATCATGAGGGTCCCCACCTTCATGACCTCATCTCAGCCTAATTGTTTCCCAAAGGCTCCACTTCCAAATACCATCCCATTGTGGGGTTAGGGCTTCAACGTACGAATTTGAGGGGTACACAAACAGCCAGGCCATAACAAGGTCTGTGTGACTGCAGTGCAGCTGTCTTGACTGCTTACAAACTCTCAGGCCAGTCAAAGCAAAACGCATCCTGGGGCCACAGGTTAGGGCAAAGAGGTAAAGGTCAACTCCAGTTCCATCCAGGCACTCAGAAGCAAGGCAGATCCTAAGGGTTTCCCCACCATCTTGGGGACAGGATCAGGGCCCTTCAGAAGATGAGGCCCAGGGGTGACTGTAAGCAAGCCAAGACCCTGGCAGGGGACAGCCAGAGGGACCTCTTAGGCCTTTAGGTCAGGATCGTAAAGGGGCTGGAAATCTGGAAGCCTGGGGGATCTCTGACTTTCGAGCCAAGACCTACTTGTACGGCCCATCAAAGCCGTATACTTGCATTTATGTTATCACACTGGATCCTCATAACAGTACAAAGAGAGGCATTTACTAATTTATTGATTATAAGTCTTCATGGTCTTTATGATGCCTTTATAAGTTTTTAATGAAAACCCATTTCTAATACTCATTATGATAATCAGTGAAGTGCCTGAGACAGATTAGACACAGAGATACCTGAAGCTCTTGTAATAGCCAACTCTCAAGTGTGGACTTATTTTTTTAATCAACTTTATTGAGGTATGATTTACATATAATAAAATGTACCCATTTTAAGTATATTAATTTTAATGTACATCAAGTACATTAAAAGAAGCTTGATGAGTTTTTCCAAAGGTATGCACACATATAACGACCATGCCGATGAAGATAGAGCATCTCCATCACCGCAGAAGGTTTCCTCAAGCCTCTTTGCAGTTGGTCCTCCCTCCCCCTTTGTCCCCAGAAAACCACTGATATGCTGTAACAATAGCTTAGTTTTGATTGTTTCAGAATTTCATATAAATGAAACCATCCAGTACTCTTTGTGTCTGGCTTCCTTCACTCAGCGTCGTATTTTTAAGATTCATGCATGTTGTATCAGTAATTTGTTCCTTTAAATTATTGACTTGTCTTTAATTTGTATTGACTATGCCACAATTTATTTACCCATTCTCCGGTCAAAGGATATTGGGCTGTTTCTGATTTTTGCTTATTGCAAATACAGCTGCTATAAACATTCATGTACAAATCTTTCTGTGGATATATATGTTCATTTCTCTTGGGTAAATAGCATAGAGTGGAATTACTGTTATGTTATGTATGTTAACTTTACAAAGAACTATTGATCTGGGGAGCCTGGCTGGCTCCGTCAGAGGAGCGTGAGACTCTTGATCTTGGGGTTGTGAGTTTGAGTCCCATGCTGGGTGTAGAGATGAAAATCTTTTAATTTTTAATTTTTATTTTTTTTGAAGATTTTATTTACTTGAAAGAGAGAGAGAGCAATAGAGAGAGTGAGAGAGAGAGCACAGTGGGAAAGAGGGGCAGAGGGAGAGGCAGACTCCCCACTGGGCAGGGAGCCTGACATGGGGCTCGATCAACTAGCTCAGGACCTTGACCTGAGCTGAAGGCAGACGTTT
Organism: Ursus americanus; assembly: GCF_024610735.1. Classification (NCBI taxonomy): domain Eukaryota; kingdom Metazoa; phylum Chordata; class Mammalia; order Carnivora; family Ursidae; genus Ursus; species Ursus americanus. The sequence goes on along the minus strand of NC_142162.1, from coordinate 24,296,117 downwards.
AACCGACAGCCACCCAGGCGTCTCTACTTAAAATCTTTTTAGAAAGGAGGGAGGGAGGGAGGGAGGGAGGGAGGGAGGGAGGGAGGGAGGGAGGAAGGGAGGGAAGGAAGGAAGGAAGGAAGGAAGGAAGGAAGGAAGGAAGGAAGGAAGGAAGGAAGGAAGACTGATCTGTTTTCCAAAGCAGTTGTACCATTTAATACTACTACCAGCAGTGAAAGAGAGTTCTTTGCTTCATATCTTCACCAGTACCTGGTATTATCAGTCTTTTAAGTTTTCGCCATGCTGGTGGGTGTGTATCTTATCATGGTCTTAATCTGCATGTTGGCTAATGTTGGCTTATGATATTGAGCATATCTGCATTTGTTTATTAGTCATTTTTGTATATCTTCCTCTTTTCTTTTCTTTTTAAGATTTCATTTATTTATTTGTAAGAGAGATAGAGCAAGCATGAGCAGGGGGAGGGGGAAAGGGAGAGGCAGAGGGAGAGAGACAAGCAGACTTTGTGCTGAGTCCGGAACTGGGTGATCCTAAAACCCTGAGATCCTGACTTAAGCTGAAGTCAGACGCTTAGGTGAGCCACCCAAGTGCCCCTGTATATCTTCTTTAATGAAGTATCTGTTCAAATCTTTTGTCTATTTTTATACTGTATTTTTAAAAATTCATTTAGCAATTTTTTACTGAAGTGATTGAGGTAATCATGGTTGTTTCCTTTTTTTATAAGTAAGGAAAGTAAGTCCAGAGAAGAAGGCTTACCCAAGATTTCTTAAAGAAGAAAACCAGCAGTTTGTGGTAGCAACCCCAAGTTATTCTACTCAACTGTTCTGCACAGGGAGGACCTGTTATCCTCAAGCTGTGCCAAACGATACCCATCTGCTTAGTAGACTTTATTCAAGGTACCTAAATGTTTGAAACTGATCTAGAACCATCTGATATTTTAGCTTCCTGCCTAGTAAAAATAAAATTAAAAAATCAGATGTGCACTTAATTAATAGAAGACATCCTATGTTCATGGATGAAAAGACTTAATATGGTTAAGATGCCAAGGCTCCTCAAATCGATCTACAGATTCAACATAACCAACATCAAAATCCCAGCTGAATTTTTTTTAATAGAAATTGACAAGCTGGGGCGCCTGGGTGGCACAGCGGTTAATCGTCTGCCTTCGGCTCAGGGCGTGATCCCGGCATTATGGGATCGAGCCCCACATCAGGCTCCTCCGCTATGAGCCTGCTTCTTCCTCTCCCACTCCCCCTGCTTGTGTTCCCTCTCTCGCTGGCTGTCTCTCTCTGTCGAATAAATAAATAAAATCTTAAAAAAAAAAAAAAGAAATTGACAAGCTGTTTCTAAGACTCATATGGAAATTCCAGGGACCCAGTGTTGCCAAAACAATCTTGAAAAATAACAAAGTTGGAAGACTCATGCTTTATGATTTCAAAACTTACAATAAATTCATAGTAACGAAGACAGTGTGGTGCTGGCATAAGGATAGACATAGAGCAATAGATAGAATTAAGAGTCCAGAAATAAACCTTTACATTTATGATCAGTTGATTTTCAACAAGGGCGCCAAGGCAATTCGCTGGAGGAAAGAACAATCTTTTGCACAAATGGCACTGGGACAACTGGATATCCAGTTACAAAGGAATGAAGTGGACTCCCACCTTACACCATAAACAACATATATTTCTTGTAAGAAATATGGGAAGAAAACACAGGCATAAATCTCCGTGAACTTAGAGCGGGCAAAACACACCTAACAGAAGAACACAACAGATAAGCTGAAGTTCATCAAAATTAAAAACTTTTGTGCTTCAAACGGCACCATCAGGAAAGTAAAAAGACAACCCTACAGAATGAGATAAAATATTTGCAAATCAGATGTCCGATAAGGGGCGTGTATCTAAAATTTATAAAGAACTCTCACAATCCAGGATTAAAATGACAAATGATCCAACTAAAGAATGAGCAAAGGATTTGAATAGACATTTCACCAAAGAAGATATGCAAATGGCCCCTAGCCAACACAGAAATGCAAATCAAATCACAATGAGATACCACTTCACTCCTAGTGTAATGACTGTGACCAAAAAGACAGATAACAACAAGCGCTTGGTTATTCATAATAGCCAAAAAGTGGAAACGACCCAAATATTCATCAATTGATGGACAAGTAAGATTCCATACCTTGGAATATTATTTGGCAATAAAAAGGGCTTAATTACTGGTATGTGACAACATGGATAATCTTTTTTTTTAAAGATTTTGTTTATTTATTTGACAGAGAGAGAGAGAGCACAAGCAGGGGGAGCAGCCAAGGCAGAGGGAGAAGCAGAGTCCCCGCTAAGCAGGGAGCCTGATGCGAGGCTGGATCTCAGGCCTTTGGGATCAAGACCTGAGTCGAAGGCACATGCGTAACTGACTGAGCCACCCAGGCGCCCAACATTGAAAACATAACGCCAAGTCAGTCACTAAAGAACGTATGTTGTATGATTCCATTTATATGAAATGTCTGGAGCAGGCAAATGTATAGAGACAGCAGATTAGTGCTTGCTGAGGTCTTGGGGAAGGAATGTGGGGGGAAATGGGGAGTGAGTGCTAATGGATACAGCAGTATAATGACTGGAAAAATGGATCGTGGTGATGGCTGCCGAACTCTGTGACCATACTAAAAACATTCGTTTTTACACTTTAAACCACGAATTATTAAAAAAATTGTGCAAATGTCCACTTTTCTAAATTATTAGACATTTTCTTAATTGGGAAACAATTTTATAAATACAGTTACATTATTGTTTTGTAGATAAAGAACTTTTTAAGAAGCCCACAGAGCATAACACAAAAGGATACCGTTCTTCAATACACTTCCTATTGGTTAAGTTATGCTGAAATTATATCTGGATAGTGCATTGATCCTGCTTCAAAGGAAGGTATAGCAAGGATTTCTAATGTGATGATGAACAATGCGTGAACTGAAAAGTAGAAGAGAATATGCATAGAATTGGGATATGAAGTAAATATTGTGTTTTCTTCAACATTCTATCCATACTGTTGTTTTGAAATAGAAGAACATGTTCCAAATATTAACACAATCTCACACACACACACACACAAAGAAAAATGACACAATCAGTAAAACATGCAGAATATTCTTAAAAAAAAAAAAAGATTTTATTTGTTTATTCGACAGAGAGAGAGACAGCCAGCGAGAGAGGGAACACAAGCAGGGGGAGTGGGAGAGGAAGAAGCAGGCTCATAGCGGAGGAGCCTGATGTGGGGCTCGATCCCAGAACACCGGGATCACGCCCTGAGGTGAAGGCAGACGCCCAACCACTGTGCCACCCAGGCGCCCTCATGCAGAATATTCTTAACACATTCTCTCTCTCCATTCTCTCTGTCTCTCTCTCTCTCAAGTCTGGCGGCCCTGCCACATCTAGACACAGCTAGATAACTGTTCGCAGGGAAGGCTTCTCCTCCCATTATCCCCAAGGAAAGGAACATTTCCCCACTTGCCATCTTCACAGCCGGCACTATTTGCACCCCTAACCTAGGTGCGGAGAGGGGAGGAGCTCCCCTATACACCAGGCTGTCTTTCTTTTTTTCAGGGAGTGCTCCTCTGTTTTCAGGGGATACGCGATGGGCGGCAGAGGACACTGGGCGGGGAGGGGTGCGGCTGAGGTGCTCCGTTGAAGGAGGCGCCCTCAGCGAGCAGCACTGCCACCTGGTGGCTGGGGATGGTCCCACCTCTGGGTGAGGCCCCCCCATTCCCTCCCCCCACTCCCCGCCCCGCCGGGACGCCCAGTGGGGTTCCTTCATACTAGGTAGAAGAAAACATTCTGGGATTCAGTAACATTTTTTCAACATCTTTTTTATTGTTATTTCTTAATATAAAAGTGCTCACTCTATAAATTTTTAAAAGTTGAAAATAAAAACTGTCAGTCCAACCTGGACAGATAACCAAGGTTGAGCACTTGGACGTGTATATCCCAGCCTCTTTTTTTTTTTTTTAAACAAAAATAGGATTATACAGTACATACTATTTTTTCATAAGCTAAATATATGGTACCAATATCTTTCACTTGTTAAACACTGTTCTGCAATTTAATTAAGGAAAAATAATGGGCTTCTGTATACAAGTCAACCAGCCTCAACAACTGTCAGCACATGGTTGACCTCACAACAATTTCGATGCCTGTGCCATATTCCTTTCTTTCGGTGGTTGGGCCATAGTTTATTTAACCAATAAAGAGTTGAGCATTTAAATTATATGCAATTTCTTCATTGACATATTGTTACACTAGGATGAAAACTCTGTTGCTGAATCTTTACATTAGTGCACGATTATTTTCTTGGGTAAATACCCAAGTCAAAGTTGAGACGAAATTTGTAAGATGTCTCATATATTACCCAGATACTTTCCAGAAAGGCTGAATTAGGAGCCTTTTTAAATACGAAAAAAATTGAGGAAATTCTCCACATGTAACAGTGAAGAGAACAGTAGAGAAAACTTACAATAATAATACTGTAAATTCAGCAATGTTTTATTTTTTAAAAAGACTTATTTATTCTAGAGGGAAAGAGCAAGAGCATGTGTGAGCAGGGGAGGGGCAGAGGGACAGGGAAACAAGCAGACTTCCCACGGAGTGTGGTACCCCATGTGGGGCTCAATTTCAGGAGCCTGAGACCACGAGCTGAGCCAAAATCAAGAGTCAGAGGCTCAACCAACTGAGCCAACCAGGCACCCCCTAAATTCAGAACAGTTTAAAGGGAGTTTTATTTTTATTAACTACAATTACATCTATATGTTATTCCTTCAAATTTTTGATTTTCAAAAATCCAAAACCACAGAAAAGTAGAAAGAATAGTCCTACGAGCCTCCCTACACTCTCTATCAAGCTTCGACAATTTTTTTTTAAGATTTTATTTATTTATTCGACAGAGATAGAGACAGCCAGCGAGAGAGGGAACACAAGCAGGGGGAGTGGGAGAGGAAGAAGCAGGCTCATAGTGGAAGAGCCTGATGTGGGGCTCGATCCCAGAACGCCGGGATCACGCCCTGAGCCAAAGGCAGATGCTTAACTGCTGTGCCACCCAGGCGCCCCAAGCTTCAACAATTTTTTAAAAAGATTTTATTTATTTGACATAGAGCAAGATTGAGAGAAAGAGCACAAGCAGGGGGAGCCACAGGCAGAGGGAGAAGCAGGCTCCCTGCTGAGCAGTTTGCCCAACATGGGGCTCCAGCCCAGGACCCTGGGATCCTGACCTGAGCTGAAGGCAGACGCTTAACTGGCTGAGCCACTCAGGCGCCCCCAAGCTTCAACAATTTTTAATGTTTTGCCACTTTGCTCTTTCTCTGTCTATATATATATGAATGAGTTTTTGCTGAACCTTTTTTTAAAGTTTTATTTATTTATATATTTTAAGGATTTTATTTATTCATTTGAGAGAGGCAGAGAGCACGAGCTGGGGGCTGGGGACGGGCAGAGGCACAGAGAGAAGCAAGACTACCCCTGCTGAGCAGGAAGACCAACACAGAGCAGAGCTCGATCCCAGGACCAGGAGATCAAGATCTGAGCTGAAGGCAGACACTTAACCATCTGAGCCACCCAGGAGCCCCATTTAAGTTTTATTTATTTAAGTAATCTCTATACCAAACGTGGGGCTTGAACTCACAACCCTGAGATCAAGAGTTGCATGCTCTAGGGGCACCTGGGTGGCTCAGTCATTAGGCGTCTGCCTTCGGCTCAGGGCATGATCTCGGTGTTCTGGGATCGAGCCCCGCATCGGGCTCCTCCTCTGGGAGCCTGCTTCTTCCTCTCCCACTCCCCCTGCTTGTGTTCCCTCTCTCGCTGGCTGTCTCTCTCTCTCTGTCAGGTAGATAAATAAAATCTTAGGAAAAAAAAAAAAGAGTTGCATGCTCTTCCAAATGGGCCAGCCAGGTGCCCCTTGCTGAACCTTTTGAAAGTTAATTGCAAACATCATGCCACTTTACCCCTAAACACATTAGTATGCATTCCCTTATATAACTATAAAACCATTATCATACCCAAGAAAACCAACGACAATCCCATAGTATCATCTAATATTAGTCTATATGAAAATTTCCCCAATTGTCCTTAATTATAGTTTTTTGTTTTAAAAAGTCAAATTCAATCAAAGCTCATGAATTGCTGCATCATTTAATCTAGTTTTAGTCATTCCTTTTTTTTTTCTCCCAAGAAATTGTCCTTTTGCAGGCTGCAGGCCAGCGATTTTCCTTTTTTTTTTTTTTTTAAGATTTTATTTATTTATTTGTTTGTTTGACAGAGAAAGAGAGAGAGCACAAGCAGGAGGAGCAGCAGGCAGAGGCAGAGGGAGAAGCAGGCTCCCGGTTGAGCAGAGAGCCAATGTGGGACTCGATTCCAGGACCCTCGCATCAGGACCTGAGCAGAAGGAAGATGCTGAACCAACTGAGCCACCCAGGTGCTCCAGGCCAGCTTTCTTACAGAATGTTCCACATTCTAGATTTAGTGATTGTTTCCTCGTTGTGTTGGTCAGCTTGTTCCCCTGTCCCCTGTGTTTTCAGCAAATCCAAAGTATGGTCCAGAGGCCTTCTATAAAAGAGATGCACCATACTTAATTGTATTATCTATTGGCCCTGCTTGTAAACCATTCTTTCCTCTGAGGTACACGGCTTATATAGTACTCAAGTATTTGTTAGATAAAGAAGTAATTTGCTTGCATCCTTGTGCAGTGATTTTTAAGAGCCAGTGTATGGATCACTGCTGACTTGAAGATATTTTCAACAGACAGGAGCAAATGAGGACAATAGGGACTATGGAATGAGTCTTCCAAAAAGCCAATTTTATTTCATTTAAAAGACTTGTTAATTCACCTGACAAATTACTTACCAATTCCAAAGGGAAAAATCATAATCATAATTTAACAGTGGGGAAACAGTCACCATCATTCTCACCAAGTGATCAAAATTAACATTTCTCAAAATAGGACAAACCAATGTCATGTGCCTCTTGATGTGATATACTGAGAAAGGACATATCACTTCTGTGGTATTCTTGGCAAAAATGCATTGCCTGAATATGATCGTGAGGAAACATCAGTCCAACTCCAACTGAGGGACATTCTACATAATAACTGGCCTGTACTTCAAAAAAAAAAAGTCAATGTCATAAAAGACAAAGAAAGGCTGAGGAACTGTTCCAGATTGAAGGAGACTAAAGAGACAGGACAGCTAAATGCAAAATGTGATTCTGGACAGGATCCTGGACCAGAGAATACAATAGCTATTAGGAGGAGGAGGAGGGGAAGCAGGAGGAGGAGAGCGAAGAGGAGAAGGAAGAAGAGAAAAAGGGAGAAGGAGGAGGGGAGGGGAGGAGGAAGTGGAGAAGAGGGGGGAGAAGGAGGAGGAAAGGGAGGAGGGAGTTGCAGCAGGAGGGGAAGGGGACATTATTGGGACATCTAGCAAAATTTGAAGAAGGTATGTCGGTTAGATAATAATATTGTATCAGAGATGCTAAATTTCCTGATTTTGATAATAGTACTAGTATTTCAGGGTTAAGAGGTGCCATATCTACAACTTACTTTCAAATGGTTTAGGTAATAAATTTATTTGTATAGAGACTACTTTCTCTGTGTGTGTGTGTGTGTGTGTGTGTGTGTGTGTGTGTAGAGAGAGAGAGAGAGAGAACAAAAATCCAAATATGGAAAAATGCTAGTACTTCATAAACCTGAGGGAAGGGTATATAAGAGTTCACTGTAATATCCTTGCAATTTTTTATAAGTTTGCAAACATTTCGAAACAAAAACTTTTTAAAAAGCAAAATCTGTTAGTAATGCGTCCATGTCATTCCCATATTACTGGAATTAAAGTTCAGGATGGTGATAGTAGATAGTACTTACTGTCAGTGAACTTCTTGGCAAGTCAAAAGTTAGCAAGCCCCCGTTGAACCCGGTGGTTTTTCCTGGTGCAAAACATCTGGAAATATGAGCAGCACTATTTTAGTGTGTATCCCTAAAAGGATGGACTCCTGTCTTCATCCAGAGGCAGGACACGGTGTGTCCTCAATAATGGGCCAAGAACAGCTTTCTGTGGCCTTATGGGGCATGAGAGACCTGCCTCCATGGAGCTTCTTGAGCACATCCCGAGTGCCCCTGGAAAGGGGAGTCCACCCTCTCTTGGCATGTGACTGGCTGTCTGGCCTAGGTGTGCTGGGGTGCACCAGAGCTGATCATAGGGACAGAGCTGACATCACTGTCTCTTTCTGGAGACAGCAACAACAGAGTGAGAAAACCATGACAAGTGATAAACGTGGGCTCTTAATTAAGCCCTTGGCTGCAGGGGGCTTGAGTCTTGATGGAAGGGTTAGGATTTAGCTAAGCCAGGGTAAATGGCGATGATCTTCCTTTCTGGGGGTCCATTAATACACACAGTAGGTGCTCAGAAAGTGGCAATGCTGCCATCATAAACTCCAGGACAGGGGCAGCCAAGACTCAGGATTAAACCAGCTCCTGCTTCCTTTACCAATTTTTGGTGGGAATATTTAGCTGATCAAACAGCAACCTGGGCTGTGCCAGAGGAAAGGATGAGGCAAGCTTCCCTCCTTCTCCATCATGCCAGTAGGTCCTTGGAGGATGCAGGACCAGCAAGAGCAGGTGAGATTAAGAAATGGGGCTCCCTCCCTTTGGGCAGAAAAAGCAGGAACCTGAGTCTGCTCTGTGAACCCCAGGAAGAAAGGTTTCTGCCAGGCGTCTGGATTCCACTGACAGTTCTGTGAGCACAAGGGAGGGTACAGGCTGGGGGTGGCACCCAGGGCAGGGCAGAAGCGGAGTCTCAAGTGGAGACACCAACAGGTCACACAAACTCCATCAGGCCGTGTCAGGAGAAGCTTCTGTGCTGGACTGGGGCAGTGATCCCAGATTCAAGGTGGGGGGGGGGGGCTGAGTCAGGGACCATGAGGACAGTGGGGAAGAGCAGCGTTTGGAGTCCCTGTTAAGGATGGATAGTGGTGACTTGGGGGGATAGGGAGCCAGAAATAGCCACAAGGTTGCGAAGACAGGGAAACAGGGAGGAGAATGGGGGTGGGTGGAGCACAGGCTTAGTGCTGAAGGAGCTAAGCGAGCTTCAGCTGTGGGGAGGCTGAAGCGTCAGGGGTGGGCTGAGGAAAGGTCGAGGGGAGACTGGGTCATTGGGGAAGACAGGGTGATGGCTGGGGTGGGGGTGGTAGGGGAGGACAAAGACCAAGAGGGCAACCCTAGGTCCCTACAGATGGACACTCACCAGGTGTGAGTGTCAGAGGCAGGAGAGTTCACGCCTATCCTCAAAACAGGTTCGGGGAGCAGAGGGCCAGGGCAGATGGGATGCGGTCACGGGGAGAGGTCGGGCACTGCTGACTTCCTCGGTGGGTGGGAGGCTGCCTGCCTGGCCTTGCCTGCAGAAGGGCTTGGCTCTTGTCCACGGCTGCATCACCCGCTGAGGGCACCAAGGCGGCGACCCTGCTTTACACTCGCCTGTCTGTCCCAACCCGAGCAACCTCGGGAGCGCCGTCTGCGACGTGAAACGTTCGGTTCCGACCAGGCAGCGCCCAGGCCCCCGGGGTGGCACACGGCCCGCGCCCGCGACCCGGGGCGGTTACGCGGCCACTGGCTCCCGCCCCTCCCGGCCGGCCGCCGGGGCCACGCGGACGCCCAGTCTCCGCCCCGTCGGCGGCGGCGGAACCGGCTGCGCGAGATCCGCGCGGCGGCCGCCCTCACGTTCCCGCCGGCTCAGCGCCAGGGGGCGGCGCTGCGAGCGAACGGAGCCGAGACCTTGACCCCCGGCCGGCCCCCGGGGAGAGAGCGCTGGGCCCGGGAGCAGTCGCGGCGCGCTCTCCGGCTCGCTCGGCGGGGAGTCCGGTGAGGAGACCGGGCGGCCGGCGGGCACGAGGCCAGAGTCCCGAGCCGAGGGCCGCAGTGAGGACGGCTGGCAGAGCACAGGGTCCTGTCACCCGCCCGGGTTGCGGGCCCCTGTGGCCAAATCCCGGGAGGGCGTGCGCGAGAGGCGCGGCGGGGCGCGACCGCTGAGAGGCCGCTCGGTACTCACCCAGCAGCGCCGGTGACCCGCACGGAGCTAAAGCGGAGGGCGGGAGGGAATCCTTTGCGCCCCAGAGAGGGAGGTTTTGCTGGTCCACAGGTGAGGCGAACGAGCCCACCGCGGCCAAGTCCCTACTCCACGTGCCCACTGCAGGGCGCGGAGACGCCGTTGTTGTCATAGAAACACTTGCTCCGGAGCTCTGACCTCAGCCCGCCGCCTGCAACCAGGCAGGATCTTCCGCCAGCCGTGCACACACGACGTAAAATGTCCGGCGTTTCTTAGTTGCGTACCCTGCGCTCAGGGCTGTGCCGGACACCCGGATAACCCAGATTTGGGTATTTGCAGCCTACCTTCCCTCCCTGTGCCCCCCGTGAAGCAGGATTTAGCAATTCCTCTCACTTCTCCAAAAAATCCACTTACACGAGAGCTTTATCTTGTAGATTTTGTTTGTTTGAAGGCTTATAGAGGAGACCCAAGAAAAGAGGGAATTTTATACACACAGCAGGGTGCAGTATTTCATTCCATTAGACATCTCTTGCCTTAGTCGCCTTTTTGGGTCTTTCTCTGAGAGGCCTCTGAATCTAGCCCAGTTCCAGGCACTCCCTCCAAGATTTTCCTCTGGGCTTCTGCAACTTTCCCCCTTCCTCATGCGGAGAAGAGCAGCTGGGGCCTGTCTTTCCATAACTGCTCTTGAGAAAGCATGTTCAACAAAGACCCTCTCATCACCAGCGTTCCCCTTCTGCAGAGATCAGCAATAGTTTTTATTTCTGAAACACGTGCTTTCTCTCATACAATTGTTCCCCAAATCCACATGGGATAGGTATTATTCCCATTTTACAGATGAGGAAACGGAGGCTTAGGGAGGTTAAGTGACATACCCAGTATCACGTGTAATAAGGACTGAGCCAGTTTTTAAACCGAGGTGGTCAATCTCTTCCTCCTGCCCCAAACAGCCTCGCAGAGGGGCGGTTTACACAGCAACTTCTGATGTGATGTCTTCTGGCACATCTATGAGCATTCATCACAGAATTCCTGTGTGTGTGATGTCCTTTGCATCGTTCTGTGCTTCTTTGGTATTTGGACTCCAAGCACCATTTCTCAGATATAGAAATCATGTCAGAAAGTTAAATTGGATGACTGAGTCACCCACATTTAGGTCATTATTAGTCAGATACGCATGTAGCAGGGGTACATGGCCTCGCTTAATCCTCACAACTCCCTACGAGATGAGGGCAGTGGTAGAGCAATTCCTCCTCATCCAATGTGAACTCCTTTATGGAACATTCTGACATATAGTATTTTAAAATGTAAGTCCCACAGTGTCATAGATTTCAGATTCATTACAAATACTATATAAAACTGCTATATAAATACTACATGTTTATGCTATAAATACTACATAAATATGGGGCGCCTGGGTGGCTCAGTCATTAAGCGTCTGCCTTCGGCTCAGGGCGTGATCCCAGCGTTCTGGGATCGAGCCTCGCATCAGGTTCCTCCGCTGGGAGCCTGCTTCTTCCTCTCCCACTCCCCTTGCTTGTGTTCCCTCTCTCGCTGGCTGTTTCTCTCTCTATCAAATAAATAAATAAAATCTTAAATAAATAAATAAATACTACGTAAATACTCACATGGTAATAACCTAATGTGCCACTAATGAGCACTTTACATATTCACTCATTTGGTTATTACAACAACCCTATAAAGTACTGTTGTTTTTTCAAATGTTTTTTCTTTCAAAGATATTTTAAAATTGAAGTTTCATTTATAGAAAATAAAACATACAAAAATCTAAGTACAATTCTATGAGTTTTGACAAATGTAGATATTCATGTAACCTTCACTTTCATTTTTTTTTTTTAAAGATTTTATGTATTTATTTGACAGAGAGAGAGACAGCCAGCGAGAGAGGGAACACAAGCAGGGGGAGTGGGAGAGCAAGAAGCAGGCTCATAGCGGAAGAGCCTGATGTGGGGCTCGATCCCAGAACGCTAGGATCACGCCCTGAGCCGAAGGCAGAAGCTTAACGACTGCGCCACCCAGGCGCCCCAACCTTCACTTTCAATTGAGATACAGAACATTTCCATCAGTCCAGAAAGTTCGCTCTGCTCTTCTCAGTCCATACCATCCAGAGAAACCACTGTTCTGATTTCTTATGCCACGGGTTAGCTTTGTTTTTTGCCGGAATTTCATATAAATAGAATCATGGTCTGGCTTATTTAGCATAATCTTTTTGAGATTAGCTCATGCTTAAGCACGTATGTAACATCAGTAGTTTGATCCTTTTATTGCTGAGTAGTATTCTTTTTTTTTTTTTTAAGATTTTATTTATTTATGTGACAGACAGCCAGCGAGAGAGGGAGCACAGCAGGGGAGTGGGAGAGGGAGCACAGCAGGGGAGTGGGAGAGGAAGAAGCAGGCTCCCATCGGAGGAGCCCGATGTGGGAGTCGATCCTATAACGCGGGAATCACGCCCTGAGCCGAAGGCAGACGCTTAACAACTGCGCAACCCAGGCGTCCCTGCTGAGTAGTATTCTACTGTATGAATACATCACAGTGTGTTTTCAGTTTACTTTTTGATGGACATTCGAGTTGTTTCTAGTCTTTGGTTATTATGAATTAAGCTGCTTATACACATTTGTAGGCAGGTGTTTCAGTGGACAAAGAGTTTAGTTTCTCTTGGGGAAATACTTTTACACTGAGTAGTGTATACTTAACTTTGTAAGACACTACCAAATCGTTTTTAAAGGTTGTAAAGTTTGATGTTATTATACAAAAGAGGAAACTGAGGCCCAGCCAGGTTCATTTATTGTCCCCAAATAACTTGTCCAAGCATGTGCGTTCTGGAGTCTCTCTCTCATTGGTTAGAGAGCGGTGGGAAGAAAGAGGGTGCGAAACCCATGGGGAGCTAGCCTGGAGCAGCGCACTCTCTGTCCTGGGGGAGGGGCCGTGTGCAGTCTGGGCTAGGCCTCTGGGATCCAAGCTGGGGTGTAGCAGACCACATCCTCTGGCCCGCCACTGTTCACCCAGACTCCCCCAGCAGGAAGCTGCGGGCTGCCGGGGCGGTAAGCTGTCCTCTCTACCCGGGCTCGGGTGAAACACCAGGCTAGAGCGCTTGACCCAGGATGATTCTCTGCGGGTCCTGCAGAGGGGATCCACTCCACCTCCAGAGGCTGGTGGAAGACAGGTTTCCCCCTCTTGGAGGGGATCCGGGAGCCCCCTCCGGCCTTGGCAGGAGTCTTTTAAGACTTGGCTGCCCTGGCCTCCCCCAAAGCCAGCAGCCAGCACAGCACGCGCTGGGCTCTTACGTCTTTTTGTCTCTTCTCCACTAAGTGATTTTTCAGGAGGCAGCTCACATGGAGAAGTGAGATCACATTCGTATCATAAAATCAAGCATCTCGGCTGAATTATCCTTTGGCTGGAAAGACACCAAGTCACAGATTCTAACAATAGAGTTGTTGATAGTGAAACAGGAGTGGAGGAAATAGATTTTTTATAGAGAGGAAATCGATTTTTAAATGCTGGCATTTGATACAGACAGCCATTTGAACCAGAAAATACCAGCCAACATACAATAGGTAATTGACTAAATAGAAAGCAAACACATTTTCATCAATGAGATGGAAGCTTTTTTTTTAAATCTGAAGATACACTCTCAGGAGGCCCAATTTACCTCGCAGCTTTCTACCTTCCTTGAACTTTCACACTAATATTTTGACTTATTTGAAAGGAAGAAGTGAAAACACATAGGAAGTGCTCATGATGAAAAGAGATAAAACTCTAAGAGGCTTAATCAGTCAACAAGTTGTCCTCAGACCCCTACTGGGTTCTCAGCTTAGACAATGGGGAGGCTCCAGAAGAGAAGGGGACCGGTGGTTTTGCTGGGGAGACAAGACTTGGACAGAAGAAGCAATCAGTGACCTATACCATCCAATTATGTCAATAGCCATGCAAATTCACATGTCCCAAGACCATCATCATCCTACCAAAGCTGCATTCAAAGTACTCTAAGACTCGTTACTTTTTAAAAATTTAACTTACTGAATAGGCAATGCATTACCAAGGTTCAAACATTAGGAGACGTTCGAAACATTTTCACAAAGGTCTCCTGCCTATGCTATCTCTTAGCTACTGGTTCTCATCTGCCCCTCCTCCACCGTTATGAGTCTGATCCCAGAGTTTCTTTATGTACCAATAAGCACATAGGAATAATCTCCCCACTTTTGCACAAAATGCATCATACTGTTCACTGTTCTGCATCTTGCTTTTCTCCCTAAATGTATCTTGAAGATCTTTCCATGTCAGCATTCAGAGAGCTTCCTCATTAAAAAAAGAAATAAAGTTGGGGCGCCTGGGTGGCTCAGTTGGTTGGGTGTTTGCCTGTTGGTTTTGGCTTGGCTTGTGATCTCAGGGTCGTGATCTCAGGGTTGTGGGATCAAGCCCCGCGTCAGGCTCTGGTCCACCAGGAGTCTGCTTGTGCCTCTCCCTCCCCCTCTCCCCCCACCCCACATGTGCACACTCTCTCTTTTTCTAAAATAAATAAATAAATAAATAAATAAATAAATAAATAAATAAAATATTAAAAAAAAATTTTTTTGGGGTTCCTGGGTGGCTCAGTCAGTTAAGCATCTGCCTTCAGCTCAGGTCATGATCCCAGGGTCCTGGGATAAAGTCCTACACCAGGTTCCCTGCTCAGTGGGGAGTCTGCTTCTCCCTCTGCCGCTTCCTCCACTCGTGCTCTCCTTCCCTCTCTCTCTGTCTTGCAAAAATAAATTTAAAATCTTAAATAGAAAAAAAATTAAAAAATTTTTTTAATAGTTTGATAGTGTTCACTGTATGGATAGCCATAAATTAATTATCCATTCCTCTTATCTATGGACATTTAGGTTGTTTCCAGTATTTTTGCTATTACAAACAATAAGGCAACGAACGACCTGGTATACATGTCACTTTGCACCTAAGTTATATCTTTGAGATGAATTCCTTGAAGTGGAATTTCTGGGGGTAGAGGTAAGTGCATTTTCGGTTTTGAGAGAGATTGTCAAATTGCTCTCTGCAGAGGTGGTCTCACATTACGCTCTGTATTTCCCCCACACCCTCACCTACACAGTATCTTATCAAAGGTTTAGATTTTTGCCAAACTCTTACTAAAAAATGTTCTCAGTGTCGTTTTAACTTACACATATGAATGAGGTTGAGCATCTTTTCCTATATAAGGACTTTTGTATTACTTTCCTGTGTATGGTCTTTTATATCCTTTGCTAATTTTTCTACTGGGTTATTAGTGGGTTTTGTTTCTTGTTTCTGTTTTATTTCTAAGAGTCTTAGGTATAACAGGGAAATCAGATTTTAGTTATTGAAGTTGCAAATATTTCCCCAACTTCTACCTTGTCTTTTCACTTTGCTTATAGTATTTTTGCCATGTGGGAGTGTTTTCTTTCAAATATGGTTGAGTCTATCAATCATTTTGTGTGTGCGTGGATGCCGGGATAAAATGATTTTCCCACTTTAAGGGAGGAGCTTATTAAAACGGCAGGACATGGTATGTTTTTATGAGACTATTTTTTAGGTTTATTTATTTATTATTTATTTACGTAATCGCTACACCCAACGTGGGGCTTGAACTCATGATCCTGAGATCAAGAGTTGTACGCTCCACCAACTAAGTCAGCCAGGTGCCCCTTTATAAGACTGTTTACAAGCATTTATTGCATAATGCTGATCCCCTCCCCTGCCCCATGTTAGTACATAAGATAAATAAGCATAATGTGATCCAAGGTGATTGCTCTTTTAAACAGGAAGATGTCCCTATTCAGCTGTTTTTAGATATTTTTACTTACTATGTTCTAATCTCATAAAGAACAGAGATTTAATTCCTTGACCAGTTGCTAGATTCAGAACCGAAGACATGGGAAAACCTCAATTTAGGGTATCTTTATAGAATATACCCTTTCACATCACAGGAAGAAGTATCCATGAAGGGAATTGATGCCCCTCCTATATATAAAACTATTAAAATAAATACTTTAGAACAGAATACTCAGGTGAGGCACAATCGTAACACAGTCTGGATCCACCTCAATCCATCAAAAATCAATATATTTTTAGCAGGCACCTGCTGTGCACTGCGGGGGCTGTAAAGAAATTGAAGGGTCATTGTTCATGTTTAGCCTTTGATATTTTACATAATTTTGCTCATATTTAGATGACACTTTAGGTATTAAGTCATCTTTCTTTTTTTTTTTTTTTAAAGATTTTATTTATTTATTCGACAGAGATACAGACAGCCAGCAAGAGAGGGAACACAAGCAGGGGGAGTGGGAGAGGAAGAAGCAGGCTCATAGCGGAAGAGCCTGATGTGGGGCTCGATCCCAGAACGCCGGGATCACGCCCTGAGCCAAAGGCAGATGCTTAACCGCTGTGCCACCCAGGCGCCCCTTAAGTCATCTTTCTAAGGTATTTGTCTTGCAAGTCATTCAGAAACTTTGGCCAAGAAAGAACAAATATGAATAATGATGTGATTTTTGTTACTAAAATTTAAAAAAGGAAAACAGTTGATACTTCACTTCTCTTTTACCAACTTCAAGGGTGAGACGGAGGCCTGACCGCAGCCTTCCTCAAATTGATGTAACTTGAGTTCTCTCTACATCTGCCCCCTTAATGGAATGAATAGAGGTGGATGGTGGCCATCTTGCTGCCCCCTCCTTCATCCTCCTATGCCTAATTCATTCCATCTTGAGGGTATGCTTTTATGACCATTGCCTTTGGGGCAATAGTGTAGTGTCCGGTAACGCTGAATGGTGCCATTTCAAAATACATGGACATTTTTGCCTTCATCCTTATGGAAATGATTTCCACGTATAAGGTAGTAGAGATGGAGAACTGTCTACTACACTTGATGCTCCTTTCCCTTAGGACAGTGCATTTCTAGAACAGGGCTTCCCATCCAGGAACTGTATTTCTAGCTCCCCTTATGTCCAGAAGGGACCATGTGCTAAATTTGCATTGATGGAATACCAACAGAAGTCACTCTGTACCACTTTTCAAGTCAGGTTTAAGAAATGTAGGTGCTGGGCAACCCTCTTGGGTCCCCTCCCTCCTCAGAAGCTTTGTGCTATCATTTTGCTATTGCTCAATAAATCTTGCTTTGCTGCCCACCAAAAAAGAAAAAAAGAAAGAAAGAAAGAAAGAGAAATAAATAAATAAATAAATAAATAAATAAATAAATAAATGTGGGTGCCTTCTCCAAGTGCTCTCTTTGCCGACTGGCTGAGGAGACTAACAAAGTCCTGGGAGAAGGAGGAGTGCTGTGATGGTGAGGGGAGCAGAGCCCTGGGCCTGACTCACCAGAGGAAGAAAAGATACCCCCTGTGCAGACACGTGAGCACTGGACTCTTCTGAGGGAGGAATAAACTTCTGTGGTGTTACCCTCTGAAATGTTGGGGTTTAGGCATTACAGCAGCTAGCATTACCCTAACTAAGACAAAAATCCTTTCGTCATACAGTGCTTCTTCCTGGAATATCGCTTCGACGTGGAGTGTAGATCAGCCGTCTGTCTCAGCTACATACGTTTGGCCCCTCTGTCCTTACGCAGGTTATAATTAAGTTGCCTCTTCTGTCTTTAGCCGTGTTCTCATGTAGTGACCTGAACGAACAACGGAAGGTCTAAAATGAAATTTGCAGCCAAACACACAGCTGAAAGGGGTCACATGATGATGCTTAGGGAAAGGATCAGGATCCGAAATGATCGAGACTGGAATGATGGATTAAAAGTAACAAGACAAAATTTAGGCACTTACCGAAAGGTTATGCTTTCATAGACATCGGTGTGAAACAATGGCAGAGACTCATACATGATGATGAATTGGGTTACGCAACGTTTGGTAAGCTGTGAAAGGGAAAAAAGGGAACATTTCTACCAGGTGTCAGGGAAAAGTGATTTTTGTGCTTCACGAGATGCAGCTGACTCTCCAGGTACCTGAATAAAGACTCTGGGTTGGGGGGCGCCTGGGTGGCTCAGATGGTTGGGTGTCTACCTTTGGCTCGGGTCGTGATCTCCAGGTCCTAGGATTAAGCCCCATGTCTGGCTCTCTGCTCAGCAGGGAGTTTGCTTCTCCCTCTCCCTCTGCTTCTCCCCCTGCTTGTGCTCTCTCTCTCTCTCAAATGAATAAATAAAATCTTAAAAAAAAAAAAAAAGAATCTGGGTCAGAACATTTTGAAGTGTCATCCATTCCCACTTGGAATGGGTTCACTTCTCCAGACATAGAGACTTCCCCTCCCCCTGGAAGTTGTTTATTTGAAAAACAGGACACGAATCAGAAAGACTGGATTCAGAAAGATTAACACCTACAGCTTGTTTTTTTAATTAAGTGCCAACTATACTCAAAGAAAATAAATAAGACCTACAGCTTTTAAAATTCATTAAAACTCACATTTATGGAAAAAATGGGGACTCACTCTGGGTTGCGCTGTCTAGGTGCTGACCTCAGTGGTGAAATGGAATATGGTTCTGTGTGAAATTCCCATTACAAGAATCACTCATCTTTATAGCTCTCTGGAGTAGAGCGGTCCAATAGAAATGTAATGTGAGTCATATATACAATTTTAATTTTCTATTAGCCACATTAAAAAAATAAAAAGAAACAGGTGAAATTAATTCTAGTACTATATGCTATTTAACCTGATATACTATCATTGCAACATATATTCCATATGAAAAAATATTAATGAGATTCCTTGCATTCTTTCTGTCATACTAAATATTCAAAATCCAGGGTCTATTTCGCACTTGCAGGCCTTCTCAATTCAGACCGGCCACATTGCAAGCATTCAGGAGCCACATGTGGCTGGTGGCTGGTGGATCGGCAGTTTTAGTGAGGGACTTTGTCTCATCTAATCCTCTGCTGTAGGTATTATTATTCACATTTTACAGATGATAAAACTTTTGCAGAAGTGAAGCAATTACTCCAAGACACACTGCCGTAATGGAAGAATCAGGGCTCGCACCCAACTTTCCCAATGGCCAATGTATCCCAGGGTTAAGTGGGTTGACGTGGAGTCATACGGAAGCGGCGTCAAATCCTGACTCGGTCAGTTACTCAACGGTGTTACCTTTGGCATATTTTTTTTTACTCTGACACGTGGTCTCATGATCTGAAAAACAGTGATAATAAGAACCCTCACAGGCTATTGTGGGATTAAATGAGACAATGTTTTCAAAGCGCTCAGCCCAGCGCGCACTCGTGGCAAGTAGCGTGGTCGTTACTTAACATGCCTGGTGCTCTTCCCACCTTCTCGACGCGGCTTCCCGGGAGCTGCTTCCATTCAGCAAGGGTTCCTTCTTGATGGGTAACTTTTACTGAGCCCCAGGGAACTGGATGATGGTTCTGCCTCCAACATCACAACTGCTTTGTTGTCAGTTTTTGTTCAAAAACATTGTTGCCACCTTCCAAGAGCACAGGGTGTGATGACTTGACAAACCACAAAGCAAACCCGGAAATGGCTGATGCCAACTTGTGTCCCACTCTGAGCCAAAGAGTCACCGCATGACTTATGGGGATCAGAGGAATACCTGTCACTTGGTTCTGGGACTGTCCACCCGTTCTTCAAGCCCTCTGCAATCCGCACCCGCGAAGGGAGGGGTAGAATGTCCCCAGGCAGGAGCTGGGTGTTCTTGCAGCCTCCTCCCTGCCTGGCACTGATATGCTCACTTATCTGCAGTGTCGTAACATGACCCCTTCCCCCAGAGCCAGGTTTAACTGCCCGCAAGCCAGTAACAGACTGTTTTTTACCACTCTGAACGAAATACTTTAATAAAATATGGGGTTGGAGTATCGAACCCACAAGCAGAAATATTGCTGTGCTCACAGATCAATGAGCGCTGGCTGGTGACTGGCCCCCAAAGTGTTTTATTCGCCGTCACCGAGCGATGGGTTTGCTGAAGACAGGCTCTCAGAAGCTTGACACATAACGAAGTGAATCATAGTTCATTCACTCATTCCACAAATATCTACTGAGTCCCTACCGTGGACCAGATGTCGTGCAGGGTGCTGGGGACGCCATGGTGGGCAAAAGACAAAATTGCCGCCTTCCATGACCTTATCTTCTCGAGGGGGGTGTAGATATAAATCAAATATAGGGTTACAAACTCTAGTAAGAGCTACAGAGGAGAGGGAGCAGAGCTCTGAGAGATCTGATCTGGCCTGGGGGTCAGAGGAGGCTGCCCTAAGAAGTAACAGCTGAGGGGCGCCTGGGTAGCGCAGTGGTTAAACATCTGCCTTCGGCTCAGGGCGTGATCCCGGCGGTCTGGGTTCGAGCCCCACATCGGGCTCCTTCACTATGAGCCTGCTTCTTCCTCTCCCACTCCCCCTGCTTGTGTTCCCTCTCTCGCTGGCTGTCTCTCTCTCTGTCAAATAAATAAGTAAAATCTTTAAAAAAAAAAGAAGTAACAGCTGAGCTGAGGAGGCATAGCCTATGTGAGGGGATGGGGGTAAGGGAGGTGTCTTGGCAGGAGGGAAAGTGTAGCAAGGGTCATGCTGGAGTCACAGAACAGGGTAGGGTCTAGGATAACAGAACAGGCTATCAAGAACCTCTTTTGTATGAAGGCCCAGTCTGTCCTGGGAAAATGGCAGAGAGATTTAGGGATTCAGGGTTAGATTCTGAGGGCTCCCAAACCAGCAGTCCTAAGTAAGAAACGTAGAAAAAGGTCCCAAACTTCTGAGAGAAGCAAGCTGGGTGGGCAGGTTGGAGAGAGTTAGGCCACATGACAGCATCCAGGGAAACGAGCTGGTGTCCCACTCACAAGCCAGACTGTTCAGGATTTGGCCTGGATTCGAGAGAGCTGGGCTTGGAGATGATGGGAGCCCCCCACCCCCTGAACCGATAGGGGATGGCAGCTGCAGGTGACCGTCACAACGGCTGGGGTAGTGGCCCTGGGTTCTTGGCACGCGATGCGTGGAGCAGTAAGAAAATGAATGACAGTTACAGAGAGCTGTAGGTGGAAAAGGCGGGAGCAGGGAGGGCAGCTTCCGCTGCCCATAAGCGAGCGGTACCCACCCAGTGGAGAGGGTGGGCCTGGGGTGCTAGGGTCTCACCCAGTGACGTCAGTGTGTTGTGGGCTGGCCGCTAGACATCGTTGCATTTTTTATGCCCTTGACTGACCTCCAGATTGTCAGATTGTGAAAACATGACGATAAAGACCCCCAAAGGTCCACAACTGGGGGGGTGTTGGTGTGTGTGGGTAGCACGGCTTACAGTCCCTTGAAACAAGTAGCATTCTCTCAGGGGACATTTCCAGCAGCACTGATAAGCAACAGATACAATAACCAACTGGCACATTCAGAGTTCAGAGTCCCAGAGATCTGGGACATGAAGAACATCCTTTGCTGTAGGCTCTGACTCTTGGGAGCCCACTCTTCCCTCGTTTAGTAGATCGACCCACAATTGGAATGCCTACCAAAAGAAAAGAAGTAAGAGTAGGGAGTCTTTACGTTTATGGTCATTTAAGCAAATGTAAATAAAACCTCATTAAATACTTTCTTAAAGCAAAATTTGAAAAGCCACTTTTATTATTTTGTTTGAAGATTTTATGTAATTATTTGAGAGAGAGAGAACAGAGCGAGAGAGAGATTAAGTGCAGGGGTAAGAGGCAGAGGGAGAGGCAGAAGCAGACTCCTCACTGAGCAGGGAGCCTGATGAGGGACTCGATCCCAGGACCCTGAGATCACGACCTGAGCTGAAGGCAGTAGCTTAACTGACTGAGCCACCCAGGCGCCCCTACACTTTTATCATTAAACAGTTTAACTCAGGGCGCCAGAGTGGGTCAGCCGGTTTAGCGTCTGCCTTCGGCTCAGGTCATGATCTCAGGGTCTTGGGATCACCCTGCATCGGGCTCCTGCTCAGCGGGGGAGTCTGCTTCTTCCTCTGCCCCTCCCCCCACTCATGTGCACGTGCTCTCTCTCTTCCAAATAAATAAAATCTAAAAAAAAAAAGAAAAAAATAAACAGTTTAACACTTTCAGTACTTGCAATAGCTAAGAATCCAAGGCTAAACTGATTGTAGAAAGGTAAGCAGAATTAGACACAGTCCCTATCCTCATGAAACTCACCGGTTAAGGGGGGAGGCAGCTATTAATTAAATAACCGCACTAACAGATACGTAGTCACGCACAGACAGGAATGCCATAAAGATGAGGTACATCTCATTGCGGAAGCTTATGACAGGCCAGCTGATCTGCTGCAGGGGGTCGGAGAAGATGCTCTCCTGAGGAAGGGACAGTTGAGAAGATCTGAATGAGGTGGAGGAACTAACCAGGCAAAGTGAGGTGGAGGCGGAAGAAGGAGAACCTTTCAGACAGAGGGAATAGCATGTGCAGAGGCCCTGGGGCAGGCAGGGAAGCAGGGGGAACTAAGGAACTGGGGGAGTGCTCTAGGAAATGGAGGTCAGAGAGGAGGACAGGAGCTGGCAGGCCTACGGCTGTGTTGGGGACGTGGGTCTTCATCTTAAGAACAGAGGGCAGCTATTGAAGGATGTAAGCAGAGTGGGGTTAGAATGGGGCAGTGATGGTTTGGGGAGAGAGAAAGGAGGCTATTGCAATTGTCCTTGGCACAAGGTAATGTTAGTTGTCGCCTCACTTTTGGCACTAGGGTGATGGATAGAGGCGGAGGCTTGGGCTAGAGATTGAAGTGTGAGCGCATTGGCATACGTGGCACTTGACATTGGACTGGGGAAGAAAGCATACAGAAGAGAGAAAGGGGCCCAGGAAAGATCTCGATGAGCCTCAACATTCAACGGCTGAATGGAGATGTGTCCACAAAGCAGCAAGAGCAGTGGGATTAGAGAGTGAGATGGGCACCAGAGGCGTTGTCCAGAAGCCTAAGGGAGAGCGGTGCATGGGATCAAATGCTGCTTGGAGGTCCCTGAATGCATTCTTGGAGGTCAAGAGTGAAGCCGAAGATGCCCACTGGATCTAGTGAGTCAGAGGTCACTAGATCTTGGACTTGGGGAAAGCTGTTTCCGGAAAGATGGGGGCCAGGGTGAGGAATAAATAGGAAGTTAGGAAATGGAGACAGCAAGTATAAACAACTCTTTCTAGAAGCTCGATTATTCTGTTAGAACATGCCATTGTGATGTTGAAACCTGTGCATTGGATTCACTGAAGCAAGTACCATATTTCAATGGAAAGAGAGCCATCATTTGTCAATGGGAAATCCACATACTAACGAAAGTGGTGCCCCCCTTAATGAATCTGTGCAGCATTGATTCCGGTGGGACTGCTACAGACATCACGGCAGCAACAAGACAAATGCTCTGCATTTTGGGTATGCGTCGGTAACCCTAAACAGCATGGTCTGTACGTGCAGATGGCTTGGTAAACAATTACCGACGCAGGGGCATTTTTAGCCCGTTGATCTGCTAGAAACAGGAAGTGACAGGGAAAGAGACTAATCACAGTGATGGATGTGTGCATCAGAATTCCTGACTCACGGCATGTAGCAGTGCCCGGGACTCCCCACCATTGCCCGTGACACTTCACACAGCACCGAGGCCACCTTAAAACCAGGAGGAAGGGTCTGCTCTGGAAACACAGATATGTGACATTCATTCAAGTCTCACGGATGGCAACTACGAGGGACTGGGGACTCAGAGACTGCCACACACTTGACACCCTCAGCTGTGATACCCAAAGTCAAAGGCAGAGGACTCCTTCCGTCCCATTGGATCCTAACACTTCAGACATTTTGACCCATTTAAAGACACTGACAGCACTCACTGGGTACTGACTAGGAATAGGACATTTTTTTGATCTTTGTGCATATGCCCCAAATCTCCTAACTAACATCCGATACTCAAAGGCTCCGTTTCAGAGGCTGGTACCCCTCTTTCTCTTTCATTCTTTTTACCCGGAAAGAAGCAGATCCTGCAAAGTTGAAATACATGTCGGGAATGTTTGAAACTTTCAAACTGGTGTTGATGAAGGCAAGTATCTCTACAGCACATCACGCTGACCGCGTACTTATTCAAAGCGGCTTGGGGCACCCTGGAAACATATTTATTCATAGACCATGCATATATTAAAGGGAAGAGTTTTCCAGGACAGTTATTTGACAATGACAGTTATCTATGTTCAGACATCTGGTGCTTGTTTCTCCTCATGCCTGAGCTCCTGCTCGGGTTTAAGAAAGACGCCAGAGCTGCCGAACCGCTCGTCTGCGCCACAGTGCACTCTAATAAACTCTCACGTCTCTGTCTTTGCAGGAGGGGAATGAGGTAGGTGAGCCCAAGCAGGACCCCCAAGTGGACAGGACCAGAGGACCCCGGGTCTCCTGGCGGAGCCGCCCATTACCAGGGGAGGAAGGCATCCTTCTGGCCCAGCGGAGAGAGAGTGCCTGGAAAAGACCTTCTGCGCGTGCGGGGGGGGGGGGGGGGGGGGGGGAGATGGCCTCAGGAACAAATTACAATCACAAAACTCCCCCACTGTGCAAGTGGGGGGTGGACTCCTCTAACTGGAGTTAGAGATAAACTATAAATGCATATGGCCCTGTAAGAGGTAACTCGGAGATTCAAATTCACCCTCAGGTGTAAGCCATGCTGCCAGAAAATTGATTGGGCCCCAAGGAGGGTAGGACAAAGACCTGAGCACAAAAGGCAAGGGGTGCTGCAGGTAGGGGTGGGGTCGGGTTTTGTCCAGGGAGGGAAGGGGGAGAGAGAAACAGACAGAGAGGACACTTGGGCGCCCTCCGCTCCTGGGCGCCCTGCTCTGGGCGGCGGGCTGCGGGGCTAGGCGAAGAGCTGCCACCTTCCGGCTGCCCTCTCCGCAGGCATTAGGCGCTGGTTTGCCCAAGGCTGCTTCCAACGTCTTTTCATCAGTCTTGACAACTACCATGTCAACACAGGACCTTAACATGTGTTGCAAGACACGTTTGGGGGCTTTTGTTTGGGGGGGGGGTGTTTGTTTGTTTGTTTGTTTGTTTGTTTTAGAGCATATACTCCGAAGAATCAACTCTGTCAATGCCTTCACTTTCCAAGAAAATCAAGGTGATAGTTGGTGGGGATCAAAACAGATTCAGAGGAAGGACCCCACTGAACTTTTCTATCCCTAGTTTAATGTTATGGTTTTAGCACGTGCACATGTCTTCTTCTTCTTTTTTTTTTTTAAAGATTTTATTTATTTATTCGACAGAGATAGAGACAGCCAGCGAGAGAGGGAACTCAAGCAGGGGGAGTGGGAGAGGAAGAAGCAGGCTCCCAGTGGAGGAGCCTGATGTGGGGCTCGATCCCGTAACGCCGGGATCACGCCCTGAGCCGGGATCACGCCCTGAGCCGAAGGCAGACGCTCAACCGCTGTGCCACCCAGGCGCCCCCGTGCACATGTCTTCTTAAATAACATTTAGAATCCTAAAGTTTCCATGTGTCTCTGTATGCATGGACTTGTCACTATTATACTTTTATGTCTTAAGAAAAAAACTTTATTTAACAAGAGGCAATATAACCTAGTATTTAAGGGAGTAGGTCTTGGAGCCAGATGGCCAGAGTTCAAATTCCAGCTCGTGTTCGCTAGCTGTGTGACCTTGGGCAAATTACTAAACCTCTCTGTGTCCCACTTTCCTTATCTATAAATTAAGCATGATAAGTGTAGGCTTCGTGGGGCTGTTAGGAAGATTAAGAGAGATCCCACGTGGAAAGCCAAGGCAACCCCTGGCATGTAGTGGCACCTAGTAAATAACAGCCACTTTTGTTGGGAGGTTAGGGCTTTGCTTCCCTATCTTCCCAGTTCCCTAAGCTGCAGTTCAAGATGTTGCTCTGTATTTCCTGCAAATTGGCAGCTGGTCATCTCAGGTTTTACGATGTTAGCAGCTGTTGAGGCTCAGTGCCTAGATCTATTTTCACTGGGGGTTGCAAAATGAAGATAGTCTATCATTGTTGTTTTTTTATTAATTGGGGTACTTTATTTTTAAAAAATGCTTCATTTCATCTACTATTTGGTTACCCAGTGGTAAAGTTCAATGGAAAGGCAAGATCAATGCTTGATTCTTGCCTTTTATTTACCAATTTTGAA
The DNA here is from genome assembly GCF_024610735.1 of Ursus americanus. NCBI lineage: Eukaryota > Metazoa > Chordata > Mammalia > Carnivora > Ursidae > Ursus > Ursus americanus. Next base: position 24,269,997 of record NC_142162.1, on the reverse strand, counting down.
GATTATGGCCCTCACTTTCTGAAGATGACTGACTTTTACATAGCGGTAAGAACTGATAAATTGGAACACAGCTAATTGTTTTAACCAGTTACAGTTATTATCTTTTTTAGGTGAAAACTTTTTAAGTTGGCCCCTGACTCTTGACCTGACAGCAGTAGTCCTTGATTATTTCCTTGCTATCTAGGAAAACGAGACGTCCAGGGTGATCTCGTACATTGCCTCGCCCACATCTGAAATCCGCCATTTCTCTAAGAAGCCCTGGTTTCTTTTTGTAGGAGATGGTATTTCAAGACTACAGTCTCGATACTATAGATACTCATTGCTACTGGGTTAGTCATTATCTCTACTCTCTTCAGTTGACAGAGCCAGGATGGCTAGCTCCATCGACAGATCAATCAACAGATAAATATAAAATATCTCACGAATTCCTAATGATACTTCCAATTCAAATTCAGGACTAAAGGGTTTTTTGTTTGTTTGTTTGTTTTAGTCTTAGGGAGCTTTATTGGTCATGTATACTTTAGAAAGACTTAGCCAGACTCTTCCCAAATTGACAGATGAGAACACGTTCTCAAGCTTAAGCATGAAAGGGAAAAATGTATAAGGATACACAGCGCCCAGGACAGAACCGTAGGCAGGCCTCAGGAGGGAAGTGGAACTGGGGATAAGAAAGTTGTCAGAGGGGCGCCTGGGTGGCTCAGTCGTTAAGAGTCTGCCTTGGCTCAGGCCCTGATCCCAGGGTTCTGAGATCGAGCCCCGCATCGGGCTCCCTGCTCCGCTGGGAGCCTGATTCTTCCTCTCCCTCCCACTGCTTGTGTTCCCTCTCTTGCTGGCTGTCTCTCTCTGTCAAATGAATAAATAAAATCTGATAGAAAGAAAGAAAGAAAGAAAGAAAGAAAGAAAGAAAGAAAGAAAGAAAGAAAGAAAGAAAGAAAGTCAGAAATCAGGGGTAGCCCTTCTCTATGGAGCAGATTCTTGCTTTTCTTCCTCCAGATCTACTTTCTCTACTTCATCATACATGTGGTTAGTAAAAGACGTCCAAACACTTCCAGCCAGTGGGTGCTTTCATGTGTTACAAACATGGGCTATTGAGGCTGAAGACCGAGGAGGGAGAAAGAAGAGTCATTGCCAGGCAAGAGGAAATCTCAGTAAACCAGAAGTCCACGTCCTGTTGGATGTGAGAACATAAAGGCTACAGGCACAAGGGAAGGCAGCTGTGCTTTCTGAAAAGAATGCAAGACGACTGGGGTTTTCACTTAACCCTTTCTATATTATATCTGTATCTCTTTCCTTCCACTCCAAGAAGGCTGGCTCTCAAAGACACAGGGCAGGACAAAATTAGAATATCACATTATTAATAATCAGCTTTATCCCCCTTACACACACACACACACACACACACACACACGTCTCAGAATAGCAATACTACCACCACGGATATAATTACTGAGAATAGTTAAAATATGTTTTGCATTTGCTATCCCCATTCTCCCCCCATTTTCATCATTGTGCTATAGCAACGTTATATGAGCGTGGGGTCCTTGCACTCCATGTCCTCTCTGTTTTAACCCTTAGAACCTTCGGTCTTAGCTCTAGGAGGAACTGTATATTTAATTCTCACACCAGTCTTTATGTTGATGTTTTCCAGCCATTTTGATTGTCTTAATTATGAATTTTTAAGAATAGCTACCAAAATTATATTAGTCACAGTTCTCCAGAGAAATAGAACCAATGGGGCGGGGGGCGTGTGTGCGTGTGTGTGTTTATTAGAAGGAATTGGCTCCGGCAATTATGGAAGCTGAGAAGCCCCAAGATGTGCAGTTGGCAAGCGAGAGACCCAGGAGAGCTGATAGGTGTAGTTTCAGTTCAAAGCTAGCAGGCTCCAGACTCAAGAAGAGCCAATGTTTCAGTTAAGTCCAGAGGCAGGAAAAGACCAGTGTGCCAGCTCTAGGTAGCTAGGTAGGAGGAGCTCCCCCCTTTACTCTCAGGAGAGTCAGCCTTTTTTTTTTTCTATTCAGGACTTAACTGATTTGATGAGACCCTCACATTAGGGAGGACATCTGCTTTCCTCTGTCTACTGATTCAGCTGTTAATCTCATCCCGGAACACTCAGAACAAGGTTTGACTCAATATCTGGGTACCCCGTGGCCCAGGTAAGATGACATGTAAAATGAACCATCACAAAGGCAGCAGGCAGGAAGACTTCTTGCTGCCCCCCTCCTGCCTGCTAATTCACGAGGCCAGACCCAGTCATGGTGCTGCTTCATCCTTCACATGTGTGGCCGCAATTCATAGAGCATGACACGCGTGATCCCATCTAAATCTTCAAGCAAATCCCATTCTACAGATCTGGAAACTGAAGCTTCTAGAGGTGACTCAATTACCCAGCGTCCTAGAGATGAGTAATGAAATGGGGATTTGAATATGGATCTCCTTGATTTCCAACCCTGTGCTCTAAACCACCATGCTAGGTATTTGGGGAAGGACAGGGCCTTACAAGGTGAGCCTTCGAAGGTGACATTTTCTACGCCGTGGCACACCGTTCAATGGAGTGATATTTATAGTCATTCCAAGCCTAACGATCCCTTTACGTGTGCTTTGAAAAAAGCAGATTTAAAATAGTAGATAAGTGAGAAAAGAATAAACCTGTTCTGACCGATTTTTAGATTTGCTTACTATAATTTAAAACGTCAACAAGCTCATTTCCCCATTTCTAGTCAACAAACAATGGTAGGTGGATAATAAAGGCTATGGTACTTAGCGTGAAAGAGAAAAATAATTTTTGACAAAATATATATATATAAGAGTATACATAAAATATATATATAGTTCGAAGAGTAATGAAATGCTCATATACATACCACCCATCTTTCTACCTAACTCATAACTACTAATTTCTTTCTTTTTTTTTTTTTAAAGATTTTATTTATTTATTTGACAGAGATAGAGACAGCCAGCGAGAGAGGGAACACAAGCAGGGGGAGTGGGAGAGGAAGAAGCAGGCTCCTAGCGGAGGAGCCTGATGTGGGGCTCGATCCCACAATGCCGGGATCACGCCCTGAGCCGAAGGCAGACGCTTAACCGCTGTGCCACCCAGGTGCCCCCATAGCTACTAATTTCTGCTACTTCTAGAAATTAGATGTAGATGGGAACATTTAGTACATGTGTTGCTTTTTTTTTTAAAGATTTTATTTATTTATTTATTTATTTATTTGAGAGAGAGAGTGAGAGAGCGAGCATGAGCAGGGGGAGTGGCAGAGGGAGAGGGAGAAGCAGGCTCCCTATTGAGCAAAGAGCCTGATGCAGGGCTCCATGTGGGGCTCCATGGGGCGCTTGACGTGGGGCTTGATCCCAGAACCCTGAGATCATGACCAGAGCCACGAAGGCAGATGCTTAACCGACTGAGCCACCCAGGCGTCCCAGTACATGTGTTTATCTACAGGAAAGAGTCAAAAGAGCAAAGCTGATTTGGGAGCTGGTTTGAGTCTCCCACAGATTTATCTTTCCCAAAGTGGACTCACATCTGTGGGGAAAACGAAGGAATTATGCCATCAAATAAGTTTGAAAGAGCAGCTCCACTGTCTCCCCCTTCCATTCAGATCTGCAAGACACATTAAGTATCAGGAAAAAAGTCCTGCAGTGATCTTTAAAATTCAGTGTAACTCTGGATTTCCCCACCACGTTTGACCACCAAAACTTGTCACGAGGCTTCTTATCACCTGAATGGGACCTGTATTCAGTTGGGGAAACGCCAGCATGGTCCTGGCCCAAGGTAGGCGAGGTAGGCACTCACTCATGACCAGGGCACAAATGGACGCTTTCCTGACCAGAGAGGATAGTGACAGCACACTCTGAATGGCAAAATACCTCAGACTCCTGAGTAAAGTGGACGTTCAAGAGGGAGGGGGAATGTGGACAAAGTCATACCCACTCTAGTGGAAGGGAAAGGCAGAGGAGGGAGCCCTCAGAAGAGGGCAAATTTGCTTTGCTGGTCCAAGGAAGCATAACCTTCAAGTTTCTAATTCAGGTAGTAGTTTCAGGGACAAAAGGGGCGCCTTGGATTATGAGAAGTGAAGTAGAAGATCCTGTTCTTTGACCTGTGTTTTTATCAGCGTGGGTCTCTGTCTTTGTCAGTGTGAGCTTCTAGAACAGAAAACCATAGACCGGATAAAAACCAAAAACAACAAGCTTTCATTCCTCACAGTTCTGGAGGTTGGGAAGTCCAAGGTCAAGGTACTGGGAGATCTAGGGTCTGCTGAGAGCGCCCTTCTCCCGGTTTGCAGATGGCTGCCTTCTCACCGTGCGCTCACAAGGAGGAGAGAGCAAGCTCTGGTCTCTTCCTCTTCTTATAAGACCCCAATACCATTCTGGGGGCTCCACCCTCATGATGTCGTCTGAACCTAATTGCTTCCCAGAGGCCCCCCTTACTAATATTATTACATTGGGGATTAGAGCTTCAACAAATGAATTTTGAGAGGATACAAACATGCAGCCCATAGCAGTCTCATTAACAATGATTACATTACCAATTATTGTGGAAAGTGTGTTGTCCCATTATGCTTAAGAATACAAGCTGCTAGGGGCGCCTGGCTGGCTCAGTCTGTGGAGCATAGGACCCTTGATCTTGGGGTTGTGAGTTTGAGCCCCACGTTGGGCGTAGAGATTGCTTAAAAATAAAATCTTTAGAAAAAACAAAAAGAAGGGACACTTGGGTGGCTCAGTCGGTTAAGTGTCTGCCTTCGGCTCAGGTCATGATCTTGGGGTCCTGGGATCGAGTCCCGCATCAGGCTCTCTGCTCAGTGGGGAGTTTGCTTCTCCCTTCGCCTCTCCCCCTGCTCATGTTCTCACCACCTCTCTTCCTCAAATAAATGAATAAATAAATAAATAAAATATTTTAAAAAATTTTTAAAAATTAATCTATATAAAAAAAAAGATTACCAACTGCTGAACACAGTGTGTCAGCACATGGTGGAGCTGCCCCCCGACCTGCTTGGACACCAGCAGGAAACGTGCACAGTAACAATTCCATCACCAAACTCCCATAGCTAATACAATGAGGAAGAGACAATTCCAAATAACACTTGTCCTTTACGCACTGCGGGCTTTACAGTCTGAGATGATAGGCCAGTAGAGACCCAAAGAGAAAAAGAGGGCAGGTTTTGAAAAAGCAGACATCCATTTTAGGACAAAACACTCTGATAGCTATAATCAGTTAATGGAATATCGCTCCTTTAGAACAAAGCCTTCATGGTATGGATTAGGACAGCAGTTATCTTCCCCCAATTGTCCATTGTGGTATCGAAAAAATCAGTAACAATATTAAGTAACAATAAGGCCAGATTTGTATTCCATGAGTTCCTTTGGATTTTATGCGTACGTGTGGTTTCTCCTTGATTCATGACAAATCAGCTGTCCACAGGGATCACTCTTGACCGTGGGACAAGTGACCAGGAGCCCAGTCTGGAAGCTCCTGAAAACCCTCAGATGTCTGAGCAGAGACCAGATAAAAATGCTCGGAGGCAGACACACACAGTTCCAGGGGGCTCTCAGCACCCCAAGTGCCATCCGGAGACTCTGAGACCGCAGGTGAAGAACCTCTGTTCTACCAATGGGGTTCTTTGCAGGAATAGAAAAAAAAAAAAAATCTAAAACTTATGTGGAATCTCAAAGGAACCTAAAAGGCCAAAACAACCTCGAGAAAGAACAAAAAAGCTGGAGGCCTCACACTTCCTGATTTCCAAACATATTACAAAACTACAGTAATGAAAACAGTATGGTATAGACAAAAAGACACGCATATGATAGACCAATGGAGCAGAATAGAAAGCCTAGAAATAAACCCTCACAACTACGCTTAAATCATTTTTAACAAGGGTGCCACGAGAATGCAATGGAGAAAGGACATCTTTCAAATGTTGGGAAATCTGGATAACCACACGGAAAAAGAATCTGGATGGATTCTTACCTTATACGATCTACAGGAATGAACTCAAAATGGATTAAAGATCTCGTATCAGACCTGAGGCTATATATCTAGAGAGAAACAGGGGGAAACCTTCATGATATTGGACAGGCCACGATTTCTTGGATACAACACCAAAAGCAAAATGAAACAAAACAAAAAGCAAGAATACACAAATGGGACTATCTCGAACTTAAAAACTTTTGTGCAACAAAGGAAACAGCAGAGTAAAAAGGCAGCCTATGGAAGGGCAGAAAATATTCGCAAAGCATATAAGGAATCCCTACAATTCAACAACAAAAAACCAAATAACCCAATTTTAAAACGAATAAAAGACTTGAATAGACACTTCTCCAAAGAAGACATATAAATGGCCAACAAGCATATGCAAAGATGTTCAACATCATTAATCATCCGAGAAATGCAAATCAAAACCACAATGAGATGTCACTCCATACCCACTAGGATGGCCACTGTAAGAAACACAACAAAAACGAAACAGAAAACAGCAAGTGTTGGGTGAGGGTATGAAGATATTGGAGCCCTTGGGCACTGCTGGTGGGATGGTAAAATGATGCCGCTGCTATTGGAAACAGTGTAGAAGTTCCTCAAAAAAAATAAAAATAGGGGGCACCTGGGTGGCTCAGTTGGTTGAGCGTCTGCCTTCGGCTCGGGTCATGATCTCATGGTCCTGGGATCGAGCCCCACATCGGGCTCCCTAATCGGTGGGGAGTCTGCTTCCCCCTCTGCCTCTCCCCCACCTCATGCTCTCTCTCCCTCACTCTCTCTCTCACATAAACAAGTAAAATCTAAAAAAATAAAATAAAAATAGAACCACCCTATGATGCAGCAGTCCTGCTTGTAGGTATGTATCCAAAAAGAATTTAAAGCAGGATCTCGAAGAGGTCGTTGCACAGCCCTGTCTGTTGTGGCATATTCACAATAGCCAAAACGTGGAAGCAACCGTCATATCCATACAATGGACTATTATTCGGCTTTAGAGAAAGAAGGAAATCCTGGCGTGTGCTACAACAGGGGGGAACCTTGAGGACCTGACGCTGAGTAAATGAGCCAGCCGCACGAAGATGAATGCTGCATGGCTGTGCTTCTATGAGGGTATCTGAAGTCCCGCTCGTCGAAACAGAAAGCCGAACGGTGCTTGCCAGAAGCCCAGGGAAGGGAAATAGGGAGTTCCAGTGTAATGGGTTTGGTTTCGGTCATGCAAGACGAAAAAGTGCTTGAGAGCAGTTGTACAGCAGTGTGCCTGTAGCTAACAGCACGGTGCCGTACCCTTAAAAAGTTGTTAAAAGAGGGTATGTTTATGCTACGTGCGTTTTATCGCGCAGGAGCTTGTCTAGGAATCTCTTGCGGTGCTGCTCTGACAGATGTCCCTCAAGCAGGACCCTCCAGCCAGGCCCTGGGACACTTATGTCCCAAGTTCTTTCTAGAAAAGGAATGTAAACCTGAGCCTTCTGCACACTTCAAGAGCTGAATGATAGAAGAAAAACGACCCAACCCCTAGGGCTCAGGTGTGGTGGCCCGGGGAGCTGCTTTGGGAGCAAGGTCACAGCTGCACAGAGTGCCCAGCAGTGGGGGGGGGGGGGGGTGGCAGTACCAAGAGGAAGCTGCCTGAGGAAGAGCACAGCTGGGGGCAAGGGCACCGTCCAAAGCTGGCTGCCACTCCACAGGCTGTCGAGTAGCCTGGAAACATAGAGTGAGGTCACCAGGACAACTGGAAAAGCCCCCACAGCAGTGGAGGGACAATGGGAGCAGCTGGGACTCTCAAACAGAGAAGGAGGCTTTAGTCCCGGGCATGACACTGCCACATGGAAGGGGACTCCCCCAAAACCAAACACAATTGACGAGAGATACCCACACTGGTAAATCGCTTGATATTTCATCCTCAAGAGGGTAGAAGGCAATCACTACTTTCAACTCTTTTGAGACAGACTTTAATGTTGAACCCTATGAAACTTTGTAGGTTTTCTAATTTTCAGGCCCTGCTACAGGAACAGAATTATATATATAACATATTTGGAATATCCTTTGATCAATCGATAGAACTGTAGAAAACATGACTTCAATGCTTTCCAGAGTAGGTTAGGAAAGGAGGAATATTTTATGTCCGCCCTATGTTCAGCCTGGCCTCTCCCCTTGGCTTCATGACAGTATGGGTCCCCCATGTCATAATTAGTGCTTATATCACAAGGAAACCCTCTCTTGTCAAACATAGTCCTAAATGCTCACGGAATAAAACTACCCATCCGCTTCAGTCCTCACAATGTGAGGAAGTGACTTTGGACAAATCAAGGAATTATACGTAGACGACACCTGCAGAAATTACTAGGTAATTTGCTATCTCAACCTGTATCTGGGAAGCCCCTGAAATTGAGTCACTCTCATGCTTGAGGCCCTAACTCAGTCATTCTTCAAAAGAAAAAGAGGTGAAGTAGAGAAGGAAACACAAAGAGCTATCAGGAGCCTGGCATTTCTCACCCCTTGAGGAACAGACCCTCAGTAAAAGAGAAGAGAAAACGTCCAGATCTCTGCCGGCAACTTACTCCGCTAATAGTTATTATACTACTGCGAAGACCAAACACAATTGCAAGTTCAAACAAAATCATTACTACAAACGATCCAAATTGAAAGCATTAATTTTATGGGATAAATGATGCCGTGTTGCTGCGGCAGATCTCTGCCCACCTGACTTTGCTGCTGCCGCTGCTGGGGTCAGCCGGCTCTTTGGTCAGGACGCTGCGTCCTACCAACTTCCCTGCTACTTTTCTTGTCCTCTTTTTGGTATTGTCACCGTTTCCATATTTCATCTGTCTCTGGCTTTTTTAACTTTTCTTTTTCTTTTTTTTTTTAAGCAGGCTCCACGCCCAGTGCAGAGCCCAACGCAGGGCTTGAACTCACGACCCCGAGATCAAGACCTGAGCTGAGATCAAGACCTGAGCTGAGATCAAGAGTTGGTCTTGATCTGATCTTGATCAAGAGCCGCCCAGGCCCTCTTTTTTCAACGTTTTAAAATGTAAGCTCTACACCCAGCGTGAGGCTTGACCTCAACCGGCAAGATCAAGAGTTGCCTGCTCCCCCGACTGAGCCAGCCGGGAGCCCACCTCTGTTCTCTCCTAATCAGAATGGAACAACTTGGGTGGAGCTGCTTGGCATCGTCTCGGCCGTAAATGCAAACTCGGAAGCTGATATGGCTGGTGTGGCAGGACCCGGTGCTAAGGCGGTCGTCCAAACCCTCGGGAATGCTCTACAATAATTTGTTCACGTTACCAGCAAGACTGAACATGCAAAATGAGAAGACTCCCCAGAATATTTCCTTGGGTCTCAGTCTGACAAAATTTCCACAGCCTCAACCTGAGGCTTTTAACTTTTTTTTGTACTGCAGCTCCCTTTGGTGGCCTGGTGAAGCCTCAGAACAATGTTTTGTATTTAAAAAAATGGAATGGACTGCAGAGGAAACCAATGACACTGACATTTAGTTATCAAAATAGTAAAAAATGGAACTGTGGTCGTGATTTATGTTTCTTCATGAGCACATTAAGGATCTAATGGCAGGTCTAATAACTTGTAATTTCTAAGTAGTGAGGAGTCTAATCGATAGCTTGTAGTATCTTCAACAACTGTGAAGTGATATAAAAATACCTGTGATTTCTATGACAAAGTCCCCAATTTTACTATTTCATAAAACTATGAATTTACAATATCTCATAAAATAATGCATACATTTCAGAAGAGGTTTGGGAAAAGAAAGATGTAACTTTTCCCCACAGAACCCTAAGGGGTCCTGGGGACCCCAGGCAAGGACCCTTGGCCTAAATCTCACTCAAATCAAATGGTTAAAGTGATACACACATATTAAGATTAACTGCGGGCTTGGATGCTTCAGGAGCCGCCCGGGCACGTGGATCATCCGTCTCTCTCCTTTCCCGGGGGCACATGGCCAGGACCCCAAGCCAGCACTGCCGGCCAGCGGCCCTCTGAACCTCCGTGGCACTGTACCACGGGAAGCGGCACCGTCCCGGCGCGGTGAGGCTCTTACCCGGATCTCTTCCTTTTACCCTTTTCCCTTCAAAGATTCGCTGCCGGGGGAGGTATGTGTCCTCCCCTCAGCTCTCTGGACCCCCTCCCTGGGAGGGACCCCACATTCCATAGTGCACCCGTATGGCTCCCCAACCAAATGGGAAGGCCCTAAAGAGAGTCTGCTCGTCCCCTACGAGGAGGAGGGGAGCTCCCCTGAGCACAAGGACCCCTTTGGTTGTTAGGCAACTAGACATAAGGCAGGGCCAGGAGACCTCCAGAGTAAGAGATACCCAGCCAGTCACATGGTTGCCCTCTCTACCTACCCTCTGGCTGGAAAGGGTTGAAATGCCCTAGGGTTGCTAGGCAACAGGACAGAATTCACTGATGATGGTCTCCAGAAGATTGTTACACCCTTGCTAGTATGTGGCATGTGGTGTGTGTGAGTGTGTGTGTGTGTGTGTGTGTGTGTGTGTGTGTGTGTGTGATATGAGGCATCACTTCCCCTGGAGGTCTAGAAGGGGGCAGGAAAAGTCAGATTTCTAAAATGGCCTAAAAGAAAAAAGAAACAGCCTAAAGGAACTTTTGGGGGTTCTCACCAGGGCTGACTTGGAGACTAGGGCTCACTGCAGAGTATGTTGGAAATGCCCCCTCCCCCGGGTACTTCTTTTCTCCTTACCAGGTCCTGTCAAAATCTGCTCTCTATTCATGGCCAAGGTGCTAAAGGGGGCTGATAACAAATCTATCCTAAGAACCCACCCGAGACGAGTTCACAGCTGCTCCTGGCAGTGTGGAGCATGAGCCCAGACTGACCACCGAGCGCTCCACAGCCGATCTGGGTGAGCCTCTCAGGAGCTGTGTGACAGCTCTCCCTGAGCCCCGGCCTCCACGTCTGTAAAATGGAGCAGTAAAATCCATCAGAAACGCACAAGGAGCGTCAAGCATGCAGGTCAGCCTGAATCTAACCGTGACTAAGCCATCAGAAAATCCAAATTGAGGGACATTCTGCAAACAACTGGTTTGAAGGCTTCAAAATGTCAATGGCATGGAAGACCAAAGGGGGGAAAAAGATGGGAAACTGTTTTTGATGAAAGGAGGCTAAGGACTAAGGAGGCACGACAACTGAAGATAGTACATGATCTTTAATTTAAAAAATTAAAAGTTGTGAGAGATCTAACCCGAACAACTGGAAAATTGGAACGTGGACTTCTATCATACTGTCGTATTAATGTAAAACGTCTTTGGTTTGATTAGATGTTGGGTTATCTAGCAGAAGGTCCTTGAAGACACGTGATGAAATATTTTGGGGGCGAAGCATTGAGATGTCTGTAATCTACTCTGGAAGGGAATGGTTTAGTAAAACGTACATACACGGAGACATAAAACAAAGGCGGCAAGATGCCAACTGATGAGTCAACATCTTTGGGTGTTCAACGTACTATTTTCACAACTTCTATGTAGGTTAGAACATTTTCAAAAGAAAAAAATAGGAGAAAAGTTATATAGACATCGCTTCATACATGGTCTGGCACAAAGAGCAACTCATGAATGATAGTTTCTTACAAGTATTTGACTTTTGCATCTACGTGGGGATGGTTCCCTAAAACCAAAGAGTGGCCATAGCACAGTGGGGTGACTCTGGCACAAGATGGTGGCAGGGCTCAGGGTGTGGGGCCTTGCTGGAGCCTCTCGTACTCTGCCTGGTCCCTCAAGGGCTGATGACAGTGTTCCCGACACAGGAGCTCCTTCTCTCACCACGCTGGGAGGGGGATGTCTGGGCCCACCCAGCCTGGGTCATCAGCCATGCTCGGCATCTGGCCTGCAGACTTCTCCTCTGTGGAAGGTAATAGAATAGAGCTGGAAATGACTTTTAATCGCAGGCTTGCTGGAGGCAGCCTTCCAGGTGCAGACGTTGAGGAGCAGACGGTACTTCTGTGAGAATGAGAAGGAGGTGTTCCTTCCTCTGGGAGACCAGCCTACGTCCGGGCCCCAGCTGCCCAGTCGTGCACAGCGCCCTGATGAATTCCTTCTATGTGATATTAGCTTCCATTTATTGAGTGCCAGGCATGTTCTGTGACTAATTTTGAAAACTCACTAAACTCTTCGGGAGAGAAGTTATCTTGCTCATTTCACTTGTGGGGAAACAGGCTCAGAAAGGCATAGAGACTTGTTCGATTGGCCCAGTTAGCAAGTGTCTGAGCAAGAGAGCAAGTTTCTGAAGGCAGGACCTTCTGACTCCTAAGCTCTCACCCCCCTGCCAACCATTTCTGCAGAACTTTATGCCATGGAAAGTTCCTTTCCTCGTGATCTGCACGTCCTCATGGGGTAGTGAAGGTGACAGGTGACGAAACAGACTCAGAGAAGGGACTTAGCAAGATCATCAGAGGCTTGTGGCAGAGCCTGGACTGGAATGCAGGAATTGGGTTCTTCATTGTCATTCATACCTCGGGGGACTCCCTTTCCAATAACCACTGTGGCTGAGACCCACTTCCTCCAGGCAGCCCGGATGGGTCAGGAACACGTGGGTGCAGCCCCCTTCTGCCTCGCTTTAGCGAAGGCATTTGATTGTTGGAAGTCCTCCTTTTGTGGAAGTCCCGTGGCCACGCCTCCCGTCCTGGCCCCTCTCTTGGTTCCACTTTTCTGGCCATCTCTCTTACCTGGCTATGTGACCGCCAGTGCAGGCGACACCCCTTCCCTCCCGCTCTGCCTGGGCCGCTTCCTCCTACTTCCCAAACCTCTGCGACTGCTTCCTGGGTGCGACATCTCTCCTTCCTTCCAGGCTCCTCCTTTTAAGAAGCAATAAGCTAGCTGCCAGATGTCCACTGTGATTCCTGATTCCTTTTCCTGCAGAAGTTCCTGTTCCTTTATTCTCTTTGCTGCCATTTACCCATCTACCCATCCACGTACTCTCTCATCCATCCACCCATCCACTTATTCACCTAGTTATCCATCCTTCCATTCACACATGTACACACACACACACACACACACACACTCACATTCCTATCCATCCATTCATGCACTCAGTCATCCACCAATCCACCCAACCTGGCTGTATCAGTCCATTCATCCATCCATCTATCCAACTACGTATCTCTGTATACCCTTCATTCACACACATACACATGCACACCCACACACACCTATCCACCCATCCATCCATCCATCCATCCAGTCATCTGACTTTTCACTTATTCGACCTTTACTGAGCACCTACTATGTACCAAACACAAAGCAAAACAAGGCCTGGCCTTTGCCTTTGGGAAACCCCCAGTCTACAGGGCAGGAACAGAAAATTACACCATGGGTTGAAAACTTTACTAGAAGTGTGTACTAGGGACCAAAGGGCTTCAGAGGAGGGAGGGGCTAACTGGCAGTAGTGCCCTCGGTGCCCATCGCTTCCCCAACCCCCCATCTATTCATTTTGTCTGTGGGTGCTTGGGCTGAGGGTAGTCACAAGGACAAGAATCAAAGACTCCTCCCTAAAAGTTGCCCAAGGGCTGGCTCTTCCCTCCTGGCTTTCCTGCTTTAGTTAGGCCAGCTCTCTCTTTCGTCTATCAGAACAACTCTCTTTTTGGGGCGCCTGGGTGGCACAGCAGTTGAGGGTCTGCCTTCGGCTCAGGGCGTGATCCCGGCGTTCTGGGATCGAGCTCCACATCAGGCTCCTCCACTATGAGCCTGCTTCTTCCTCTCCCACTCCCCCTGCTTGTGTTCCCTCTCTCGCTGGCTGTCTCTATCTCTGTCGAATAAATAAATAAAATCTTTAAAAAAAAAAAAAAGAACAGCTCTCTTTTTATTACTGGACACTTGTACCCGGGCAGCAGGAGACCCCTCTCGCAGGGGATTGGCCTGCTACTGTGTCTAGTGGCTTCTGTAGCAGATGCTCGTTACATTGTGGGGTGAGGAGGCATGCCAGAATTGGCAGGGGTCAGCTGACCCCCATTTGACTCAGCTACTCAGCCGGAATCCCTTGCCCCATCTCCCCACCCCCTGCCCAGCCAAGTCCGCTGTTCTGGGGCTGCCTCCGGTGCCTTCCTCCAGGTAGTTGGTGGCCCTTTGCAGCAGCATGTTTCAGGGGCCAGCTTGATCTCTAGCTCCCATGGACCCCGCTGCTCTGATGGCCCCTCTGGCCACAGTGCTTGGACTCTTGGGACTCTGCTATCCATGGGGTTCTGGTGGGGGCCCCAGGGGCAGCTCAGTCTCTCCAGGCCTGAGACAGAGAAATGATCCAGTGGAGGCTTGATGACCTCCCTCTCCGTGGGGAAGGTGAGGACCTGGTTCCCTCCATCTGTAAACACTACAAGGTGGCAGCTTAGCAGGTCTGGGGGCACTGTGGGGCCAGGGACACGAGTGACACAACAGGCTCCCCCCTCCCAAGCTCTTGAAGCCTCTCATGTCCTGCCCCGCAAAAGCCCACCCTGAAGCCAGACTGGCACAGCTTTTCTGCGGGAGGGTTGAGGCGCAGGGGATGACCTGGCCCGACCTTGGTCCTTCTTGTCCCCTCACAATGGCACAGTCAAGACTGAAGCTGTAATTCTCTTTGTCTCTGCGCAGTCGGGGACCAGACCCGTAATGAGCTGAAGAGCTCGGGAGGAGGGCGCCACGGAAGATGTGGGCCTCCTGGGCGTGTGGGTCCCTGAAGATCCCTTTAGGGCAACTTCACCTCCCTCTCAGGCTGCCCCTTGAGTTTAAATCCAGCTGGATGATCGCACTGGGAAGAAGCCTAGACTGTAGCCCCTGGGAGGTCCCGGGCGCCAGCATGCAGACTCAACCTGTGGGCCAGTCTGTTCTCAGCTGAAGGGATGTGAGCCTATGCAAGACGGAAGCTAGGTGAAGGTATCCATTTCCACCCAAGTCCTGACGACACAGACCGACGACAATCAGAACCCGCAGCGAGTCGGGTAAACTGCAGAGGAAACACCCTGAAAGTGACGGCATGGGCATCTGGGCGTGCCGATGGCACATGGCTTCTGATGCCCACGGGGAAGACGGGCAGTGGTCCTGCTATGAAGCCGGGGAAGGACCACAGGCCAGAGTTTCAGTTCAGGACCCCCCAGCCATCGACAGGCTCTTGCCCGGCCAACCTGGATTTTCTGGTTGTTGGCAAGGTCGTCACAGAACGGAAGGGGAGCAATCCCCGCAGGTCAGAGCAGCCTCGTCGGGGCAGCCATGGAGGGGCCCTGCTCCCATCTCCCTTCGAGAGAACCTGCTGTGACAAGCGGAAAGCCATTGGCTGCTGCACCTTTCAGGACTCCCCACTGGCCTCGCTGGGGCTTTCTTAGCGCTGCACGGTCATCTGAGATTCTTCCCACCCCATCTTCCTTCCCTCTCTCCTTTCACAGGTGCCAGGCTCTTCCTGCTTCCTCCTGCTGCTTCCCCCTTTATCCTGCACAGCTGTTTGCTCCTAGCAATCTCCTGCATGTCTGATGGAGTCTTGACACCGGCTGCTCAGAGGACCTGAGCTGAAAGTCTAGGATATTCAAGGTCTGGGTCCAAAACCACTCGAAAGTTGATTCTCAGGGTGGGCAAATCTGGAGAATTTTATGATGGCCAGAGGGGGCCTGTGGACAGAATCACGTGTGGAGTGTTGGGAAGGAAGGCTGGAGAAGGGTGCAAACATGGGAGAAGATGAACACAATGCTTATCGGCAGATGTGATGAGCTGGAGAACTTAGGATGGACGTTAAGCTGCCCCAGTTTTGGAGGGGCGAACACTACATGGAGCTGGTTTGAATCCCAACACCACCATCTCCTTGGGAGAGTTTCCGTGTCTATAAAATGGGAATAATTCGACTTACCTTGCTGGGTCGTAAGAATGAAGAGGGTGATGCATTCGAAGGACCTGGCAGCGCCCTGGCACACGTGCTCTCAATTCAGAGCAGCCTTATTGATTACTTGTATTTTCCTTTAGGAAGAGAGAAACGGCCTCCCCTGTTGCTTGAAAGCAGGCAGGGACTGGCTCTGGAAAAAAACACTGGATCCACCCTGGGAAGGGGCCTGCAGGTTTGGCCCTCCTGTGACCCCTGGAAAAGGTGAGGGTTCTGTGTTCACCTGGGTACAGGGGGGTGGAGTCGGGAGGGTGGCCGTTAGCTCTTCCACTGGGATCTTGTTGCTTCCCGCAGAGGGTCTGTGTGGTGGGACTCTCCTGGAGGGAGGGGACGGGGTGGGGGAGGGAAGGGAAGGGAAAAGGACCTCAGAAATTAAGGCGAGGTGGTTTCTGGGCAGCAGCTTCAGACAGGAGGAAAAACGGACCAGAACTGGAGCCTGGGAGTGGAGTCAGGGCCCAGAGCTGGAGGGCCCGCCCCTTGGGGCTCCTCCCCTTTCCTTTGTTCAGGGCCCTCAGCCAGTGAGAGAAGTTAACTGCCAGCCCCATCCCCTGTACCCAGGGGAACTAGGCTGCACAGTTTGAAAGGGGACCCTTGTCCTCCTAGGCGCCAGCCGGTGGCAGGAGCTCTGTGTGGGAACGAGGGCCGACCCAGTGTGAAGGGGGAATTCCAAGAAGACACAGTCGAGGTGTCCCCAGTCCTGCAGATGCCTCTGCCCCACCCCTGGTGGCCCAGAGCTCGCCACATACCCCTAGCTCTGACCTGGGCGCCCAGTACCAGGCGGGCCCTACGGGAGCCACCTGGACCACCCACCGCTCTCCCGCACCTCCTTTTAAGAAGCTCTTTTTCCTGAAAGAAGGGTAGATGACGAATTTAAGTCCCTCAGGGCTGCCTCCAGGGAAAAATGGTGGTAGGTGACAATTTGTCTCAGCAAGCCCTTTCCTTCTCACCTCTAACCCTCCTGCCCACGCCACAGGTGTCCAGTTCTGGCTGTCGGAGTGCTCTGTGGCCTGGCACCGTTTTCTGCCTGGGAGGAGAGTAACCAGTAAGCTAACCACATCAAGGACTTCATTTGACCCCACACTCCGCCGGTGCAGGGACTGGTAAATGTCAGCTACACTGAATCGGATTCTCCGAAAACGAGGGAATGAAAGAATGGAGGAGGGAGAATGCGTGCCCACGCCCCCAAATACAACCCGATCCACCCTTCGTCTTCCCTTTTCTCCCCGCCCCCACCACCCCTGAGCTCTCTCTCCTGGAATTTGGGAGGCACACAGCCCTGGGATGGACTTTGGGCAAGATACTTACTCTCTCTCTGCCGGTTTCTGTGTCTGTATAACAGGATGACACCTGTGCTATCGGTCTGATTTAAATGAGGCGTGTATGGCAGGGGCGGGGGCATTCTCTGGGGTCCCCACTGCAGGCCCTAGTGAGGGGGACTGACTGGCTGCTGTAGTCTGGAGTGGCTGTTCCAAGTATAGGGGGGAAGCAGCTGGGGGGAGGGCGGAGAAGGGGGCTCCCCCGAGGGGGGCTGGAAGTTCAGAGAAGGACCCACCAGGACTGACCAGTTGGCAGGGGAAATGAACCCACGGGTCGAAGGAGCTCTGCCCAGAAGCAGCTCCAGGCTCCAGCGCTGGATGGACACAGTGTCCTGGCTTCTCGCCTGTCCCCACAGACCTCTGTGGGATCAGGTGTTCAACTAGCATTTCAAAGAACATCCATTCAGCCAGGTGCTAGGAGAGGTCCTTTTACTCAGTTTGCCTTCATTCATCCTCTAGGACTCTGCTATTATTCCAGGGATCCATGGAGCACGGGGAGGCTCAGAGACGTGGTCAGGCAGCTGGGGGAGTGATGGGTCTGGACGACTCCAAGCGCAGTGTCCTCTGTCCTGCAGCAAGATGTATACGTTGGTTCTGCCCAGCCATCTACAGGTCTACTGCAGGCCAGCCCCCTGGGCTAGGTTCTGGGAACGTCAAAGGAACGAGACAGACACGTCTCAAATGCACACAATCGCGTTCTCAATGGGGGAAACTGATAAATAATGGGGCAGTTACAACGGAGCAAGTAAGTGCTATCAGAGGTGAAGTCCCAGAGCCAAGGGGAGCTTGAAGAGGGGCCTCTGACCTAGGCAGGGAATCAAGTAAAGGCCTCCTGGTGAGTCGTGGCAGAGAACCATGAGTGCCCATAGACTCGCCCTCCCCTGACTTCTCCTCTAAAGTCAGGCCAATAGCAAGGCTAGGTATAAGTGATATCTGCAAAGGGGCCCTTCCCACCTCCCTCCCCCACCCCCTCTGATGCTTCTCACCACTGCCTCTGGTCCCTAAGTACAGCCGTTCCCACTGGCGGTATATGACGGTATATGACGAAGGACTAACAAGGAAGGGCCAGCTCTGGCCTTATATCTCTCCCATGGGCAGGGCGGGCCCAGCTGCCTTTTCTCCTTCCCCTGGTGGTCCTGGGACCTCTGGACAGCATTGGGGAACAGGGCACACGGAGGCCTGTCCTCTACTGCTCAGATGGTATTCCTCCCACAATGCCCACAACTTCCTCTGGACCGAATCAGCAGGACCCTACCCCTCCCTCAACCTCCTTGCCTTCTTTGTAGTTCTCAATGCCGGGAGTAACCTTCCCCGGCTCACACCTCAATCCCCTCTTACATGTGGGGCCTGCCTCCTCAATCAAAAAGTATTCCTGCCTACGAGGAGGAGGGGCCAATATCTCATACCTACCCCCCTTTTCAGGGAGTAATCCATGCAGGTGTGCTATAGACATTGGGCATTCCTAATGGGGCTTATCCTTTGGTGGCATCCCAGAAGCTGAGTCTGTGATCTGGTATGGCCTATGGGAAGCCCCCAAAGGCTCCCTGGTATGGAAATGGCCCACTGGACTGGCCCAAGCAACTGAGACTTGGTCTTCCTTTCTCTACCTGCAAGCTCCCTCTCCTGACCCGGGGGGACAGGCGTCATGGAGAGATCTGCACACACACGCTCAGAAGGAGAATTACAAGATGCTGGCTTTGTATACAAAACAACTTTATTAAAAATTCAGCAATTTGGAAAACAAAGCCTTCACAAGCGTTCTATCAAAATGTACGTATTTTAAATAAATGAGTCAGAAAAGAGGCAGCCAGATAACACCAGCCACAGTCACAACCCTGGGGGAAGGGAGGAGGTGCCCAGAGCCCCTCAAAAAGGCTGGGCATAGGGGTCTTTGGATGTATGCAGGGCCAGGTCCTGGAGCTACCTGGCAAGGGCCCTGACTCAGTTTTCCTTTCCTTGGAAAAACGGAAAGAATCTGGAAAGTGCAGGAAATTCTGAGTCTGAGAAAGGCACAAAAGTCTTTTGTAAGGCACGAATGCTGACCGCAGCCCTGAGGCGCATCGAGTGGATGAATGGGTGATGAGAGCCCAGGGCCCCTGGCTCTGGTCATTCTCCTGACTGGTGTCACCTCCAGGTTTGGCCGCAGGTTAAGGCAGACCAGGCGGACGGCACAGTCCCTGCAGCCAGGGGCCTGGAGCCAGTCTTAGAACAGATGTGTTGCTTTGCTGGCAAACTGGTGTCTAGCCCCAGCCAGGGCAAGAAGGATCACATACCCCCCAAAAAATCCCCCCAAAGGGGAGCACCGGGCCTCCTGTCCAACCAACCCTGTATTCTGAGCCACTGCGGGCACCCGCCCTGGACAAGGAACTTCCAAGGGCAGTCCCGGCATCCAGGCATCTGGAGAAGCCCCAAGTCCCCAGAGCCAGGGTTTCTCTAAATGGCAGGCAGCTGGCATTGTCAATACCAGTCCCCAGCAGCTGCTGGCCCATACCCACGGTCACTGGTGACAGGCCTCCCTGGTGACGTTAGGCAGCGGGTAGGCGAAGAGGGAGAAGTCTAGGATATACTTGGGCAGCACATCCTGCAGAAGGGCCCTCGGGGCGCTGCACAGGTGGTAGTGCAGGCTCTCCGGGCTGGCCGGCCGGTACCAGGCCTGGCGTGCTGGGAATCGGACGTGGGGTGGTGCCCGCACCCACTCCAACACCTGGTTGGCATCAGCCTCCAGCCTCTCATAGGAGCCTACAAAGTCATAGTGCACCGCACAAGGCTGGCACAGGTGGTACACGGGCATCCAGTGCTCGTTCATCCGCTCGGGGTCCTCGTCCACCAGGTATCTCAGGAATTCGGGGAAGGTGACATCGTCCCCTGCAGGGCTGGGCCCCGCGCCAGCCCTGTACCGCCTCACGATCTCAGCCCCGTAGCGCTGCTGGTACTCGCGGATTTCGCCAAACTTGTTGCGGTAGGCAGACAGAAGGCGCTCCAAGGGGTCCCGCACGAACAGGAACTTGAAGTAGTGCTGTAAGCGGTAGCGAATCTCCTCGGGCCGCAGGTCGGCCAGGAACACCAGGTCATTGCGGTGGTCCATCTTCAGGCGGACATCCACGTTGTCCAGGACGCCCGCCAGCACCTTCAGCACCCGCTTCCAGTTCGAGCAGGCCACCTTGGGGACGTAGCAGTAGAGAAAGCGGTAGCGGTCACTCACGAGGATGTGGCGCAGTAGGGTGCGCCGCTGCCCCACGGGCAAATCCCAAGGGTCCCGGGGCATGCCCGGTTGTCCGCACACGGCCCGCAGGGTCCGGTTCCGGACGTCCTGCCTCACCTGCAAGTCCGGGTCCCCGGCCTCCAGGGACAGCCCCCCAGGCCTGGGGAGGGCCCGGCGCCAGGCCGCGCCCTCGCGGTTGGGAGGGTGCAGGGGAAGGGGCTTCATCTCGGCCAGGATGCCCCGCTCGATCATGAGCAGCAGCCCGCTGGAGGCCACGATCACCGCGAACATCAGCATGGACGGCAGCAGCAGGGGCGGCCCCCCCAGCCCGGCCCGGGCCCTGCCCAGCGGGGCCCGCCTCAGCGCCCGGCCCAGGGGCTCGGCGCCATTTGGGGCCGCCAGGGGGGTCAGCGGGCGGGGGAACATGGTGCTCCCGGGGTGGGGGCCTGCGCCGGCCCGGCCGGTCGGAGGGCGGCCCGGGAGGCGGGCCCGGGCCGGGGGCGGGAGCCCGGGGCTTGGGCCCGCGGCTGCGGGGAGGGCTCGGGGAGGGGTGCGCCCGCGGGAGGCCCCGGCGCGCGCGGGGGTGGCCGGCTCCGGGGCTGCGGCGCCGGAGCGGGCGGCGGGCGGCGGGCGGGCGCGGCGAGGGACCGTGGCCGGATGTCCCGCCCGGCGGCTCCCCGCCCTCGGCCCCGCCGTGACACAGGCGCGGGGGCGGGCCCAGGCCGGGGGCGGGGAGAGAGGCGGGCGCCCCTGCACCGAGAGGGCTAGGAGGGCGCGCGCAGACCCCCACCCGGGAGAGGGCGCCGGAGCCAGGGCCGCCCTGGAGCTCCGGGCTTCGGAGACAAAAGCTGCCGAGGCCCGAAAGGCAGCAGAGACCCAGGCCACGGCTCCCTCTGGCGCAGCGCGTGCCCTCGGGGAGCTGGACGGAGAGGACCGGCACCCAACGCCCTGAAGCACGCTCTGGCCGGGCTGAGACCTTCCTTCAACAGCGTGTCTGGAGGCAGAGGAAACCGGCAGCGCTGAGTCCAAACTTTCGGGAAATCCTTCCTTCTCGCTGGAAGTAGAGTCCCCAGTGTGCTCCCCCCACCCACTCTGCCCTAGCCACTCCAGTAATGAGGAGCAAGACTGTCAAGCACTGACCGGTGGCTCATCTCCATGGTGACCGTTAGGTTGAACAGTACCTGGTGGATTACCATGTTCACCGACTGGGTAACGATGAAGCGTCTGGAAATGCAGTCTTCTCCCCTCCTGTCTCTCCTCCCCCAGGCCCAAGAGGTGGGATAACTGGGACTCTTGTGAGGGGTCAGTGACAAGTCGGTGCCTGGTGATCACTAGTGTGATCAGCACACATCTTGAAGTGTGAGGAGCTGGGGGGCACAGGGCAGCAGCCTCCCTGCCTGGAGCCAGACTTGTGCTCAGCGGCACCAGGCTGGCCATGGGGGCTACAGGCAGATACGGGAAGGCCTAGGATAGCAGTGGCCAGCCTTTCCCCGGCTGAACTGGGCACCTAGCTAAGGGTGCAGACTGCGTCCTGCTAGGTACGTGTGGGGGGCCAGTGGAGCTGTGCTTGGCGTCCACATTGACCAAGGCAGGAGCCTGCGCGGCGTTTGGTGTTCTCGTTCGGTGTCCGAGTCGCCCTGGGAGGCGGGTACTACAGGCCTTCCCACCGCACAGCTGAGGAAATCGGGAGGCTTAGGGAAGCTGAGACTCTACATGGGTCAGTCTGATTTCACACCCTACGTCCCTGATCGTGATCCTTCAGAGATGAATGGACCACAAATGTGGAATGGTTGGGAGGAAGCGCTGATCCCAGGTTACAGTACTAAAGGGCTGAATGGAAGAGGAGTAGAAGATGCCAGAGGCTTTGAGTTTAGTGGGAGAATAAGGTACCACTGATGAGATGAATTCAGAAGCATGAGGGGTTGGGGGAGGGGAGTTGGATGAAGCTAGAGGGCTCGTGGATGGCCCCCTATCCCTGGCAATGTGAGAGCACACAGGATGATGCCTGGGGGCTTGCCAGCGTCTCAGTGGGCCCGCAACATCTCCTGCCTGATGGCTGGGGTGCATCTCAGGATGCACCATCCGCTGATTTGTAAGTTTGCTTCAGGTTCAGACTTCACTGAACGGCTCCTCGCTTCCAGTAGCGCTGAATGTAGATTTCTGGTATGGTGCTTACTGGAATCGGGTTTTTTTAAAGCCATAAATGCTTTTTATACTAGAAGAGGGGGAAAAAAACGAAACCTTTGAAATGTTTTGATAATTTGGCCAACGTGTGCTCCTTCCTCCGAAGAATCTTCTGTGTTAGTCACAGCAAAGTAGTCTGAGTACGGGAATAGCCACTCAGTTTGGGGGAGTCCCCGGGCAAGGCACTTGTCTCCACACCGTTCCTGTCTGTAAAATGAGAGGACACTGTCCACCTCACGTGACTCCTTGGGCAGCACGCTGATGGCAGTGCTGTGCTAAGTCTGTGGCAGTGTCTCTGCCGCTAATACCCTCTACCGAAGTGCACCAGCCCCCATGTCCTTACCAGAATGAAGGGGGGGGCAGCTATGCTCTGCCCTCTAGGAACCCCCATGACCACAAAGCTTGCTCCACACTGAGTATGGTCAACACTGAGGCTGGGTGGAACCAAGGTCCAGGCAGTCACAAACTCTTGGCCTGGGATGTGACCTTCATGCCCTCAGCAAGGAGTGCCAGACTAGACGCTGAGGCCCTAGGGCAGTTTCTGCTGGTCGGTTCCCCAAGGACATGACCCAAGGTGATGAGGTGCTATCTTCACACTGCACCTACCTGGGGACTAGTTCCCAGGTCACTGGCCAGGGGCAGGCTGGCAACCCAAGGATTTCATTGTCCAGGCAGGAAGCTCTGGCCACCATGATGCCAAGAAGTCAACCCCAAGTTCTCATTCCCTCTGTCTCCTTTCCTCCATCGGCTTTCTCCCTTCTTTCCTGCCCTTTTTGTTTATTGGCTGTAGTCAGCCCCTGCACTGCAAGGGCTAAGAGGGACCCCCAAAATAAAGAGTAGTGAGCCCCTCTGCACGCACACCCCCCCCCCAACAAAGATGACAGGACACATAGGAGACGATCCTTTTCTAAATCAATACAATTTTTCAAATTTATTTTTTTCTTAAAGAAGTACTTCTAATCTCTGTCAAAAGGGAGGCGAGGAAAGGTCCTCCCTCCCTTGTAAACACTGAAATACAGATCTGAGAAACCAGGGTCGACACACACAAAAAGTGCATTTTACAAAATATCAACTAAAATATATTTTACATGAATTATGCTTCCATTGAAATTCTACCGGCTGCATTTTCAGGTTCGAAAAAATATTTCCACATCTAAGAGATTTCAAAAGCATTTACTTCTGGGCAGCGGACCCCGCCTCTGGGGAAGGAGGGGCCTTGATCTCTTCTCCTGCGGAGTGACGCTGGGCTCCTTAGCAGCAAGGGCCCAGCACCCTGGGAATGAGCAGGCTCCCAGGCCAGCTCTCCAGAGCCCCCACAGCCACTCCCTGCCAACCTCTTTTACTGCCCCTCGCCTTCCTCCGAACAGCTTATTCAATACAAGGGCACCCTAGTCCCTTCCCCTCCGGTTTGGGATTGGGCTTTCCACGTGTAAATTCACCTCTGAACCCTCCAGGCCTCCCCCAAGCCTAATGACCAATCGGGAGCAGCCTATCTTCTCAGGGATAGTACAGGGCCTGGGGTTGCCAGGAGGATCCTAAGGATTCGCTTCCACCAACCTCTCCAGACCCAGCCTGACCGTCCTCACCCGGTGTCACCTCCTTAGCTCGAGCTGGGTCTGTGCCTGCCCCTTCCTAGGGGAGGAGGAGTGCTGCCCTCCTTGGCTCCCGCCCCCAGAGGTATGCCCCCGGGAAGTGCTAACAGCAGCGCCCAGACCACACCGCGCTCTCCTCTCCCCCTCCCCACCGCGCTCCTCTTTGGTACAAATGGGATAGAACCAGGCTGCTCCGGCCCCCTCACAGAGAGCCCCAGGGGGGCCAGGGCCGAGGCCTGGCAAGGACAACAGGGGGCCCGGCCTCCTAACCTACTCTGGGGAGCAGCATGAGGTGAGAACAGGGCCCCTGGGCAACAGGAACAAACTGAAAATGCAGGTCCTTAGCTCCTCGAGTGAGTGGCTGCAGCTCAGCAGGTCTGTGGACTGATACAGTGTTGATTCTCGCAGGGACGTAAATTAGTGCAATCTACAGAAGACTAGGGTAAGGGGCGGCAGGGCAAGGGGGCCACAGCACTCCTTTGGTTTGATTTCAGGTGGGTGTGGCTTGAAGAGTCATGGATGAAGTTCTGCAAGAGGTTTCCTAGAACCTCCAAATGTAAGGCAAGAGGAAAAGTCTTCAATAAATCAGGTAGCAATTTGCCTTGCCCCCTGCCCCCCACCCCCTCCCAGCTCCCTTCTGCCCTCCCAGACATGACAAACCCCATGTTGACCAGTTAGCTTCTGGGAAGCCAGACCTGCTGGGTGGCCCTCACCAGGAGGCAGACAGGAAGCTGACGCCCACAAGTGGGCCACACCCATGACTGTGTGCACTGGGTAACTTGTCCCAGCACCAGGGGCTACTGCAAAGGCAAAGGAGGAAGCCAGGGAAAGGCCCCGAGTCTAGAAAGAGAAGGTCTATGCTCTGGAAGCCAGACTCTGGCTCTCTATGCCTCAAAGGAAGGAGCTCGGAGCTGTGCTAGAACCTGGGAGAGCCTGGTCCCAGGCTGATGGGGAAGCAGCGGGTCACAGTGGGTGAGGTAAAGCTGGCTCCCACTCCCCCCTTGAAGGGCCCAGGGGAGGCTAAAGAAAAGCCTGTTGGGCCTTATTCCTGAAGGACTCTCCCCTCCCCCCCCCCCGGGCCCCATGCCCCTCAGGCTTGGCCCAGCCTCGGGGAAGACTGCTGCTTCAAGTCTCCACCCAGGCAACCACAGAGAGGGGTACCCTGGGCCAAGCTGAGGGCTGTGATGCTTTCCTTATACCCTGGCCTCCCTTCCCTCCCAAGGGGCCCAGTACCCATAGGGGTCCCTGCCCTCCCCCCCCCCAAAGAACCACAGGCCAGCAATCTCAAGCCCCCGTGGCCCCTTAACCAAGTGCTGTGCTTCAAGCAGTGCCCCCTGCCCCGAGCCCCCCTTGCCCGCGGGCAGCCCCAGTGTGGGCCTCAGGAGGCTACTGAGGGTTCTTGAGGATGCGGCCATGGCGGAAGTCATAGACATGGCGGCAAAGAAACACCAGCTCAGGGTCCGTGTCCTCGGGCACTGTGCGGTGTGGCGGGGTAGAGTAGTCTGCAGACGGGGGCACCAGTGCTGTCTTTCGGCTGGGGAGGCCCTCGCCCCGGCGCTTGGCCATGGCGCAGAATCTGCAGTGACACACACCATTTGCCATCTTTACCACAGCCACCCTTGCAGGAAGATCAACTCCTTCCCCACCCTGCCCAGAGAGCGGGGGCCTCCCCTCCGACCCGCAGAAGGGCTGGTGCTGCCTCCATCCCTGTCCTGGGGGCTCCGGCCTCTCTGCCGACCACCAGTCCATCGTCTCGGTCACTGGGGGGAGACATCTGCTGGGACCTCCCTCCCAACACCTGCCAATTCTCCTCAATGGTTCTCTGAGAGCAGTACTGTAGCCACCGCCGAACGCTGCCCCAACCACTCTGCCTCAGAGGAGGAACAATTTTTTCTCTCTTCTACAAACGTCAGACCGTAGAAGGCGGCTGTGAGGAAGAACGTTCTGGGAGGGCAGGCCCTGTGAAGGAGATCCTCTTGGGAATCTCAGGCAGCCCCGAAACAGCCCTGGGGAGTCTGCGGGGAGAAGCTGGCCAGAGGGGCCGGGCACCACCCACCTGCAGTACTCAGCAAAGGTCAGCACGTAGCATTTCTCCTCAATGCAGGCCACACTGTTCTGGTCCTGATGTCTCGATGCAAAGACTTCATTCTGCAAAGGCTCAAGGAGAGAGAGGGGGACGTTGGTACCAGGGTTGGCGGCACGTAACTCCAGAAGCAACGCCAACATTAACTCTGACTCCTGACCTGAGACAACTTCAGCCAGTGCCTAGAAAGCCAGGGAGCCTCCCCAGAATTTCGGCCTATCTGCTCCTCACCTAGCGCCCACGCTAGGGCACTCACTCCTCCCCGGTCCCATCCTACTCAGGAATAGCCAGAGGCCTGCTCCAGCACCGCCCCCCCGGCCATGTCATCAGCCTCCTGACCCCCACCCCCAGCTCAGAGGAGGAGAGGAGAAGTGCTGCCCATCTCCCCATGAAACAAAAAGCCCAACAAGGGCAACAAAGTACAAGGGAGCCCAGGCGAGGGGCTGAGCGACCACACCCGACGGCACTACCTCTCCCAGCACACTGCTTGGCAGAGTGCCCAGGGTGTCCCAAGCCTTTTCTCTCCTCGCTCTAGCTCCACAGATAGCAGCAAAGGGGGCTAGGGGTGCAGCTCCCCTTTCCTGGGGCCACAAGGGCACAGCCGCTTGCTCCCATTCCCACATACCTTTGGGGGTCTCCCTTCCTGCTCCCCCTTTCAAGAGAAAGGTTACTATTCCCTTTGAAATGTGAATTGGGGCAGTGCTGGGAAAACGGGCTAAAACCCAGGCCTGTGTGGCGTCCAAGGTGACAACGACTTCACTGCCCATGGCTGCCTCCCCATACCATGTTCTTGGTGCCACAATTTCCCCCTCCCACCCCTGCCCTCCCTGACACACTTGACAGGCACCTCACCTCGTGCATGCTGGGACTGCGGCCTCCCTGCAAGTGCTCTGGTCTGTAATACCACAAGAGGCTCATCATCAGTTCTCCTAGGGGGACAGGAGAAGCAGTCACGGCGGGAGACAACCCCAGAGCAGCGGAGACAGGCAGCAAGGGCGGCTACCTGCCCGGGACGATCATCCCACTTCCATGCCCCGGCCAATCCTACAGCCTCCGGCCACCCACATCCCCTGCCTCAGGCCAAGCCTGGCAATTCAGGGGCCTGGAACGCTGTCAGGGATGGAGGAAGAAGGGGGGAAAGGCACTGACAGGTGAGGCGGGGGACAGGTGCCCAGGTCCCGGAGGCCGGAAAGGTTAAAGAGCTGACCCGACCCAAAGCACAAGGCCATCTGCGGCCCTCAGCAGCAGACAGATGCCGGCTGAGCGGAAGGCAGACTCCGTGCCAAGAACACGAGGAGACTAGTGCCAGGTCAGACGCCAGGCAGGGGGTACCTGATTCAGGGTTCTCCCAGAGGGCAGAGATCTTGGCCACATAAGGTGTGGACGTCTTTCGCGGGCCTGACTTGAGGAGGACAGTGTCGCGGACTCGGATCGTCTCCCCATGCCGTTCCACCGCCTGGTAGCTCTTCCGGATGGCTGGTTCTGGTTCATCCTAAGCGGCAAACCAATGACGCGAACGGGCTCGTGAGGAGGGAGCAAGGACGGAGTGAGTGGAAGACATTCCCTGCGTGCTTTCCTCAGGGCGGTCACACCCCTGAGGATGGGAAACTGCAAAAGCACTTTGCGTAGTGGTCTCCTTCTCCCCGAGCCCGGCTTTCAGGGGCAGGATGGGGTGGGAGCTCCCCATGGATGGAGAAAGGATGAAAAATAGGAAAAGGGGTGGGAAAGTGGCCTAAAGCTTCTGGGGCTGCGCTGGGACCACCACTCCCCAACAGCCAGTTCTCTTGCTCCACGCCCCAGCATCGAGACGGTCCTCAAACTTCCTATTGGGGCAGTTTGGTTCTGACCCTTAAACCACCACTGTGGAGTGGCGCGGCCCTGGACAAATCACTTAATCCACCGCTATCCCTCAGTTTCCTCATCTGTGAAATGAGGACAGGAACATGGGATACACACCTCACAGGACAGCGGTGAGGATAAAAGCACCTTAGATCGATAAAGTTTAGGCGATACTCTTCTCATCAACCCAGGTGTTCCTGGATCCCTCATTTTCTCTGCCTATCCCAATTTTCCCTATACACGCACTTGTCCAGAAAGCCTCCGGAAAAGTCCTCCATTTTATAATCCAGGATAGGAGAGACAGCATGATCAAGGATGAGAGGCGAAGACACTTCAGATGGCTTCCCTGAGAGTCAGCGACAGAGATGGCGGCCACCCGCCGTGACTCACTGTGCACCCCTTCCCCTCCCCAAGGCCTGTGACACAGCATCAGCAGGGGCTGGGGGAGCAGGCTGGTCCGCACGATCAGTTCCCAAGTGTAAGTGAGCTAGAGCCCCTTGTCACCTCTCGGAGAGGCTAGAGCCAAGGGTCCTGGGATCCCCTCATAGCAGGTCCTATGTCCTGACTGCCACCCTCCCTTCTCCCCGTGAGCTAACAGCTGGCACTCACCAAGACATAGACAGCCTTCTCACATGCAGCCCCAACGGGCACCCAGCCGTTAGTGCGGCGGCGGCGACGGCGGCGTGGGCGTGGGCGCTGGACACGTGGCTGCTTGGGGTGGCTGGGCCTGCAGGAAGCCTTGCTTCTCGCCGTGTGCCTGCAGCTGGAGCCCGTGCGCAGACCCGACTTGGAGCCGCTGGGAGGCTTGGCGCTCTGAGGGCACGCGCGGGCTACTGTCTGGGGCTCCGAGGTGGGTGTCTGAAGATGGGGGACGGGCTCTGCTGCAGGTGGCACGCTGGGCACAGGGCATCCCAGGAGGGGGTGGGCAGGTGAGGCAGGGTGGCCAGCTTCCGGGAGAGGAAATTCCAGCTGGCCTAGGGACCTGCAGCCTTCTGGGCAAAAGGAGAGAGGGGGTTAGGGCAGGTGAGGACGAGCAGTAACCCCGCTGGTGCCCCTGCTTTCAGAGTCTGCTCCTATCTTTTATTTGTTTTTTAAAATTTTATTTATTTATTTGAGAGAGAGAGAACGAGAGGGAGAAAGAGAGTGCATGAGGTGGGGGTGCGGGGGGGAGGGTCGGAGGAAGAAGCAGACTCCCCGCTGAGCAGGGAGCCCTATGTGGGACTGGATCCGGGGCTCCAGGATCATGACCTGAGCCGAAGGCAGTTGCTTAACCAATGAGCCACCCAGGCGTCCCAGAGCCTGCCCCTGTCTCAATGCTGAGTGTGAAGCCAGAGGTCGCTGAGGTGCCAAGTGGAGGCAGGGGCCTTTAAGGTGGACCATCAGAATGACTGGCCAAGGGTGTTTCTTGCCCCTGGAGACTGGTCCACAGCCATCTCCATGTCCCCCTGCTAGCCCGAAAGAACGGGGGGGCGGGTAGTGGGAACAGTGTGTCTAGCTCTAACTTAACCTTCTCGAGGGCTCCCACAGTGCTTAGGAGCAGGGGAGCTGGAGTCAGCCCAGGATACGAATCCCAGACCTGCCACTCACTGTGTCACCGCAGGCAAGTCACGCTACCTCTTAGTGCCCTGCAATATAAGGAGGGACGGCCAATATCATAGAGGGGGTCCTGGGTGTTTCTCGTATGAATATTTTAGCTCATTTCATCCTCACACCAACCCTATGAGGTAAGTACCATTACCACCATTCTATAATTAAGGAAACTGAGACATAAAGCAGTTACTGGCTTGTCCCACGGTCACGTGTCTAAGGAAGTTGGGGAGAACATTTCACTCCAGGCAGTCTGGCTCTAGAATCTGTACTCAATTACATGCCAGGTGGCCTCCCGTCTGTGAGGCGCTCCGCACAATACCTGGCACATGGTGCTTACTGGGGTTCGAGGGCAAGGGGGCAGGGTCTTGGGTGCCACAGATCAGGTGTCTAGATTTGGGAGAGTGGTACAAAAAAGAAGGAAAAGCCCAAGCACCAGCCTGATCTCATTTCTTAGAGCTCTAACTCACGCCAAAACCTGAAACAACCAGTCTGGCCAGAGTCAGCTGGTCTATAAAGTTGTTTTATAGACCCCTACAAGAAGGGGTGTGGGGTGGTGGTGGGGAGAGCCCTGGTAAGGCCTGGCCTCTCACTTCATCAGCATCAGGGCAGACTTGCCAGACAGGATGGCTCTGGTCACCTCATTCCCACCCTGGAGCCAGGGACGGAGGCAGGAGAGGCATGTGAGGACACTCTTGCCAGTTTGGGGGAAGAGAGAGCACCATGGGGGTGTCTCACCGGCTGCAGTGCAAGCCTCTCAGGTGGCTGGGCCTTGCTAGGAAGGCAGACACCAAAGCCATGGGCCCTGTTAGCATCCCGCCTGTGTAGGGGACTCAGCCCGCTCTGTTAGCCCCTAGCAAAGTGACGCTACGTCTGGGTACCACCTCTCCTTCAAGGCCCGTATGGCCAGGGCGAAGGAGTCCTCTTGCAGCTGGCACGGGGCCTGGTACCCACCATCCTTCCCACGAACGCTGAACTAGGCCAGCACGCAGGTGGAATGGGCTCCTGCAAGGCAGAGTTCTAGCTCTCCTTGAGGGAGGCAGAGGGACACAGGAGCCACCTGGCAAAAGCCCTATTTTCAACATCTAACTTGCTACTCAAGAGCAGACGAATGGGTATCCCGATGGGGAGGGAGGGGTGGCTCTCCCTGCCCCCTCCACTGCCACAATGCTACGTAACTGCCATGCCAAGAAATCTCCATAGACAGCGGGGACAGAGCAGAGCTAAGAGCTAGACACGGGCCCCTTTTCCGGGAACACTCCACGGTTTGGGGTGTGAAACTAGGGGAGTCCTCCCTTCCCAAAGACCCCTACCTCCCACATAGCAGCTAGACCCTCCAGGAGCCCCACCCCAATCCATGGCCCACCCTCCTGGGACTCCACGTCTGACTCCCTGGGCCATCCCGCACCGAGGAAGGCTTACCTGCTGCAAAAGGAATTTTGTAGGGGCAGCCGCCACAGGTAGTGCCGATGTGGGTAAGAGATGGGGGCAACATTTCACAGATGCTGTAGCCGTCCACTCCAGTGTCCTCGCCAGAGCAGTAGCGAGAGCCCCAGGGAGGGTGCTGGAAAGGGGTGCCCGCGGGCACCGAGCTTGGCGCCAAGAGGAGCCCCTCGTTAGGTGCAGCCACTGGGGACAGCTTGCCCTCGGGAAGCATGGGGC
This sequence comes from Ursus americanus, assembly GCF_024610735.1. Classification (NCBI taxonomy): domain Eukaryota; kingdom Metazoa; phylum Chordata; class Mammalia; order Carnivora; family Ursidae; genus Ursus; species Ursus americanus. Next base: position 24,238,711 of record NC_142162.1, on the reverse strand, counting down.
AGGGGGAGTAGCCTCCACACCGCAGCCCATCTTGGCCGCAGCACACGTAGAAGCTGCCAAGCGCGGTGAGCTCGGGCCGACCGCACGGGCCACTGTAGTGGGCAGGGTTGCCAGGCATCGGCAGGGGGGACGGCTGGGGCGCAGGGAAAGAGGGCTGGTGCAGTTCCTGCTTGGGGGCGGGGGACTCCTCGCCTGGGCGCCCAGGCTCCGGCTTCAAGGCTGCCTGCCCACCCATCAGCAGGGGCAGGTGGGGGCGGAGCCCCAAGGGGCTCTCCAGAGCCTTGCTCAGGGGCTGGTAAGGTGGCTGGCCGGCTGGCCCACGAGGGGTGGCAGACGGCCACGGCTCCTCGGGGTGCCTCTGCCAGCCGAGTGGGCCTAGAGCCTCCCCAGAGCCAGGGCCCTGCCGGGCCTTGGGATAGTTCTTGCCGTTGACCTTATTAGCCCACTTTGGCCTCGGAGCCCTCAGCGCTGGTGGCTCCGTGGAGCGCCCGTCTGCCTCTGGGTGGGCACGAGGTGGCCTCAAGGGTAGCTCCCGCTCCTGGCTCAGCTTTAGGAAGGCAGCTGCATTCAGGCTGGCCAGTCTCTTGGGCGCTGCGTCACCATCTCGACGGGCACCCTCATCAGGTGCTGGCTCTGGGGACAGGTCCCGACTTCCTCCTCCAAGGTCCCCGAGCCGGGGCCGCTTCTTGGAGGAGGCCCAGCCCCCCGCGGCCCGGTCACGGTCCCGGGTGCGGTGAGGGTCACCCCCTCGGCTGCGACGGGTGCTCACCAGGCTGCTGGCATCCTCTCGCTCCAGCAGCAGGTTATTGAGGGCCTCCGCGTTGAGGGAGGCCAGGCGCCTCTTACGGGGCTGGGCGAGGCCCGTGTCCTCACCGGATGGGGCTGGGCTCGGGGGCTTGGGCAGGTCAGGGGGCAGCTCATCAGCCTCATCTGCACTCCGTGGACCGGCCACGTTCTCCAGGCGGGTCAGCAGCACTTTGCAGGCCTTGGGCTTCTCGGGGACCAACGGGCGCTTACGTAGTGGGTAGTTCTTGCGGCGCCCTGTGAGGTGTCCTGGGCTCTCGGGCATGCCAGCTTCCACACTCTCTGCCCCCTGCTCCGTATTGCTGCCTTCCATCTGCAGGGGCTCCCGGCGGCCAGCGGGGCCCGAACTCAGCATGGGAAGGGACTTCCTCCGTGTGTGTGTCATGGAGTACTTCCAATCTGCAGGGCAGAGGCAGGCCATGAGAGAAGCCCACCCTGACCTGCCCAGCCATTTTCTCCTCTGCTGCAGCCCGTCCGGTGTCTACCCCCACTTCAGTAACTCTGGCCGACCCTCACCCCCGCTACAGCCTGGATTTTCCCAAGACCCCTCTTCCAGAGTGCAAAGGTCCTGTGGGGTCAAGCTACCAACAGCTGTGCAAGGACTGGCCGCCCCACTCTTCTTTTAGCCTAGGGTCCTTCTTTGAACTAAGCCCTTCAAGAGCCTATGGAAGGATGCAGACCCCGGGGTCAGAAGACAGAAGGTGCTGGGGGCAGAGTTGTCAGTTCTCTCTACCTGTCCTTCTCCGGCTAGATGCTTACTGCAGGTCAGGGAGAGGCTCTGAAGACACCAAGCCAGGACGGGCCTGCGGTGGTGGGAGCCCATCTGTTCCTTCAATAACATTACCAACCCTTCCCCCATCTTGGGGTTTCTGAGATTGGCCACAGGCAGATAAGGACAGGGACAGCCAGGAGCTAAGGTGAGGAACCCGCCTGCTTGGCTGTGGAGGAAAGCAAAGTCCAGCCTGTGGGGACACCCTGCCTGGCACGTACAGCAGGACAGCCATAACCTGGGTCTTGCTGGGAAAGCCCCCTGAAGGGAAAGGCCTGGCTTTGAGGAGTCCAAGGTCAGGGGAGGTCTCAGCCAGCCCCAGGAGCCGGGCCCATCTTGGTTCAGATCCTGGGGAAGGGCAGCCCAAACAGTGCCTGTGCCTAGAGAAGGCATGTCTGTAGGGCGTGGGCCAGCATTCCTGGGTAGGAACCCCACGGAACACACCCGAGACCCCCCACCAGCCTCTAAGAGTTAGGGAAATAAAGTATCAAAGAGAAGAACTAACTGGAGACAAACGGACAAACCAAACCCGGGCTGCCTTGCTAGTCCTGCCCTATTTCTCAGGTCTCCCTCCTGGTAGGCAAGATGCCAGGCAGAGAAGAGGACTTGGGGAGGGGGGCATGGCAGGAAGCCCAAAATCCTGGGCAGAAAATGCCCATGACCAGGCAGCATCCCCTAACTTTGCTCAGCAAATAGTCCCCCTGCCCCCAACATACCTGGGGCAGCCTGGGCCCCGTCCTGAATGAGAGGCCAGAGCTGGGCTGAATCCTGGAAGCTGGCATGGCCAAGGCAATGAAGAACTGGCAGGGGTGGGGGGTGGAGGCGTCAGTGTCAGTGGTCAGAGACGACTGAGCTGTTCACTCCCTACCTACTCCCCAACCCAAAGCAAGGTGCTGCCAAATAAGGTGCCAGACAAGGCTCTGCCCTCCCAGGCACCCTGCAGCCCCCTCCCCACCCGGCAGGCCCAGGCTTTCCAGCTAGATTTCCCCACTGCTATTGTTATTCATACCCCCCCCCCAGAGGCTGGGAGCAGTCCCCGCTGGGCCAGGATTTAACCCTGAAAGCCCCAAGCCTGAAGGCTCCCAGGGATTCCTGAGCCCTTCCCAGCTAGCTCCTGTGGCCTTGGGCCAGTGGTTGGGGTCACTGGGTACCTTCTCTCCCCCCACACACTGTACTAGTTGAGAAAGAGTGCTCGGAAAACCAGGCTGAGAGCATCGTGGGTGTCAGGCTCAGAAAGGACTTGGAAAACTGGAAAAGAGAGGCACCGTGCCAGGCACTGCTCTGGCCACGTGCGAGGCCCTGCTGCTGCCCAGAGACCAGGCTGGGGCAAGACAGAGGCACAGGAGGCAAACCCCTTCCTCCCTGAAGCACAGACAGAGGAGAGCTCCTAAAAAATCCCAGGTGTCTGCTAGGATCCCTAACACTGCCCCCCCTTCCATTCAGGGTGGCCCCCCCCATCCCTGTTTGCTCAGCAGGCTTATCAGCAATGCCTCCTTTCCCTCTGAAAAGCATCCAGGCCCTTTCCTCAAACGCGGGGCACCCCTGTGCTGGAGGAGGAGCCCCCACAAGAAGCACATCTGTATTTCCTAGGAAAGCCTAGGCCCAGCCCCTCCCCACCCCCAAAGGGCCCCGGAGATCACCAACAGACCGCACAGCTGAGCAAGAGCCCAAGCCCCTCAACAGGCCCCAAGTTACCAGAGGAGTCAGGCCTGGGAATGGCTGGAGGCCAAGGCTGAGGTCACCTGGGCTTGTGGCCTTTAAGGACATGGACACCAAGTACGGAGCAAGGAGGGGCCAGATGGGAAAGAGAGCGAGCTCAGGGAGGTGCTTGCAAGCCTGGCAAGTGAAAGAGCTCTTAGTGGAGAGGTGACTGGCCTGTCGTTGCTTCACACCCCCCACCCCGGTTTACTGCTGGACCAGCCGCAAGGGTGGACTCTGGGATACTGGCCCCACCCCCTCAGACTCCCCCTCTCAACATGAGAAAGGGCCCAGGAGGGAGAGATTGGGAGGGGAGCCTGTCCCCAGAACTTGGGGATGTGTTCCCTATAGGGTCTTACTCTTTCACCCCCATTCAACTCTCCAGTCCCTCAGGGACACCCACTGTCCCCAGATCCCAGGAAGCCTCTAAATCACAGGGTGCACATCACATTTCCAAATCAAGCCTAAGAGCCTCCTGCCAGCTCCCCCTGAATCCACCGAATCCCTTGTCACCAGCAGAAGAACGCCTAGCTTTCATGTGGTGCCTAAGGCGGCAGTGTCACTCACCATCCTGAGGAGAGGCTGGGGTCTCTGCTGCCTGCCTCGCTGCGCTCCAATCTGAGGAGAGCGAGCGTGAGTCATGCTTTGAAGCTTCCCTTGTGAGAACTTCAGCCGCAGCTTTTCCCTGGGGTGGGGCGGGGTGGAGGGGGCTCCCAGACTGCCGGGCCCCTCTAACCTGCAACCCCTCTAACCTGCAGCGGTGGCCCAGCTCAACGGGGGAAGAAAACCCTGGGAAAGCGGGAGGCGTGGTTCCCCTTCCAGCTCTGTCAATCGTCCTGCTGTCCTGTCCCCACACACTAGCCCAACCAGGAACTTCCCACCACTGCCAAGAGCCAAGGATGCATGGGCTCTCTCAGCACCACCCTTCTCTCCAGGAAGCCCGGTCCTCCCAGGCATGGGTAGTCCGGGTTCCCTCCCGAGAAGGTTCCTAGGAGAGACTCCCCAGGGCATGTTACTGCTCACCTCGACTGTGTCAAGCTAGCTCCCACTGAAGAAAACCAGTCTGACTGTCCCCAGCTCTGATGAGCAAAGAGCCAGCTGCCATGAAGGACAGCGGCCGGCCAGTGTCCTCCATGCTGAAGACCCAGCAAACCACAGGGGGAATCCGAAATCACAAGCGCACTTACTCTAAAGACAGCAAACAGGCCATCACAGGCCCAGGCACTGTGGGTCACGAAATTGAGGGAGAGAGCACGCCCAGCAGGCCCAGCTGAAGGGTCAATATCCCGCATCCCACGTCTGTCCAGGGCTAGGAGTCCTGCCACAGGAGCAGAAATGGAGGGAGGCCTCGGTTCTTGCCCTCAAGCTGCTGCGGGATCCTGCACCACGCCCCCCACTCGAGCGCAGGCAGAGCACACCCGGGGGCTGTGTGCAAGGGAGGGTCAGAGGCCTGGGGACTGTGGGCTGTGGGCACCACTGAAGGGAACACCAATGGGTCAAGTCCAGATCACTCCTGCAAGCAGGGGCTGCCCTGGGGCAGGAAGTGGTTGGCCACAACTCTCCCCCCACCCTTATTTACTCAGCTCTGGACTGTACACCCGCCTCCATTCTTAGGGGTTCAGGACCCAGGGCTCTGCTCCACTACCCTTCCTGAAACCTCTCTTACCTGTTGCACATTAAATTCTGCTTTTCAGGCTTTTTGGGTTATTTTTCATAGGAGGAAAGTATTCAGGGGCGTCTTAGGCAAAGGCAGACCAGGTGGTCACCTGGGTGAGGGTCAGGAAGGGCCTGGACCCAAGCCACCGCCCTCAAAGATAACCCAAGTCACACAACCGGTACTGAGTTAAGCACTGCCTTCCTTCGCACGCTCTCTTGGCATAACTGCCCCCAAAGGAATAAGAGGTTTCCACGAGCACTGAGTTTATTAAATCTCCTATCCGAGAAGAAACGCAGCAAGAGCACAAAGGCAGGCTCCTGTTCATTTACATGTACTCGGTGCTACTCACGGAGGAACAGGTGAAGCCGCGGAAACTCTTACGACAAAGCCAGGATCAGTCACGGCCGTTATCTCTTGAATCCCCCCCCCATCGCTGGTCAACTGGAAAGCAGCAAACCTTCGAGGGAAGCAGACCCACCCCTGCATGCCGACTCTGCTCCCCGTAAACAACTTAACTTCCCTGAGCGCCAGCTGCCTCACCTCAAACGGACACATCCGAAGGAACCTGTGAGGGCAGGCCAGCATACGCCCCCACCCTGCCTTCTGGCCCCTCGGAGAGAGGAGGGCAGTCTGCCCTTGGCTTGGGGGGTTCACCACATCAGGGGCCCGGGGCTGCGGGGGCTGTGAGAAATCTGAAAACCCCGCCTGCACCTGAAGTCTGCTCTGCTTCTAGTCCAGCAAAGGCACCCAAGTATCAACCCCAGGGAAAGATGGAGACACCGTGCAGGGACTCGTGGGGGGCTCTGTTTACAACACAATGAGGACAGGGGCAGAAACGGTACCCCAACAAACCCTGAACAACAGCTCCGTGCCTCTGGGGAATACTCAACTGGATGGTGAGAGGCCCAGGGGATGGGCTCAGGAGGCGTGCGTTCGCCAGCTCCTGCCGTGGGACTGCTGCTTCAGCACGCGCGCGGAAGGGCCCAAGCCCCCCCCCCCCCCCGGGTGCTGCCCCCAAAGAGAAAGCAGTGGCCTCGGCCACTGGCCCCGCCTCCCCGGTGCCTGCTCAGCCTCACCGGCTGTGGGCACCCAATTCACTCTGCAGTCAGGCTGGGACCCTACAACACTTGGGCAGGAAGCACCCACCCCACCAAAGGGAACCGGCCTGAGCCGTCTGGGAACAGCTTGTTTTACAGATCGCCTTCGGGTCTGCTGGCCATATGAGGAGCTGGGTCCGCCCCTGGAGGCTCCAAGCCTATCTATGGCCTGTCGGACCACCTGCTCCTCACACTTCACACTAGAGGCTCCCAGGAGCCCAGAGAGGTGGGAGCAGCCTGGCAGCAAAGGTTCACACACACACACCCCACACTGGGTCTGCTAATCCAACCCACCCGTCCCCATCTTGGCTGCTCCTGTCTGCTCTGACCGTCCCAGCAGGATGCCCCCCCCCCCCAGGCCCAGAGCTGCACCCAAGTTTCCAGAAGCCCCACTTACTTCTGGCTTCAGATGTAAAGCCAGATAGCCTGTCTCTTGGAGCTATAAAGGGACAGACATCTCAGTGGGGAGCAGGGGGGGTTTGAGTCAAACTATAAAGGGACTCTCCAATTTTACATGAGAATTGCAATTAAGTACAGGAATATAGTTAACAGTAGAGCTGAAGAAATCTCCTCACTGGAAGTTGCCAGTGCCCTGGTTGTGGGGCAAGGCCCTTCCTCTAGGTAGGGGCTCAATGACAGCGAGAGAGACAATGTACCCCTAGGATCTAGAAGTCAACATACACACGTGGACCACTGAATGAGGGTACTGGGCAGACAGCATTGCATTTTAGTCACACCGCGGTGCTGTGCTTTAAGAAACTCTAACCTGACAAATTAGAAGATAATCGCAATGCAGAACTAGTCTTTAGAGGGTTTCCTTAAAGGCACACGTACCGACTTGAGGGGCTGTGCCTTCCCCAGCGGCCTCCCGGTGCACGGCCCCTGTGCACACGAGGCAGACCCGCCTCCGCAGGTGCCAGTCCAGCTAAGCCAGAGCACCTGCCGCTCGTTCCCAGGCACACGGCATCTCCTGCGACCTCACTCGTTCAGCCAACACTGGTTCACCTCTCACCGCGGCTCAACATGGCAGATGTAAGACCTGCAGGGGCTGGAAGCCACTTCGTGCTGCCACTAATCCTAAGTGGGGTTGGTTAACAGCCTGAACTTCTCTGAGCCTTGGTATCCTTGTCGACACAGCGAAGTTGTTATGAGGATCAAGTTAAATGAGAATGCGTGCCTAGCAGAAGACCTGGGATACAACAGGGGCTCAATACAAGCTTGCTCTTTTCCCCTATACGTCAAGTTTTAGGCGAAATGCTGGAGAAAAATGCAAAAGAGACGAAAATATTGGGGCTTGGACCGGTAGGAAGAAAGAGGACAAGACAGTGCGACAAGGACTGTACGGCTGCTTGGAGCTCCCGAGCTCTGGCTCCACGGCACCTTCAGAGCACGCAAATCGGAGCCAGGTCTTCACTTCGACACTGACTCACGGCCTGCCTCCTGCCGCGTGTAGTGAGGGGACACCAGCCCGAGAACTTTGCTTCCCCAATGTCTGGATGTAGGAAGCAGCAACAGACCAAAGTTGAAGTCTTGAGGCAGGACATAAGTGCAACCGTTCCCAGACTCACCTGTAGGAGCTCCCGGTAGGATGACTCCAGCCTGGGGGACAAGAGACTTCCAGGCCAAGGCTCCCTCAGACCTTCCCACCCAGACTCCACGATGCCCAGGCTGGGCCAGGAGCAGAGCTACTCCTGGAGCAGGACCCGTTTGCTCCGGGCAGGTAACAGTGGGGCAGAAATCAAACAGGAACAGAGACAGGGCACCCCAAAGCTCAGCAACAGGCCCTCCGCAAAACCAACAGCAAATGTCATGCTACTGATACACAACTCTTCAAACAACACAACAGCTCACCAGCCTGCTCCAGGCACCTGCCGAGGAGGGCAAAGGATATGTGCTGGTCCGACCACCAGGACACTCCAGGAACGGACAACTGAGATTTCTGAGCTGGTCTGCCAAGCCTGGAGGTGCTATCTCTTGTCCTGAGCGGAAGAAACTGGCTGGCCAGGCCAAGCTGGGAGCTCTGCCCTCAGGCTCCCCAGCAGAGAGCTCACATCCTCAACGAGCCAGCGTGAGGAACAAGACCCAAGACCAGGCCTTCCCTGCACTCCACCAGCACCGTCAGAACCACAAGGCCAACCCTACTAGATTTACGGGGACCCAACACAAATACCTCACAGGTCACTAATTAACTAAGTGATTGGCGCCACCCTCATTAGGACGCGGGCTCCGGGACACGGGGGGCTCTGCCCGCCTTAGCACGACATCCCACCCGCAGGGCTTAATAAGAGCTTGCTGAGTGAACGGAGATCTGGCTGCCCACCTGCTCCACCCCATTTAACATTTTTATTCGAGACTGACGGCATCACTTGGGAACCCTGAACCCCCTCACCTCTCCCCCAATCCCAGGAGTCTGCGGCTCTTCAGTTCAACAGGGCTACTGCAGGGAAATCACTATTTACACAGCACCACCCTCTTCCACTACCACCTCTTCCCTCTCTCTCCAACTTGCCCAGCTGCATCTCTGGAACATATTCCCCTCGTTCCACTTCTTACTCCGAGGCATTAAGCAAGCAAGGGCGGTACCAGAGGCAGACTTGTATCAAGGCAAAGAATATCACAGACACTGCGGTGAGCTCAGCAGCAGGGAACCAACATTATCAGTCCCCGAATCTCCTAAGTGTGCAGGGTAGGGAATTCTTGATTCACCGCCGAAGCTTCTAGCTGAACGGGGATGGCTAATGTTTGTCAAGCACTCACTACGTGCCCAGCACCACCCTAAACGTGTAACATTCACTCTCATTTATCCTCACAACTGCCTCATGAGGGGGTTGTTACCGTCTCACCCAAACAAGGAGAACACAGGTACCGTGGGGTGAGAGACCGAGCCCCGAGCCCCCACACCTCCGTGCTAGGGACGACGGAGCCGGGCAGGTGGCGTCAGTCCCAAAGCCCCCACCCCCACCCTCACTGCAACACAGGACGGCTGGCGGGCTCAGGGAGCAACATTCGAGACCAACCTGCACAGTCAATTTCACTTTTCTGTGTTAACTGTTGGTATCAACATCGTAGTCATCTTCCCGGACTTTTCACCACAAAGGAACCGAAGATGTACTCCAATGAAACTCCAACGAAACGGCCATGGCGGGCCGGCCGGAGAACATACACATACTTCTAGGAACTGTGTCTACAGCAAAGTCGGCTCAAAGTCCCCAGTCAACTCTCACACGCGCTTTAGAAAGAAACCCACTTCATATACTAGAAAGGGGTGAAGGGCTTTGAAGAGATGTTGTCTTGATTTTACAATACATCCAAAAGAGAAGGCTACAGACGTCCCCCCCACATCCCACCACCTCTCCTGAGCCAGATGCAATCTCCCTCCAGCCCGAACTGCAGTAAAGACTGAAATCTGGTCACCACACTCCGACCGAACAGCCGTCTTAATATTCAAAGATGTATTAACTGCCCCACGGCTACCTCTCTTTGGGCTGACTAAATCTAAGTCCTTTCAATTTTCTCTGAAGATCATGTCTCATAGTCATTTAATCCACTTTATAATTCTTTTCTACATTCTGTGGAATGTGTGTGAACCCCTCCAGGCCCACGGCAGGAGACACCCCTCGCTTCTTGAGGAGGGCCTGCCAACTCTGACTCTAGTAGGAATGTGACTCCAGCCTCCCTTCTGGCATACCTGTCAGGGTGCCCTGGCATCAAACAGCACCCTAACACCTTTCCCATGATTTCTACAAAGATCCTCTGAACCCTAATAATTCACCTCTAGACCACCTGGCCAGAGGAGAATGTGATGAAACTGAATGTACCCCCCACCCCATTTTAGACAGGGAGGCTCAAGATGGAGAAGGGCCCAAGGGTGGGCCACCCCACTCCTCTGCAGGCAGGAAACTGCAGTTGGGGGGGGGGAGCAGTCAACAGGGACCAGAGATGGAAAGGAAGGAAGAACAGCCACCACCACTCCAGGTGAGATCCTGGGGTCACAAAAGGCAGAAGCATACCTTAAGGTCCCACCTCCTTAACCAAGGGCAGGGGGTCAGAACACCTTGCCCCCCACAAAAGCCACTGAAAAGAAACAGACGTGAGAAAAAAGATGTAGACACCAACTTCCTGCCTCGCATTGATCCTGTTACTAAGAGGAGTCACTTATCATTTTTTCCGTTCAGGTAACTTGGTCATGGTGCCTCGGAAAAAAATTCCCATTTCAAATCTCAGAAAGGCTCAGAGACAAACCCATTCATTTATTCCTGGTGGCTCAGGCCTGCGGAGGCTCTCAAGGACAATGTGCTGTGTTTTCTGTAGGACGCTGAGTCAGGTGAATAACCAGCCATCCTCTGCAGGTGCTTCCCACGGGGAAACATGGAAACTGGAGGAAAATCCTTCCCAGGACACAATACGGAGTCCTGCACATGACTCTGCCCCGAGGCCTGCTCAGCAAACCCACAGTCCTCTGGTCCTGAGCGGCGACAGCACATCGCCCGGGGCAGGGCACCGATTCTGCCGCAGGAAGCCCGGAGCCTGCGGCCGCTGCTCAGCTCAATAAAGCCGAGCGGGACACTGGGGCTCCGTGGAGCCGAGGGGGCTTGTCCGGCCGGCCCTCTGCCCCGGAGCAGGCCTCTGCGGCTCTTCCTCCTCCCTGGTAGCCGGTCTACTGCTCATTAGTGATAGTACCAGGAGGTGGGCAGGGGAAACATAAAGGAGCTGAAATTCAAACCGGCCCATTTCATTCCAGTGAAGTGCCTCCCATAAAACCAGGCAGGATTTCATCCACCGAGATCTCCTGGGCCCCCTGACCTGGGGAGGTCCAAGCAGCCCAGAGGGTGAGGAGCCGCAGAAATCTCAGGGCCCGGGGCATCAGAAGCCTGGGTTTCTGATCTTCACGAGCTCTTGAATACTCTCTGCATTTTCTGCCTTTTCAAAGTTAACAGGCACCCTAGCCACGAGCTGGCCCATCGGGTCAAGGCCATGGACCCACAAAACGGGAGTGCTGCGGCTGCCCTCGGTATCCAAAGAAGCACTCTCCTTGTCCCTCCGAAGTCCCCCGCACAATGGCAAGTTCACAAAGGAAGTGAGTCTTGCCAGACTGTGCTAGCAAATTCCCATAAATACTTGGGCCAGGGTAGTACTGCTTATGTAAAATGCTTCCCCATTGAGAGATGCTGCTTTATTTACATTCTTCGCAACCCATTCATAAAAAGGAGGCCCTTTAATGTCGGGGCTGTTCATATAATGCTCCATAAACCCAGCAGCTTCGGCTGCCAGCCTTAGTTCAACACAGCCTGCTTCTCAACTCGAGACTTTTTCCCTTAAGATTTTTTTTCTTTCATGACTCACCTTGCGACAGGGCGCTGAGGCCAGATGCTGCCGAAGCAAGGCCGAGAGGAATAAGGACAGATAAAATGAAAACACACAAGTCCTCCCGAAGGCTGGGATAGAGAGGTGGGAGAGACGAAAATCAATAAACTGAAAATCCCATACAACTTCAATGTGAAGTATGTATGTTGGGAGGTTGAACTTTCAGGTTTACCGAAACTCCCTTTATGGATGTCAAAACCGTCCCCAACCGTCCCTCTACCTACCAGAGAGAAGGTGTGATGGGAATTTTTTTAACCCCAAAAGAAAAGAAAGCTGAGGGCTCATTCTGGTCTTTAACTCACATTGCGGATGAATAAAAAACAGTCATTCTCTGCTTCCTCACAGACGTGTTCCAGGGGCTGCTGGATCCAAGAGGGGCACGACTGGCTCAGGGTAATGAGACTCGGGCAGACCCCAGAAAGAGAGGAAGGACCGTGTTCTAGGACGCACAGCCAAACAGCCTGAGCAGCTGAGGAGAGAGCCCAGGAGATCCGTTCTGAGGTAGCCTGTCTCCTGCCACAGTAGAAGCAAGGAGAGAAGTAGGGATTTTTTTTAATTGACGGGAGCGGTCTGCATTGCCATGGCAACTGTGAGGGGTGGCCTTCCCTCTTGGAAGGGAAATGCTGGCCCATTAATCATCAAACTGGGGCACAAAAGGGAGGTTTGGGGGAAAGGGGATGGATGCAGAATTTATTTTTTCACTGTCTAGACTCAAACCAGTTACCAGTCCTCTTTCCCATTTCCCCCGTGGTCCAAGGTTTGAGGGTAAACAAAAGCGGAAGTTCCAAGAGAGCTGGGATCATAGCTTTCCCTTCCGAGGGGATGGGTCCAGAGTGGGGCTGATCGTGCCTGGGATGTCAGTGATAAACACTCTTCCAATGCCAGTCCCAAAAGTCCGGTCCACAGGCCAGACCCAGGAATCTTTTTCTTTTCTGTTCTCAAAACCGTGTTTTCTCCCTCATTTACACCCAGGATTGAGAAGAGATAAAACATATGGATTCATTTAGCATGGACAACAAGGAAAATTGCATAAGAGCAGCAAAGCCGGGTGGAGAGAATGGCTTGGTGGGGTAGGAGGAAAACAGGATTACAGCCCTTTTCCAATTCATGTCTATATGGTGTCACGTGAGCAATCCACAGCACAGACTCTCCACCAGCCAGAGTATCAGAAACAACAGCTAAGTTTCATTTATTCCCCACGCTAAAGCACCCCAACCGAACATGCCCTATCTATGTGCCTTTGACAGAAAAGGAAACCACCAAGGACTCCATACTGAGCATTTCTTGGGAAGAAGGGAAGGTTTCCCCTGTTCCCAATCAACTAAGCAGCCAACTGCATTTACTCATTCAACAAAAACAACAATGCAGAGCAGTATAACAGAAATCCCAAAATATTCTCTCTCTCTTACACACAGAGCTTTAACACTCATACTGTCCCTGTCTTTAAGAAACTTCCAACCTACAAAACCACTCAAGAAGACACCATGCTATACAATCCAGGGTCGCAATCTCAGGGGTAAGCAATGTTGGCCTGGAGCGGTCTGACTGACAGCAAAACACAGATGAGCAGGGTTCAGGTGGGAGAAGAGGAAGGCAAGAGGCTCCTCTCTGGGGACAACTGGAGAAAGCAGAAGCAAAGAAGCAGGGAGAGAACTGTGCCCGCACGGCTAGGGGAGAGCCGTAGGGCACCTGTCTAGGGTCAGACTGCAGGAAAAGAAGAACCACTGAAAGTGTGTGGACAGGGGAATGCCACGGGAGAAGGAGTGCTCTAGGAAGAATGATCTAGCAGCTGTGTACAGACTGGATCAGAAGGGCCAGAGGAAGCAGGAGGGAGAAGGCAGCCAGGACAACACAGGCCTGTCATGAGGACAGCAAAGTGACAGAAAAGAAGGAAAGGAAGGAGATACAAAAACCAGAGAAACACGTCACCGGGGTGAACTCTCCAGAGCAAACCCTCCTGAACACCTGACTGGACTGACTCGAGTCTCACGCCAGGTAAGAGCCTGTCAAAGAGGAACACTGTTCTGGCAATTCCCCTTTATATTCCAGTGGCCAGACCAGGTCACCCCCTTCTGACTGCCACCAAAAGAAATCACTGTGCAGCCTAGAGGAGGCAAGAAGGCCTCGAAATTCTTCATTCTCCGAACCTTAGACATACAATTAAATCCTCTCAGAACAAATGTTAGTGTCTTGCATGAGATAATACCTCCCTTTCTCAAAAGCCTCATCTCCACCCACGCTGGGGTCTAGACCCTTCTGAGGAGGGGGTCGGAGGGTGGCCGTGAATTATTTCCATGCCCATACTAAGCAAGGCTGACATGCAGCTTCCCCAGGATGCGATTACAGCCAACCTCAGCTGGGAGCAGGTCCTAACCAACAGCTACCTGAGATGGGACTTGAACCCAGAATCTCAGCAAAAGTGGACATTCAGAACAGCTTCAGTCTCCCTGTCTTTGTGATCCCAACTCTTCAAAGAGGTACAGGGTCCCATGAGAAGCCCTGAGAGTTCTGAGTGGGTTTTTGCAAATAGAAAACAGCATCCAGCTTAGAAATGATCACTGGTGAGGACAGAAGCACTCAAGAGCTTAAGCCACTGGTTTCCAAGTGTCCTCTAGCTAGCCAAGGACAGTGGTGTCCCTCTAGGACATATGCTCCCTCTAGGGCCCTTCTCTCCTTTTTTCAGAAGACCAGGAGTGGAAAGGGTGGTGGGAAAATCTCTCGGGTGGCACAAAGGAAAAAGACTGGAAACCTCTTCATTTAATCATTAAATTCCTGCCTGGATTTATAAACTCCAGCTTCTCATTACCCTTTGTGGGTATCTTGTTGGCTAAAGAAAAGTGCTGAAAACAGTTGTGGATGGGTTGTTGGAGCACATTCTGGGGGACATCTCCTAGTCTCCAATCCAACTGGTCTTCTACCCTCCTCAGATTGTCGACAATGGGCGACTAGATGTCCCAGGTGGGACTAAACCTCTGCTCATGGGCAGACTCTGCTTCCTGAAACCCCTCATTCCTACAGGCTCTAGAGTGGCTCACCAGACTGTTGCCTAACCCAGTCGAGACCGGCCAGGCCCACCGTGTGCATAACCCCACCTCTGCCCCTCTGCTCCAGCCGGGTCGACCCCACTCTTCCCAGAACCCGGAGGTGATCGCCGGCTGGAGCGGGGAGCCACTGCCGCAGCTTCTCCCGGCGGGCACCCTGGCCCCCGCAATCCCTGGGGCAGAGTCCGGCCCTGCCGCCCGCCCCTCGGGGTGGGTGGCTCGGACCTGCTCCCCTCCCCGACGCCACCACCTGCGCCCGCTCAGGCGCCGCCTTTGTCCGGCGCTTCACCGCGGAGCGGGCCCCTCGGGCCCGACCTGACCTGGCCCCCGGCCCCGGAGAAGAGGCGGAGAGGCGGGCAGGGCCAGACCAGGCCGGGCCGCGAGCACGGGGTCCCGCTGTCACTTGGAGGCGGTCTGACAACTTCGATCCCCCCGCCCCACCTCGGACTCGGCCGCCGCTCCGCACGGTCTCCGCCGGGCCTCCCGCGGCCCACACTCGCTTCTCGAACCGGTTCCCTTCCGTCTTCGGCGCCTCCCTTCCTTCCAGCCCGATAGGGTCGGGTCTACATTACCCCCGGCCCCGGTGTGGCCCCCAGCCCCAGCCCCCCATCCAGCGATAACCGGTCAGCTCACAGCGCGGGAGGGCGCCCCCCACCCTGAGCGGGCGATCCCGCGGCGCCGCCCCCAGCCGCGGCCCCTTGCCTCGGGGACTGCGATGGGGGAGGGGGCGCGGCGGGGGGGAGCGGGGGCCTTGCCGCCCGCGCACTCGGAGGCGAACCCGCTTCACCGCGGCGAGGAAACGACCGGCGTCCTCCCGCCCTCCGCGGCCCGGGACGCCCGCGCTGCCGCCGCCCGGCCGAGCTGCCACCCTGCGGCCGCCACCCACCCCGCCCCCAGCCTGAGAGGCGGGCGGCCCCCGGGGGCTGTCACCTCGAGGCGCGCTGCGCTCCCCGATGGCGGGACCGTGGCGCCGGACCCGGGGGGGAGGGAGGCGGCGCGAGCAAGCGGGCGGCCGCACCTGCTTCGCGTCGTCCGTCCGTCCGTCCCTTCCCGGGCTGGCGGGGGCGGCGGCGCGGCGCGCTCGGTGGGGCGCGCTGACGGGCGGCCGGTCCTCTCCTCTTCACTCGTCTGCCTCCCTTGCTCGCTCCCTCTCGCCTGCTCGTCCCTTTCCCCCCCTCCTCGACCCCGGCCCCTAGCTCACCCGGACAGCGGCGCGGACGGCGCGGCTCTGGGCGCCCGCAGGCCCCGGCCGGGCTGGAATCCGGCGGCTGGAACCCCCCGGGGGCGCTCAATTCCCGGGCTCCACGCTGCTGCGTCAGCGCCTCCTCCTGGGGGCCGGGGCCGGGCGGGCGGAGCGGGGGCCGCGGCCGGGCGGGGCCGTCGGGGGGGGCGGGAGCGCCTGGCCGGGGCGGGCGGACGGCGGGGGCCGGACGGGCGGGGCAGGCAGCCGGACGGGCGGGCGGCGGGGGCCGGGCTCCGGGATCCGCTACGCCGCTCGCGGTTCCCCCACAAACTCCCCGAGAGCGGAGCCTCCGCCGCCCTCCTTCCTGCTTCCTCGTCCCCAGCCAATCAGCAGCGCGCCCCTCGGCCAGCTCCGCCAATCAGCCGCCCCGCCCTGCGCTGGCCCCGCCAGCCAATCCGGCCCTCGGCTCCCCCTCCCGGTCTCCGACCAATCAGAACCGTGGGTCGGTCGTCCCAACGCAGGGGGCAGCACGAGGCGGCCGGGGGAGGCGGTGCGGGGAGTGGTGGGGCCTGGGGGGAGGGGTACGGTGCCAAGGGTGGTGGCGGGGGGTGGTTTTCTTTGCCGGCTTCTTGGATTTTCTCTTCGGCTGCAGAGCCTGAGTCGGTATCCCATGGTGACCCGACCCTGGAGCCCCAATCCCCCAGCTGCTACCCCCCCCCCGAGAAATCTTATCTCGCCCCCGCCCTGGCCGTCACCCCTCTACATCCCCTTTCCTCCTTTTCCTCTTTAGCACCCACTGTAGAAAACTGCGGTCCTAGAAACACCCCACCCTCGCCAGCGGCTGATGCCCCCAGGGCAAAGCCTCGGGAAGACCAGACGAAAAATCAAGCGAGGACAACCCCCCTTTCCTGCAGAAAGGGCCCCAGACTCCAGCGAAAGGGCCCCGACTGCTGAGAAGCCCCTCCCGCCCTTGCCTCATCTTTCCGACTTCCCTGCCTGCCACGTCTCCTTTCCTTTCAAGCAAGGTCGGTCCTAGCTCGGTAACCCCTCACCCGCATCTCTTTTTCCTCTTTCTCCCCTTCACCTACCGCCCCCCACTCCAGCTCCTAATTCACCTTTCTCGGAAGCAGAGTGTGGAACCCTCATCCATTCCCAGCTGACAGCAGAGCCCGGTCTGTGAGTCCTTGACACCCACACACCCTCTTCCACCACCGCGGGCAACATCTGAGCTCTCCCGGGGAGGGGGGAGGGGGCGGGCAGCCTGACAGCCCCGGCTGGACTCCCTCCCTGGCGTCCCCAAGCCAGGATGGGACCAAGCGTGGACACTTACCTGGCTTCTCCCTAGTCACCGAATGCTGTGGCTCCGTCTCACACCCACAGACGTGCCTTTCCAAGCCCAAGCACGCTCGCGGGGTCAGCGGGGTGGGTGGGCACAGCAGGCTGAGGTCACACGGAGGTGTGGGAGGTCCCTGGGAGGTGCGGGAAGGGGCTGTGTCTTGGGCAGCTTGTGTCGCCTGAGTCGGCATAGGGCTTCACTTCAATAAGCACTGGCTGTGCACATAGTAGGTTCTTGAGAAATGCGGAGTCCACCCCAGAACAAAGCCTCATTCCCAATTCAGGCGGGGGAGGGGAGGTTTGGGAGGTAAAAGGAGCAGCAGCAAAAAGGGTAGTGTCAAGTCACCAGAGCGCTGGGAGCAGCCCAGGGAGGGGCTGGGTCGAGGACCGCCTCTGGCAGAGAAGCAGCCTGAGCGCTGGGGCTTCCTGAGCATGAGGAGAAAGCCAGCCTCGGAGAGGGGCTGAGGGGCTCCTCCTGCACCCACATGCTGCCTAGCCTTTCCTAGACCTTGAGACTCAGCACTCAGAGAGGCAGCCTTCAAGACAATCCGGGCTGCTAGCCTCTATGGCGGGGAACTAGAACTCTAAAAGATGGTTTCCCCATCTGCCTCCAGAGCTGTCAAGGGGGCCCAGACAGTCTAAGCTGTGTTGGGAAACATGTTTAAAGGACATGGTCACCCAGCAGGGGAAGTGTGTGAATGAGAGCTGAAAGCTAAGACCATGGCATGGAAACTTTTCAAAGGGCCAGCTTCTCCCAGGACAAGTGCCCCTACTTCTCCTACCTCCCACCCTTAGGGAAAGCAAATTCCCCAAACCTGTAAAAAAGTGGGACACTAAAGGATTTCTCCCCTCCCTGAGTTTCCCAGGACAAAGATTCCTAGCAGTTCCCGCCCCCCACCATCAGGCCAGCCCTACCCCCCACCTCCCCAAATGTCCCTTCTCCCTGTCCCAGTCTGCCTCATGGGCTGATGTCCCCCACCTCATCAGAGACTGGTGGTGGAGGGTAAGAGCAGCAGTGGCCGCTGGAGCTGAGCCATGCCATTCTGGCAGCCTAGAGCCAGAGCAGAAGAGGGGACAGGGCTTCTGTCAGCAGCCCAGCCTGTGCTGACCTTGGCTTCATGCCCACTCATGGGCAGGGATGGAGGCCAAAAGGGTCAGAAGAGAAACGTACCTAGTCACAGGGAAGGAGACCCAAGTGGCAGGAAGCCCATGCTCGGCCTAGGAAGTGGTTGCAGGGTGAGGTTGGAGGACTGGCCTTCCCCCCCCCCCCCCCCCGCCCAGTAACCAGGAGCGACGATCCATTGGCTCTGGGAAAGGGGGTGGGGGGGAGAGAGAGTTGTCTTTATTTGGGGTCCTGGTGGGAGAGAGAGAAAGGAACACTGACTAGAGAGGAGGCTGAGTGGTCGAGAGAGCCCATTCCCACCTGCCCAGCCTGCCCAGCAGCTGTATTTCCACTCTGAGCCTCCCCCACGTGGGTGGCTGTCTCCTTTGCCCCAGGAGGCTCGGACTGAGTGGGCTACAGTCACAGGCTGGCTCAAGGCACTTGGTGTTCTTCCTGTGCCTGCCCACTGATCTACCCCAGTTCCCTGCCCCCTTTGTTAAAGCTGGGCAGCAAACCCACAAAAAAGAGGCCAGGGGCTGCACACCCTGCCTGTCCCCCAAGGGACCTTTTGGCCTCTCCTCTCTTCCTTCACCCCACTTGCCAGGACCTCCTCACCTGGGCCTCCTTCCTTCCCAGTCCAGAGCCCTTCCACGCCTGGAAAGGCCTCCACCTCTTCCTCCTCTAACCTTCCTTCAGCTCCTCTAACCTCTCCTGAGTGCTGCTCCCACCCTGCCGCCAAGGCACTTGTGCCAACGCCTGGGCCCCATCACCTCTCCTCGCCCCAGGCACACCCGGCAGCCCAGACGTCCCCATTGCGGAGGACTTGCCGCTTGGTCTGGGGACGGGAATGGATCCATCAGGTCTCCTGGACCACCTCTCCGTGCCTCCAGGCAGGGGGCTCTCTCTACCCCGACGCCTTCAGACTCATCAGGAAGGGTTAACTGCCTCAGAGCAGGAGAGCAGAGAGAGGGAGATGCAGAGAGGAAAACATCCAGGGCTGAGAGAAAACACGCTGCACACCCCTCCCCCACCGTGCACGACCAGACTGACAGCCGGGACAGACTGGCTGCTCGGTCATCTCCAGTCCAGCCGCCGAGCACCTCCCCCACCGCCCGCCGCAGTCCCTGCAGACCGCCTGCCCTCGGTTCCAGCTACCTGGCACTGGGCAGGGCACCTCGGCAGGGCACCTCCTCAGGGCAGCGAAGTCCCTGTAGTGATGGCAATACCCACTTTCCCCTTCCTCCATTCCACGCCCTGGTCCCCTCTCTCCTGGGAGTGGGGCGGCTGCTCCCCGGCCCTCAAAAGTGCCTGAACTTTAGGTCCCAGGAACACTTACTGAGCCACCTGGCCCCTCAGCCCCAAAGGACAAACTGGAGGGCACAGCTCCTGGGGGGGAGGGACGCCAGGGCACCAATTAAATTTGGCTGCAGCACTTGCCCCCTCCCCTATCAGAGGAACCCCCCGGGGGTGGGAGAAATAAAGAAAGCTGGACTTTTATAGTCCTTTTATCTGACCCACTCCCTCTTAAAGGGATCGGAACCCTCTCCTTAAAGGGATCTCCTGAAATTATTTGCCCCCAAGCAAATCCAAGTGCAAGCGTCTGTTTGGTCTTTACCTGCTGGGGCCCCTTTCTCTAGAGATGGGGGAGGAAGACGTGCTCTCCCTGTGACTCTGAACTGGAGGGCCAAGGCCCCCTCCTGCCACCAAGGAGCCAGCTATTGAGTGCCCAGCAGAGAACAGGACCCCTCTCTTGTCTAATGGCACTCACTGCCACAGCCTTGTGTGTGTGGGGGGTCAAGGTGAGGTGGGGGCCTATGTGGGCCCAGTCTCTGGTAAGACAGAACAAGGGGGGCTATGTGCACTCAGACTTTGGGGAACACATGTCCATGGTGCTGTGTCCAAAACCCCCATCTGTCCAGTGCAAGCCTCCAGATTGCTGGCAGGGAAAGTCTTAGCAGGCTGCCTCTCCCCGCAAAAGCTGCATTCTCCTTTCCTCTCTCCCAACTCCTGACTCTTACCCTCCTTGGGGCCCCTGGCCCTCCCCTTGGGGTGCCCTCTCTGCCCCTTATCCAAGTTGCCTCTGCCACAGCCCCAACAACTGCAGACTACATCCCATTTCTGGCTCTTTCCTGCCCTAGGACTCTTGCCTGGGGTCCGTCTCACCCCCTGCGCCCTACCCCCACCAACCAAGGGGGTGGGGGATGGGCACACCTCGGCTCCCGGGAGCCCAGAAGAGCTGCATCCTTTCCCTCCTGCTTACCCGGCACCTAGTCTCACCCAGCCCTTGGGGCTTCAGGGTTCGAGGAAGGGTGGGTGTGAAGGGGGGGGGACCGAAGGGTCCGAGGGCACTCCAGCCCGACAGAGGGGCATAGTCGGAAGCAGACACTCATTGAAGCCACCCCTTCTGCCCCTCCTCCCTTCGCCCGTGGAGGGTCGAGACTGCCAAGGGAGGGCTTCCCCAGGCGCTTGGGAACTCGCCAGGGCCCCCACGGCTGCCACTCCCTGAAGGAGAGGCTCCCCCCAAGGTCTGGAACTCGGAGGCCTTCCCCCCCACCCCCCTCCGGCAGCTGCTGCAGCCTCCGGCTGAGGTCAGGCTCCACCTCCTTTCTCCGGAGGGAGAGCGCGAGGGTTGTTTGTTGTTGGGGTGTGAGATGGAGAAGGTTCGAGATCACCTGGCTGGGTGGGCACGGGCTCCGAGGACGGGAGAGGGGCCGGGTGGGTTGGCTTCGGCAGGAGCCTCCTGCGATGGGTGACACGCGAACCTCACCCTCCGTCGCCCCCCCCCCGCCCCCGCGGGTTCTGAAAAGCAGCCCCGTCCACTGCACTGGTTCGTGCATCCAGCCGCCCGCTGGCCGGTGCCCCCGCCCTGCTATCCGTCCCTTCGGGAGCGGCCAGAATGCCCCCGGCCAAAGGGCAAGTCCTTGAGTTACCGCGAGGAACAAGACTGTTCCTGCTCTCAAGAAGCTTCCAGTCGGGGGCTGGAATGTGTTGGGGATAGAGGGACAAGTACACAGCAGACAGCGTGATAAACATAACTTCATGACAGCAACGCGTAATGGCTGCTGCGGAAGCAAAGGGAAGGGTGCCATGGTCTGCCCCGGGAGTGGGGCTAGGGTGAGGTGTGAGAACGTTCGAGAAAGGGCTAAGCTGTGCGCAGTCTTTTTGAAGGAGCGGGCATTCTTCCCCGCAGACCTGCCATCGGTAGGGGGAAAGTTGAGGAAGCCCCAGGCGGGGTGCTGGCGTTAGCAAAGGCACAGAGCTGTGAAATAGGGGCCGAGGCTGGATGGGAGACTGGAGAGTGGCTGGGGCTACCCAGGCTCTGTAAGCCTTGTCACGGGAGCTTCATTCCAAAGGCACTGGGGGGTACCGGAGGATTTTAAGGGATAGAAGGTCGAGGTGGGTTGGGGGAGCAGCGGAATGTGGCTCATGGGGGTTGAATGTTGTGCCTCGGTTTCCACCCAGCCGACTGGCGGGCATCCCAGAGGGATGGGTCTCTACCCTCCCTCTCAGGTCCGGGTTGGGCAGTGAAGGGTCCATCTTTGGGGAAGAATCCTCTCTCAGCACCGCTCTCACTGCCATGCAGGGACTCTACCTTCTCTCACCCCCATGGGAAGGGATGGGGGGGGCCCAATATCTCCATCTCCTCTCTCCTTCTAGATAGTTCTGCCCTCCCAGAATCAATGCTATTTCCTGGAGCAGCGACAGGAAAGAAGTCGGCAAACACGGGGACCGACTTTCCCCTCCAGGTGCTTTTTCTGCACCTCACTTGGGACTAGAATTCTCAGGTAGTGGATATTAGTGATAAAAAACCATATAGAGACTCTGGCAACGGTCCCTCAGTGGGGCCCTCGGGCTGGCATCAGGCTGAGCATTTGACTTTCAGGAGCTGGTCCCGCCCTCACCTCAGTACCAAAAGGTAGGGATGATTACTGTCACCATTTCACAGATTTGAAAACTGAGGCTTAGAGCAGTTAATGTCTGTCCCAGGTCACACAGGCAGGCAGAGTCAAACTCCAGCCTACCTGACTCAGGTCAGGGTCAGATTCCCTAGTGCCACTGCATAGCACTGGAGAACCTTGCCCTGCTTGCTTACCCATTTCCGTTTGACCACGACCACAACTGGGATTGCCAGGTGAGTAGGACGTGGTGTGGGTGTGTCAGTGAAATCTCACACTATAGCCCTGCCCTTTCCAGCGAGCCTCTTCCTAGAACATCTGGAAGCAAACTCTGTGGCTTTTCTTTGGGGTCTCTAGCATAGGTCGCACCCGTTCATATTTGCTCCTGGAGCAACCTGGGCTCTGCCTCCACCTCTCAAGCCTTACTTTCTGTAAAGGTCTCCTGAAGCTCTGGTCCACCTTGCTCCCCAAATTCCCAGGGGGTCCGCCCTGAATTCACAGGGGTTCTACACTCTCTTCCTAACCATCTGCTGCTTTGCCTGGGTCTCTGTGATGAGAAGATAGACCCCTGATGGGTACGACTATGGTTTCATCTTCCTCTTTATGGCTTCTTATGTGTCTAGCACATCCCTGGACCCCAGGAAAGATGGCATTCTAGGTCCCTCAGAACTTAGCCTCAGGACACACAACCCTCTACGTCTCTCCTTCCACAGACCAACTCAGGAATCCCAAACTGGCAATCTTGGAACAAAACTCGGCAGGCGGACAAGTGCTGCTTGACAAGTTCTTCTTCTTTTTTTTTTTTAATTATTCATTTATTTAAGGAATCGCTACACCCAACACAAGGCTCAAACTCATAACCCCAAGATGAAGAGTCTCACGCTCCTTGGACTGAACCAACCGGGCACCCCGGTTTGACAAGTTCTTATCTCACAGGGATTTCAAAAAGATTAAAATTAGGAGCTAATGCTGAAATTTCTTGAGATCTAAAATGAAAATTCAGATTTCCCGTTTCTCTTGAAAAAGCAGAAAATCTAGCTACCTTTGGCCCACATCTGCACTTGCGACAGTAGGCTGGTGCCAAGCAGCAAATGCCATCCTTACGGGACAGGCGTGCTTCGGTTTGCCGTGATTCTGCCTGGCCCTGTTCAGGCACTTCTAAGTCCTGCCTGATCCCTGAAGGTTTTCAGTCCTATGATCCTTGTGCTGTGGCCACAGAAACACAGATGGGTGTTAGGGTCCAGGCCTTTGGAGTGTCTGCCTCCCTTGGACCTACTTGAGGAGCCGTGTTATATGCTCACGGGCCGTCTCTAATAGCACCTTTATTATTGACCCGGGTGCAGAAGCCATAGACGTCGGCTGGAGATGAAAAGGGACGTTCAACATGGTCCAGAGTCTTTGGGCTTCTCTAAATGACTACTCCCAAGAGCAAGGCATAATGTCTTGTAAACAGTAGGTGCCTAATAATGTTTGATGAACTGAATAGTAAGTGGTTAGTAAGCAGTAACTAAACAAACACATTAATGGAGAAGGGAAGACCATTCCAAGAAACACAATGTCTGAGATGTTCAGGGTGTGGGTTGTTGCTTGGGACCTCAGCTTCCTCGGGGTCACTGCTGTCATGACGCTTGTCTGCTCAGATATCAAATGGGAATATTTTAAGGGAGATGCCTCCCTTGAGGAATCCCACGGGCTGCGGACTAGAAGCGTGTGGGGGTGGGGCACCCACTGTGGTTCCTTCAACCCAGACCTGCAGACACCTGGGATGAGGAGGAAACTTGTATCTGGAATGGGGGGGGGGGGGGGGAGTGTCCTGAGAGCCTCCAAAGCCAGGGGTCTTAAACAGAACGCATGGGCAGGCGCTCAACACCTGTTTCTTTCTTTAATCCTCAGCAACCCTATTAGCAAAATATTATTCTCAAATTTATAAACGAACAAGGAAACTGAGACCTGGAGAGTCTAAGTACCTTTTCAAGATCACACAGGTTTGGAGTGATTCCAAACCTTTGCTTTTATAAGTAGAGCAGTTAGCAGAAAGGTTAAACAGAGGTCTAACCCTTTGTAGGTCTAAAGCCTTTACTCTTTCTACATTTCACAGAGTGCAGTGGTTAAGAAGAAAAACTCTTTAGCCAGACTTCCTGAGTACAAGTCCCGGCTCTGCAGCTTCCTAAAACACACGAAGGGCTTGCAGCAGTGCCCAGCCCCTAGCAACTGCCCCCGAAGCATTAGCAGTCATGAGCCTACTTCATCACGCCTCCATCGGGCCATTCCTGCAGTCCGCCCTGTTACCAGATTCGAATCTCGTCCTGCAACCCCTGTTTGCAGCCTGTCTCCCACGTGGAGTCCCTACTACATTGTGCCCGTGGCTGTATTCTGTGCACCCAGCTGCCGCATGTCCCACTCTGGCTTCAGCCAGGCTGCCTGCCTTCCTTTGCTGGCTCTAAACGAGGGACCAGCCTCCCTCCCCAGGGCTTATCCACTACACCGTCCCCGACACCAGGGCTGTCTCTGTGACCCCAGGTGTCCTCCTCTGCGTTTGGACAGATCTCCCCTGGCATCCCTAATCACATTCCCCAAGGTGGGGTGGCTCCATGTCCTCCGGGCTCCCAGCCACAGCCACCGAAATCTCACGTCTTCCAAAACCAAGAGCAGAGGGAGAATCACCTGTGCCTGGTTTTGCTATCTTCCCTCAACCTCAGTGAACCCACAAGAGCCAGGACCAGCCCCCCTCCCCCCCACCAGAGACACTCCCTGGAGAGGTCCCCGAACTACAGTCTGGGCCACAAGTACTGTGTCAACCAATGTCATCGAGCACTCCTCAAGCTCAGCACCATTCAGGCACCAGTGGGACCTAGAAGGTGATGCTAATCATATTGCTTCTGACCTTGGGCAGCTTCCCCTCCACCCAGCAGAGGACCCTCTGAAACTGAAGAACCTGGCCCAGAGTCCATGACTCAGGCAAGACTGGGTCAGATGATAAATGGCTGGGCAGGTGACACCAAGACTCAGGCACGAGATCTGACAAAGATTGTTCACTGTATTTAGAAAACTCTCACGAGGGGATTTGTGAAATTCACACTTAGTTATTTGGGCAACTCTGCTTTATTCAGACGCGTATGGGGAAGTCAGCAACTGCCCTCTTCATCTGTTTCTCTCTGTTGGAGTGTGTTCTGTGGAGGTAGGTAACATTCCTAGAGAGACTTCGTGAGCCAGGTGCTGTGTTAAGTTCTTTATATGCTCTCATTTAATCCTCAACCAGTCTTATGAAATAGGTTCTGTTATTCCCATTTTTACTGATGAGAACGCGGAGGCACAGAGAAGTTCGATAACTTGTCCAGAATCACACAGTTAATAAGTCGCGGAGGCAGGGTTGGGATCCCAGCCCTTTCACTTCTAATTGTTCCTCTATCACTTGTTCCTAAATGAGCTTCCCCAAACAATTCTCTATTATGTTTTCCAAGCGTCTGTTAGCAACTCATTTGGACTTTACACATGAAGTTGTAACATTCATCTCACTATTAGATCGGGGGCAAAATGTTGTGAGCATATTGTCATATTTCTTTATAAAAAGAATATTCCTTTTGCAAGGCCTCATCAAAAGTACCCTTTCCCTGCCCTCTGCACTCATTTTGACACTGAAATAACAATGTGGTCTTTCAGGCACATCAGATACACTACAACCAACTTCCAGCTACAGGCAAACCCAGTGCTCTCCCAGTGGTTTGATTTTGGGGTAAAGGCACCACCTCTCCCCCAGTTTCCAAAGCCAGGAATATTCCCATCTTCCTTGGTGCCTCCCTTTCCCTTGCCAGCCACCTCCCATAGCTAATCCATCACCACAGCCTGACTGTCATTTACCAGCACTTCGACCACCCCCTCCTTCCCACTCCAAGGACCACAGCCCGGTCGTGCACACACCCCGCCCCACGTCTGTTTTCTACGCAGCAACCAGAGGATCTTTGCAGAACAGACTGCATCATATCATTCTCCTACTGAAGCCCTTCTGAGGCTCCTGCTGGCTGTCAGGATAAAGGTCCGAATCTGGGACCCAGGACAACCTGAGGCTGCCCCAGCAGGGAGGCTTCCTGACCCCAGCCCCTCTCCCCCAAATCACACTCCTGAACCAGAGATGTCCCTCTCTTCCGAGACTGGCTGAGCAAGTCAGTGGTTCCTGGGTGAGGCCTGTCTCTCCGCCTAGGCGAGGGGGAGAACCCCATCTGCTTTGGGTCCCCCTGGTTCCCCACAGTCTGGCCGGGTACCCGCACATGGTGGGTTCTCAGTTACTGAATGGCGAATGAATAATGGCCGGCAGAGGACTGAAGCCTTTGCCTGTGCCACAGTGGCTCTGCCGTGCGACTGCTTTGCCAGGTGGCCACGGCGCTAGACTTTTGTATCAGCTTAGCAGACTACCTCCTGCAGCCACACTGTGCGCCCGGCCCTGCCTGCTTGCCCCAAGACTCACTCCTCCCAGCCCAAGTTTGCCTGGTTTCAGGACCAATTATGATGTTACCGTGGCCTGTGAGTCTCCACCATTCGTGGGGTTTGTGATGTGTGTATATTCTTACTATCAAATCTCCTGATTTGATTAATTCAGTGACTGGATTATAATAGTTATGGTTCCGACAGGGCAGACTCTGAAATCTGAAGACGAAAAAGTCACAGTTCTGGCTTTGGCAGTCCAGATGGCTTCTCTAAGAAGCTAGAGTCTGTGACCCCAGAACCCCGCTCTTTCCGCTGCTACTAAAAAGATGGGAGAATTTAGTTCAAGGTAAAGCCTTGGGATTTGCCCTGCCCCCTTCTGTCCCTCCCCCTGCAAGTCTGCCCTTTATGTTTCAGTTAAATCTGATTTCATTTAGATAAGCTCAGTGGAGGACGGCAGGGAAAGACGTGGTCCCCTCTTGCAGCCCCAGGGCAGGCATTCATTATGCAAGTATTTATTGGCTGGGCACCTCTACTTAGCCAGGCTTCTTGCTGGGACGGTAGCACCAAGCCAGAGACAGGTATGTTTGGGTGAGGAGTGCTCAGGGCTGGGTCTTAGAGAATAGAAAACCTTAAAAGTGACTGGAGTGATGGAAATGGTCTGGTTTATGTCTACCTCCTCAACTACCTCTAAGCTCCTTTGGCCCCATAACTCTTACACCCCTGGCACACAGGTGCCACTCAGTAAATGCCAGTTATTCTTAATTCAACTGGGGATTGGTGGGTGAAGGGGCAGGTCACTCAAGTAGGCTGAGCCTGGGGTGTACCAGCCGCGGGGCGGGAGGCCGGGGGGCAGGAGGTCCATCTCTTGACTGAGGACTGGGTGGTGGGCCCCAGGTAACCCTCGCAGACTCTGAGGTGCAGAGAGATGAAGTTTCCAGGAGGCAGCGTGGAAATGAATTGGGTGATTGTTCCTAGTGAGAGGAGCAGGCTGGGGGTGGGGTGGGTGACGGAAGCGGCTTATCAGGGGACCTGGTGGGGAAGCATAAGATGGTTGAGCCCACGGGAGTGGCCACTTGGGGCTTCCAGCCTCGGAGCAGAGGGGACATAGAAATTTCAGGAATGCAGACAATGGGACAGGAAAGGTCCCCATCAGTGAGGGAGGTGGCCCAGAGCTAACACTGAGAAGCCAACGTTCCCCTGTCTGACTCTCCCTTGGGGAGGGCTAACCGCCTCACTTACAGGTTGTCTTGCTGCCCATTGACAACAGGCTCCACTCTCCAGGGGCTCTTGCCCTACTCCTCCGGCCCGGGGCTCACTCCAGGGCTCAGGAGACCAGGACAAGAGGCTCCAGCCAGTTGGAGGTGTGGGTGAGAGCAGAAAAACCCGCAGCCCAAAGCTCTCCAACAGGCTCCTAGGGGTGAGGAATGGGGCACAGGGGTGTGTGAGGCAGGGTTCCAAGCCCCTGGGAGGCCCACACAGAAGGAGAAGACTAAGGAAGGCCCTAATTGCTTCCCAGGGAGACTTCACCTTCTTCACTCTGGAGCCAGGCAGCCTCCCAAGGAGTGGTGTGCCCGGGTGATGGAGATCCCAAAGGCCAGCCTATTTCCCATCCCCTCCTTTTCAGCTTTGCAGGACCACAGGGGATACTCTGCCCAGGGGTACCTGGGAGGTGGGAGCAGGGAGAGAGGTGGGGAGAGCGGCTGGCACTTGCTGGGTCTGAGTAGCTGGGTGGGGATTCTTTAGTCTGAACCGTCCCCAGCTCTGGCGTTGGAAGTGGTCTCAGCCCAGGAAGCAGATCCCCGCTCTGCCAGGCAACCGCAGTTCTACAAAATTCACATACCTTCAGCCTTAATTAGCAATCTTGCAGTGGCCCCAACCTCCCCCGCCCTTCCGCTCTGAGCCAACGGTGGGAGTCTGGACAGCAAGGAAGGACGGGGCAGGCAGCGTGCCAAGGACCAAGGACAGCAAGTCTCACCTCCATGCAGCCTGTTCTCCTTTCAGATTCCTCCTTCCCCTGTTTCATTTCATTTCTTTATTTTTCTTTAAGATTTTAATTTTAAGTAATCTCTACACCTAATGTGGGGTCACAACCCCGAGATCAAGAGTCACATGCTCTACAGTCTGAGCCAGCCAGGTGGCCCCCTTCCCCTATTTTAAATCTGAATTCATCACACAATAACTTTAAACAATTTTACTTCCACAAGTAAAGGGACCTGACGCATAGTCAACCCTGCCCAGCCTGGTAGCATCAGACGGGGTAAAGTACGGACTAAGAGACTTTGTTACCCCACTCCCATAAACAGAGCAAGCATGTGGGGTGGGGCCCCAGGTGGTCCTGAAAACACTCTGCTTTGCAGAACCTGCCTGTGCGGAGCGCAGGCGGACTCTGCAGGTGGGCCAGGCCGTAGGCCCCCAGTGCTGGGCTTATCTCCCGAGGGCAGCTGCAAGTTGATGCTCCTTGCCTCTGCTCCTGCAGGGTGTCTAACAGCCTGTCTCTTGGCGTGTGTGGCCGTGTGCATGTCTCTGTGGTGTGTGCAATCTGTGGTTGGCCCCGGATGGGCACGAGGGCCCAGGTGTGTTTGGATGGAGCGGTGTCCATCTCTGCAGTTGCAGGCATAGCCCTTCCTTGTTTCTTCCCTCCCTCTGCGGCTGGTGAGGGCAGCCCTCTGTCCTTGCTTCACTGATCCACTGCCCTCTTCTGAGGACGGAAGACGCTGCCTGTGCTGTAAGGCCCGAGATAGCCCTGGGCCTGGAATATTGTTCCTCTCTTCAAGAAAACTCCCACCTGCCTGCCTGGCCCTCACTCTCCCATGTCTTTTGGGGCAAAGCTGTGTCAGATGGCTTGCAGAGGAAGTGGAAACATAACCAGCTGTCTCTGAGGCTGATCTGTGCTCACTCAGTGCTGTCTCCCAGGCCCTGGCTGGTGCACGGCTCTCAGCTTGTCTTTTAAGGTTTGTTGACCATGTGGTTTATGGGCCTGGGCAGGGAAGCAGGGATGGACACTTTTGTGCCGACTTCTTCCCCTTGCTGAAAATAAGCTCATAGAATTGGTTGGCCCTGGGGCTGGCAAGCCACCTCTGTCCCAGGTCACCTCTGGTGGCACCAGTTTAAAAAATATAGGCACACAACGACTTGGGAAAACAGTTTGGAATTACCTAGTCAAGTTGGTCACATGCATACCCTACAACAGAAAAATTCCATTCCTGGGAACGTACCTAGACTCTGGCACACAGAAACCAGAAGACACATACAGAATGTTCTGAAGTAGCCCCAAACTGGAAACAACCCAAATGTCCATCAACAATAGAATGGATAATTAACTTGTAGTATTTTCACACAATGGAATGCTATACAAGAAAAAAATGTTGACCAAATTATAGCTCCATTCATTAACATGAATGAATCTTTAAAAACCATACAATGATAAGCCAAAGAAGCAAGACACAGAATATATTTAGAATGAGTCTAATGGTAAAAAGTAAAAAAAAAAAACAAAAAAAACCGAACAAAAAACCAACCGAAACCCCAAAAACCAAAAAAACCCCCAGGCAAGCTAAATAATATTGTTTAGGGATATACACAGAGGTAGGAAACCGTTTTTTTTTTTTTTTTAAAAGAAAGAAAAGGAGGGATTGGGGAGGAGAGGGCTGTCATTAAATGCAGGATGGTGGCTCTTCTGGGCAGAATGTGTCAAGGTCGGGCACGTGGGCTTCTAAGGTACTTGGAACATTCATTGACCTGGGGGCTGGGCCCACAAGGGTTTGTTTTATGATTGTTCTTTACACTGCATGTATGCAAGTTACATACTCTTCTGTCTATTTCAAACATTTTACACAAGAAAGAAAAAAACGATGGTACGTGCTCAACTCTGCCCCTTTTCTCCATCCAATCCCCATTCTTGTCCTCGGCTGCCCCAGGAGGGGCCAGGGTCCCTCATCCACAGTTCTTCTCTGTTTCAGAGTAGGTCAGAGGAATACGGGGGTGAGGGCCTCCCCTCTGCAGCTGGGCCCTGGCTACTCCAGGGTTAGAAGGCCTGGAGAAAGCGGGGCCAGGCGAGGCCGGCTGGCTCTGCTCTTTCTGCCAATTCTGGGGATTAGGCCAGGGCTCTGGCCCACCTGTTGTTTCACTCAGTCAGCATGCACAGAGCCACTGAACGCTTACTGTGAGCACTGGGTGCTGCTGGGAGGGTTCAGATAAGTGAGAAATGGTCTTTGACCTCAAAGATCTTACAGTATACTCAGGGGGAATCACATACACAAATAATACGGTACCAGAAAAACCTGAGCTAAGCGTTACAGGACTACTTATCTACTCTTTCAATAACCATTTCTTGAGCACCTATTATGTACCAGGAGCCATGCTGGATAGTGAACATATAAAGAAAGTTGAATCACAATCCTGGCCCGTAAGCTCTTAGCCTAATTCGGAGGAAACACACATACAAGATAAATACAACAGTGGGGCAAGCCCACTAAGGCAGATAGGCCCAGGGAGAAGCAGGAAGGCCACCCCCCAGCCCCGCCTGCTTAGGATAGGTGAGATGGAGTGGGGAAGGCTGGACTGAGACTTTAGGGATGAGGAAAACAAGAGCAAGGCGAAGGGCTGGAAGGACATCTTTTGCAGAGGGACCGGCTAGGCAAAGGCACAGGAGTAAGGGACAGTGCCTGAGGACTATTTGCTACCAAATCACAAGTTCTCCGCAGGAATGGGGAGAGAAGCAGGTGGAGGGGACAGCCTAGGGGGATCAGACGCATATTTGCCTTGTAAAACCTTAGACTCTATAGATGCTGAGATCCACGGAAGGATTGGGGGAGCTGGATGGTTCACTCTGGCTCAGAATAGAGGAAGGGTTGAGGGACATGGATTGGAGGAAGGCAGACAAGTTGTCAGGTTGTTGTGGATCCAAAAAATATTTAGATAGGCTAGTTCTGTCTGAGAGTGGATGGGTGGTGGCTGTAGGAGACACCAGCTCCCGTCCAGCCACCAGGTGGAGCAGGGTGAAAAGAGGGCTCCAAGCCAGAACTAGTGAGGCTCTGGGCTCTGGGGACCAAGGAGCACTAAGTGTGGGCAGAGGACGGTGAGGAATGTGAACGGGATTCTGCACCATTTGGTCCATCCCAGGGTTCCCAAAGGCTGGCTTGTGGACAGGACTGGACCTAGGAAGCGAGGAAAATACGGGCATGTAATGAGCTGCTTATAAATTAAACGTATGCACACTGAAGAACTATCCTTAGAAGTGTTTGCAATTACATCAATAAAGAAGCACATCACTTAGAGGCATCAAGCGCATTACCAAAGAAATCTCTTAAAGATTCAAGAGTGGTTTTGTCCTGGGGAGGAGGGATGGGGGACAGGGATGATTTTTTAAAAAGTAAACATGTTAAACTATCATATTTTAAAACTCATGAACAGGGGCGCCTGGGTGGCACAGCGGTTAAGCGTCTGCCTTCGGCTCAGGGCGTGATCCCGGCGTTTGGGATCGAGCCCCACGTCAGGCTCCTCCGCTATGAGCCTGCTTCTTCCTCTCCCACTCCCCCTGCTTGTGTTCCCTCTCTCGCTGGCTGTCTCTGTCAAATAAATAAATAAAATCTTAAAAAAAAAATAAAATAAAACTCATGAACATAAAACACATACGAAATTTTAAAAATAAAAAAAGCACTGGCTTTTGTTCTGAGTTTATGTCCCTTCTTTTTTTAATTGCTAAGTGGCTTTTTTTTTTTTAATGAAACGACACAAGATAGAGGATAGCCAGCTTCTCCCCATCCCGCTCCCCTCAAGTCCTCATTTGGCAAAACAAAAAACAAAACAAAACAAACAAAAAAAGACCTTGAGTCCTGTGCATCCTGAAATCCGAGACTGGGAGCCGGTAGTCCGGAGCACCCGGCCAGAGGCTGGAGAGCGGCGACTCTGCGCGCCTGCAACCCCGCGAGCGGCCGGCAGAGGTCAGGCGAGTTCCACGCAGGCCCCGCGGAACCGCGCCCGAGCCCGCGAGTCCACGCAGCGCTCCGCGGCGCGCGGTCCCTCGGCGGCGGCGGAGGGGGGTACAGGGAGGCCACCCGGACCGCCCTAACCTGGGGGTCGCGACTAACGGCCACCTGGGCTCTGGGTCCCGGCTCTGCCAGGCAGGGCGTGAGCTGGGCGCCAACCGCCAAATTAAAAAGAGAGTTCTCCCACCCCTCCTCCCACGCCGCGTTCACACCCGCTCTGGCTCCACCTCGCGTCTGGGCGTGGCTGGCTCCCTGCCGAGGTCCATGTCCCTGGGCCACTCACCTAATCTGTCTTCTGCAAGGCCGCGCTGGACAACAACGTCTCCCGCATGGGGATGTGGTGAAGACCCAGGAGCTAATATATCAAATCCAGACTTGCGAGTGCCACATAGGCAAGACTTTTTTACTAGAACTAGGATTCAGGCCTCTTCAGTTATTCTAAAAGGTGGCCCGTGCCTCAGAATCGCCCCTGGAGATGGGATTCGGTCTGGGGTTGATCCAGGAATCCGCATTTTACAGTTTGCCAAATTGTGATCCACTGCGTGGCCAGACCACACTTGGAGAGCCACTCTCAGCTTCCAGTTGCCATCCCACAGGGCAAACAGCAGGAACACAATGAATGGGATGGTAGTCAGCAGGGGGCTGGGCTGATAGTGTGACCTGCCTACAGTTGGAGCGGGTGGAATTAGAAGCAGCCCCAGGAAGGACGAGTGCTGGCAGCTGGTGCTGTAGTTACAGAACGCGTGGAAACCAGAACCCCCCAAAGAACCAAAGTGATGTGCGCCTTGCTCTTCCATTCACGACTCAGGCTACACTCTCTTATTTATTTTTGGCTTTACTTTAAAATATACCTTTTCTATTTCATATATAGCATCAGAACAATCACATTCTCCCCAAGTTGGTGCTGGGGCTCCGTAACGCACACGGACTAGAGGAAACGTTCCATCCTGTCACATTCTGAGCGTGTCTAGGCTGCTTGTTCCAGCAACACGTTAGACCCAGCAAGACCACTATTTTGGCCACGTTCATCTCCAACAGAGCAGGGGGCAGGCTGGGGGAGTAAGGGGACAGTGCAGCAAGCCCTGGGTTTCTCCCTCAGGACGTAACTGGGCTGGGATTGGTAAGGAGCTCACAACACCTATCTCAGGCATCAGGCTGGAACAGCACTTGTCCACAGGCCCACAACCAAAAGTCAGAAAGGCACCCCTGGGCCCAGAGCCAAGAAAAGCAGTTCTTTTAGGGAGTTTACATACAGTGGAACAACCCAAACCCATTCCACTCTTAGCTGTGCAGTGGGGCTCCAGGCCGACATTCTCATTTCTGCTGGTCTGGATTCTAGCTCCAGTTCTGACCTTCGGAAAACCAAATTGTTGTGATCTTTTCAGATCGTTTTTGTTTGAGAGAGTGTGTGTGTGAACAGGTGGAGGAGCAGAAGGGGAGGGAAGGGGAGGGAAAGAATCTCCAGCAGACTTGTGCTGAGCGTGGAGCCCCACGTGGGGCTCGGTCAAATGACCCTGAGATCATGACCTGAGTCGAAACCAAGAAACCAAGAGTCCGAAGCTTAATCGACTGCACCACCCAGGCGCCCCTGTCTTGGTCTTAAAAACCATGGGGATGGTGTCCAGAAATGTATAAGCTTCCTTCTGGCTCTAAGACTTTTACCTCTCTGGACTCCCTCCTTCCTTTAAAAACCACTGGGAGATCTGGGGAAGGGAGGCTGAAACCTCTTCTGTCCTCAAGGCAGATGCCATCTCTTTGTTCCCCAACACCAATGCGTAGGCGGGAGTGTAGGAGTAGGACCTGGATTAGCTCCTCTCCAAGGACACGGGGCTAGGGCCAGATAGGAGGCAGTAGCAAGTGGACTGCTTTCCCCCCAAAAACACCAGTTTGGAAGCAGATGGGTTTGCTTCCTAATGCCTAATATAAAATGGCAGTAGCCGTGGAGCTGTCGTAACAAAACTAGCAGAGGGCATCCAGAGAAATGTACACAGGCAGCCCTGGCTGAAGTTGAGCTGCAGCCAGGCCTGCTGCCCAGTCAGCTGCAGGCTGTCATCCGGCCAGGACTGGATGGTGGCGGCGGCAGAGCAGGGGTGAAGAGCTCAGAGGTGCAGCCACGGAGGCTGGCGCCAAGCCAATCCCTCACAAGACGCTGACCTCTGCCGCACGGCGGAGTCTGGGTGGCCCAGGTGTTCTGAGGTGCCTCTTCCTGGAGCTCCACCCCAACCCCAACAGATGAAGGTCTGGGGGAATGGAGGGACTGCTGCCGAGCGGGTGCCTGCTCATAAGCTACTGGGAGCTGATGCCTCTAGAAATCGGCAGAAACAGAGGCTAGGTTTGGGGTTTTTTTCCCCTAGAAAGAAGAGGCTGCCAGGTTCAAATACATGTAGAAGGGCAATGCTTCTGGTGTACTGGGCTCCCTGCCAGAGGCACAGCCCCCCTCCCCTCCAAAAAAGAGGTGGCTGCCTGCCCGCCCCCAAGTGCTCACCCAAGGAGGTGGAGGGCTCGGACTTCAGAGTCACCAAAGCCTTCCCAGCAAGCCCCAGAAAAGCCAGTACACTTCCGGCTGAGTCCATTTTAATCCACTTTTCAGGTCGGCCCTCCACCCACCACAACCCTCACTGATGTCCGCAGCATCTTCAGACCAGAAGGTGTGACTAGGAATGCCTCTCCCTTTCCCCCACGCCTGTCTTCAACGTGCGGCATCCGGGCCGGCGGGCCGGCGGGCCGGGCGCTGCAGGCCAGCCGTGGTAGACACCGCACGCAGAGGCCAGGGCCTGATGCAAGTGCAGCTGAGCAGCGGGAGAGCTGCCGTAGCTCTACTTCCAAAGAAAGGCCTCTAGGTGCTGAGAAAGGGGGCGAAGGGTCTTGGGGTTAGTGGAAGTCCGCGTTGAAGGCTCTGCCAATGATCAGCCGCCTCACCTCACTGGTCCCAGCCCCAATCTCATAGAGCTTGGCGTCTCGCAGAAAGCGGCCCATGGGAAAGTCGTTGATGTAGCCATTGGCGCCTGCAGCCAGGGTTTGGGCGGGGAAGAAAGGACAACAGGAGGTGATGGGCAGTGAGGAAAGCAAACAGAGAGCTAAGTATCCAGAAACAGGCCAGAGGAGGAGAGACTGATGAAAGAGAAGCAGCAAATGGTGGTGAAAGGGGAGGCTGTGGGGAGCCCTTGGCTGCGGGAGCGGGGAAGAGGGGCTGGCAGGCCACCCAGAGAGCTGAGGACACCAGGCAAAGATGGGGACCGCTGCCGGCAGACCCTGGGAAGGGGGACAAGAAGGTACTGCAGAAGATTCACTGGGGTAAGTCATTTGCACAGGTCACAAGGCCAGTCGGTCGTGGGGCTAGGGTTCAAACCCAGGCCTTCTGGCCCAACTCCGGGCCCTTAAGCCCTGTGCAGCACTGACACGGCCGTCCTGCCTCTGAGGCATCCCTAAACCAGGCCAGAAGTGCCAGGGGGACGCATTGCTGACATTATGAACAACTCATGGCCTCTGGCAGTTTTCTCATTTGCTTTAACATGTCTTCCTAGTAACTGGGGCAGAAGGAGCCTAAAGGTGCCAGCGTAGCTGCAGTGAGCTGCAGCGCAGAGTGAGGCGTGGAGAGGAACTTTCTGTGGCTGGGAGCAAGGAGCGGGGGCCACTCACCGAAGCACTGAATGCCATCCAGGGCAACCTGCGTGGCACACTCAGCCGAGTAAAGAATCACCCCTGCGCAGTCCTGTGGGAGGGGGCTCTGGGTCAGCGGGGCCCTGGCAGGGCCCCGCGGGGAGGGAGCCCCAACAGCCGGCCCTTACCTTGGCAGTGCAGTGGCCCTGATCGCAGGCCTTGGCGACGTTGTAGACATACTGCCGACAGGCCATGAGGCGGGTGTACATGTCGGCCATTTTCCCCTGCATCAGCTGGGCACAAGGGGAGGCCACAAGTCAACACGCTGGAGCCGCGCTCCTCTGCCTCTCCCCCTAGTCACCCAAAGCGCATCCGCGGTAGCCACCTGATAGCCAGGCCCAGGGGTGCCGGGGCAGACAGGAGACTGCCCTTGCCTAGGATGACAGAGATGCCCAGAGAGCTGCCGCCGCACTGTGGACCCGCACGCTGACGGGGCCCTCCACCGGCCGCTACACCCGCGGACGTCCTGCTGTGGCTTCACGCAGGAGGCGTGACCAGAAATGCTGCTCCCTTCCCGCAGCCTGTCTACAACCTGCACCCTTCACCACCCAGCCTTACAAGGTCTAGTTCATTCATCTCGAGTAGCAAGTGGGCACACATGTGAGCCACTCGCTGACAGGTTCCCAAGCTAGGTAGCATGCCGAAGGAGCCCGCGTTCCAAGCCTCCAGACTCACTCTGATGGCGAAAGATAGGGACTGCCCCGTTTGCTCATTTGTTAAAGACAGTCTGGACCCCGTGAAAAAGTGCATTTCGGCAAAAGCATTGCACTCACCTGGAAGTGGCCAATCTTCTGGCCAAAGGCTTCCCTTGTGTGTAGGTAGGGAATGGTGTGGTCGAGGACGGCCTGCATGAGCCTGCCAGGAAAGAGAAAGACACTGGGGAGACGCCTCACTGTACCCCCACTGCCAGCGGGGGTGGCAGAATGCCAACGTTGGAAGGCCTGGGGGGAGACGGCTTGGCAAGACAAGGAACGGGAGTCCCAAGGAGGAGAGAAGGAGCATGAAGACTCTGATCACCCTCGCCAGTCACTGCACCGACTCTCCAGGACTTGTGCTCCTTTCCCCGGCAGGGGATGGAGGGGCAGGACCCCTGTGCAGACGCGCCTCAGAGCCTGGGTGTTCTGCTTCATCCTCAGTAATTAAGTATTATTACACCTCAGGCCTTGTCTGTTATCTGATAAAATAGTTCCCTTCACCATGAAGAAAGTACACATGGGAGGAGGAGGTTTACTCCTTTTGTCTCCCAGAAAGGAGGTACATCTTCCAGGAGGCAGTTCCCATTGGTCCCCCGCCACGGGGAAGGCTGTGACGTCACAACCTGCCAAGGAGGCCAAAAGCCCAGCTCCCCCGAGCCTCACACTCACCCAAGGGGCCCACCAGCCAGCACCAGCCGCTCCAGGTCCAGCCCACTCATCAGCACGTAGACGCCCTTACTTAGATGGCCCAGGATGTTGGCAGCTGCCGGGAAAAGTGCCAGTCAGGGGGAAGGGGGCTGTCCACAGCCTCCTCACTTTTATGAAAGCTGCTACCTTTGGTACCGTGGCTTTCACACAGGCCTTAAAATGTCACCTGACCTCTGACCTTCAACTAGGGTGCCGAGTGAGAGAAAAGGATGGAGTTTTCTGCTTCCAGTTAGATGTAGAGCTTGCTACGGGGCGCCTGGGTGGCTCAGTCAGTTAAACGTCTGCCTTGGGCTCAGGTCACGATCTCAGGGTCCTGGGAGCCTGCATCGGGCTCCCTGCTCAGCGGGGAGTCTGCTTCTCCCTCTCCCTCCCCACCCCTCTGCTCATGCTCTCTCTCAAATAAATAAATAAAATCTTAAAAAAAAAAAAAAAAGTAGAGCTTGCTAGAGGGACCCACCTCCACCAATCCGTTCTCTCTCTCTCTCTCTCTCTCTCACACACACACACACACACACACACACCCCATCCACAAGACAAGACACAAAGGCCCCATCTTCAGGCATTCCCTTTCTCTTCCTTGACTGCTTTGGATGGGAAGGAAAAGCTAATTTGGTCTAGAAGCCATCCAACCCCTC
Organism: Ursus americanus; assembly: GCF_024610735.1. NCBI lineage: Eukaryota > Metazoa > Chordata > Mammalia > Carnivora > Ursidae > Ursus > Ursus americanus. The sequence goes on along the minus strand of NC_142162.1, from coordinate 24,200,658 downwards.
CCTAGTTCTTTTCACCCATACCCATAAAGGAAACGGAGAATTACTCTGTCCCCCTCTGTTGAGTCTGCTCTCTGCCCAGTATCCCCAGCCCCCACCCCTGACCAGAGTGGCCTCTGGAAGGGTCTCTGTGTAAGAGTTGGGTCATTCAGTGCTATTACCGAACCTGCTGGGCACCCCCCACCCCAGAAGCTAGGGCACTGGATGGCCTTGGGAGGTGTGGGCAGGAAACTCAGTACGGCGTGGACCACTGACCCACCGAATGATGGCAGTTGTTTCCTGCTGACAAAGAAGGATCTGCTCTGATCCCGCCTCCTGAGATGCTCCTTGTAACCAAAGCATACTGTTCTGGGGTCTGGGTCATGGGGGAGATGGATGGTCTATGGCTGAGGCACAGAGCAAATCTGGCTGGTCAGCAAGTCTACGCCCTTGGTCTAATTCGCATGTGACGGGTATGCTGGCTCTCCCATGACGTGTCACGTTTTTAGTTACACTTCAGGGGCAAAAATACTCAAATTGAATTCCCTTGTCTTCACTGAGTCTGGCTTCCATCAGTTTATCGGAATGGTTTTTTTAGCACCATTAATGACTCCCTCACGTGGGCTATTCAGAGAAATGCACAAACAAGGAAGTCTGGAGGACATGAGAGGGTGAGGGCATGTCCCACCCGTCCACCCCAGGTACTGGCATACCACCTCAGGCCCCGTGTATTAGTCACTTAGGAAATAGCGCCCTTCGTGGCAGCCACAGGCAGGCACGCAGCTCTGGCCGGGGGGAGAGCTGCCCGGCAGCCACACGTATGGGCACCTGGGCAAGCGCAGTAGAGAGAGGCCCACCATCTAGACACATGTCATCAGTAAGCTAACAATGGTGAACTTCTCTTACCCAGAGATGGGCTTTTGCAGCTTAGGAAAGGGTCAGACAGGGGCTGGCCCATTCTCAGAGACTCACCGGGAACCCTGCAGTCTTCAAAGATTAGCTCACAGGTGTTAGAGCCCCTCATCCCCAGCTTGTCCAGCTTCTTGGAGGTGCTGAAGCCAGGCATACCCTTTACACAGAAGAAAAGTGGCCCTGATTACAGACCAGTCCCCAAGGGGGCTAGTAAAAGGCAGACCCTTGGGAAATGCCCACTTTCCCATCTAGGTCCCGAATTTGCACAACACACTGCACCCTCCTCCCGGGGCCCCCACTCTGTGTGACCGCTCCACTCCTAGAAGGTCCAGCCCTCCGCTCCCCTGTCCTCTGCCACTAAGTGCGTTCTCCCCACTTCTCGTGGGAGCGGGTCTTTCTCAAGAACTGCACTCCTGGGCAGCCTCTGACCTTTGCTGGCTGTTTCCTCTCCTCAGGGGAAAGCACTTCCAAGACCCTCTCTCCAGGTAACTCAATTCCTTTGCCGCTGTCCCTCTGCATCTGTAGTGGAGTCCCACCCAGGATCAAGTCAGCTGTCTAAGGGCTTGGGCCTGGCTAACCAGATGCAGCGTGCACTGCCCAGTGACTGGCAGGCGGTGCACACGGGCAGGCTAATGAGAGTGGCACCATGTGACTGTGAGACTTCCAATCTCGGCCAGGCCGTTTGTTTAGTTAGTTAGTTGTTTGTTTGACAGAGAGAGAGACAGCCAGCGAGAGAGGGAACACAAGCAGGGGGAGTGGGAAAGGAAGAAGCAGGCTCCCAGCGGAGTGGGGAGCCTGATGTGGGACTCGATCCCAGGACCCCGGGATCACGCCCTGAGCCGAAGGCAGACGCTTAACGACTGAGACACCCAGGCGCCCCATCTGCCAGGCCCTTTGGACTACTCACTTTTTTTCCCTCTAGTCTCAGTCCGTCCCCTCTCTCTATGGGGGTATTGCAAACCTTTATGACACCCAATTCTTGGAGTTCTCGCCCAGCTCCCCGACCCCCATGGTTCCCAGCCCTCAGACCTCACGGTCGTGAGTCAGATGGCTTCTCCACCATCGCCTGTAACCCAGGCCTACCTTTCCCATGGCTCACCCCTGGGTTTGGCCCACTTGCTCCCACACACCTCCATTTCTCCCTCTCCTATTTTCCTTTCTCTCTACCAAAGAATTTGCTCAGTTTTCTCCCACTCTTTAAAACAAACGCAAATGCCCGCCTTTTCATTCCAACCCCTGCTCCATCTCCCCCTTGCTTCGCTGCGGCCTTCACTGGCACCCCCTCCGCCCCCCGCATTCCTGTTCACACCGTGGTTCCACAGCCACTCTCCCAGAGGCCACCTAGTGATATCCCGGTTGTCAGACCCAGCTGCCTCCTTCTAGTCCTCATCTTCCTGCGCTTCTCTGTGTGGCTCCACCACACTCAGACCTGACTCATCCTTCTCGGGCTCCAATCTGGCTACCCTCCTTTCAGTCGGCTCCTCTACCTCCTCCCACCTCCGGGAGCCTTGGCAGAGCACACGTTGACTGTGTCCGCAACCCGCAGATGAGAGCCGTCTCTGGGACTGACCTCAGGAGACAAAAGGCTCCCAGCATGCACGGCCCTCCACTCACCTTCTCCACGATAAAGGCCGTGATGCCCCGAGAGGCTGGCACAGCAGCCGGATCTGTCTTGGCGTAGATAATAAGGATGTCAGCGTCAGGGCCGTTGGTAATCCAGAACTTGTTCCCGTTCAGGATGTAGTGATCGCCTAAGGACAAGAAGTTGGTACTTACTCAAGCCATGTTGGCCTTGTCCCAACCAGTCAGTTTGGGGACCTGCTGCTGAGCAGAAAGCTGCCCCACTGGGAAACAGTTCTGGAAACCTGGCAGAGGCCACCCCCAATGACTGCTCCCTCACCCTGAGAAAGGCTGTCCCCCTGTCCATTTCAGCTCCCATTCCAGAAGCTCCCAAGTCAAGAGGAGCCTCACCTTTCTTTTCCGCTTTTAGCTTCATGGAGACCACATCAGAGCCAGCATTGGGCTCACTCATGGCCAGGGCTCCAATGTACTCCCCACTGATCAGCTGCAAGGGAAACCACAAGGGCTGGTTATGACTTCAGAAGTCCCTACGGGAGCTGACGACATTGCTTCTCACCTCTTCACATGACACCCCTTCAGACTTCTCTCAGACCAGGTACTGGTAAAGTCCTGGAAGAGAAGCCCACTATCTCCCTAAGACTGAAAATAGCTCCCGTTTCCCGTTCCCTTTGCAAGGGAAGCGAGTCCGAGTCTTCCATTTCCTCAAATGCTCTGCGAATGATGTCCAGCGACCAACTCAGGAGTTCTGGTCCTATTTTTATTTCTTTTGACTGAATTATTTTAAAGCAAATCCCTGACCCTTCCTACCTGTACCTGGTTGAGGGTGGCATGCTGTAGCCAGCAAGTCTGCTGGCCCTTGCCAACCCAGGAGGGTGCCTCAAGGTTTCTCCCACCCCATCTCCTCACCTTGGGGAGGTACTTTTCCTTCTGGGCCTCATTTCCATTGCGCACAATTTGGTTGAGGCAGAGGTTGGAGTGAGCACCGTAACTGAGCCCCACGGCTCCGGAAGCTCGGGATATCTCCTCCATCACCAGCACTTGCTCCAGGTAGCCCAGGCCAGAGCCGCCATACTGAACTGGGAGTGGAGGCGGGCAGCGGAGGGGAAAAGGCAGCCCAGATTACATTGGCACATTCACAGGAATGTTCATTGGCAGCAAAGAAACACCCTCGCAGCTCCTATTCCAGGTCACCCCCTAGCAAGGTCGACAGGCTGACGCTGCTGTAGGCCCTGCTTTCCAAGATCACAGAACTGACTTTGCTGCCTCTGGGGAGCTGGCGTGTGGTTCAGAAAACAGTCATTGCAACGCCTGCGTTACCCCGGACAGACCTCTTAGAGCCTGAGCACCCAATGTTCAAAAAACCACAGAAGTGCACGGGCAGATGAATAAATGAAAGGGGACCTGGAGTTAACCGAGAAACACAAAGGCGGGGGTTGGGGGGGTCGGAGTACTAAGAACAGACACCAAGCGAAGGACACCACATGCGAAAGGCCCGAGGAAGGTGAGATTTTCATAGCATAGTGACTGGACCTGATGAAGCACAGCTATCAAATCAACAGGTTATTTGATACGATGTTATATGTCAAGTATGTCTTTAAAAAGGTAAAAAAAAATAAAATAAAAGGCAAGACTAGTAATGGGACAGGAGTGCCACAGACAGTGAATTTCAGAGCGCCTCACCAAAAAAATGTGGCTTTTCCTTGGCAACAGATCCAAAATCAAAGTGTCCGGATCATCTGGTGCTACCACCTCCCACCCCCACCTTGCTGTTTGGGTAAACCCTGGTAAGACCCTTTGCACATGGGCGCGTCTGGCTGGCTCAGTCAGTAGAACATGTGACTCTTGACCTCGAGATTAAGAGTTCAAGCCCCATGATGGGTCAAGAGGTTATTAAAAAAAAAAAAAAAATCTCAAAACAAAACAAAATAAAACAAGGCTTTACCCATGTTTACTCTGACCAAGAAGTCAGGCTCATCCTAGGCTCTAGGGAAAGGTTAGCTCAACCCTTACAACTCCAGGAAGGGAAGCCCACAGGTGGGTGACACTGGAAACAGCCACCAGGACAACCAGGTGGAAACCAGAACTCACCAGAACTGGCTTTCCTTGGGGGCTCATAAACCCCCAAAGCACAGTCTGGTTTGGGAGTTCCCAGGGGCGTTCCCCCTATCACTTTACATCAGGATGGTCTACATTTTTAAGTCTTTCCATTTTAGCATGACTCTGGAAGCAGCTCGAATCCCAGGAACCGTCTCCAAGTGGTGAGGGAAGACATAAGAACACTGTGTTCCACCTCTGTTCTAATACGTGAGGCAGTGTGGACTGTCCAGACTTCGGCAGGTGAGGCCACAGGCTTATTTCTTTACTAGGCACTGCAAGCCAGGCTGGGCCTCTCCTTCAGGGGCCAACATCCAAACCAAAGCCACCAGCTCTGTGCCCTCTCTGCCTGGAAACAAGTAGTAAGACGCATAGAGGACAGTGGGCAGGCCCAGGGAGAGCCTATTAAACGCATCATCTGGCCACCTCACGTGGAGGCTCAGGCATCTGAACCCCCCCATACCATCCCCATACCACCATCTGCTCTCAAGTGAGCTCCCAGGCCAGCTGCGGGGAGAGCACACAGGCAGTCCCCACAGGGACAGACCTGTCCTGAGTGGTCCTGCCTAGATGCCACTAGTAGGGCAGAACTTTGGGATTAGGGGAGATGGTAAGACTGAAGTGCAAGACAGCTGCATGATACTGGGGTTTTCTAAACTCCCCAGATCAGCTGGGGGAGCTTATTAAACATGCAGAGTTCAAGAGTCTAGGTGATTCTCACCCAGTGAACCACACTGGCCTCATCCCTTTGCCTTCTGGATGTTACTGCTTAAATAGCGTACTCTTCTCTGGGCTGACAGTCAGTGGGTGTTTTCTCAGGTCCAAGAGGAAGTCTTGGGTTTCTCTGGGCACAATCTTTCCCCTCCTTTCCTGTTTCTTTTGGAAACAGTGTTAAAGCGCATGCAAGAAAAGTTCTCATTAGGGAGGGAAACTATACTCACCAGGGGCGGTGATACCTAAGACCCCCAGGTTTCCCAGCTGCTTCCAGAACTCCTGCCAACAGAAAGGAGTGAGTGCAGTGAGCTGTGAGAGGGCAGCCAGTCACAGGTGTCTGGCACATCTGGAACGAGACCCAAATGCTTCACACAAAGGGACTGCACTGTTAGGGAGGTTTTATTTACCAGAAGACTGTGAGCTCTTCCCAGCACCAGTACAATTCCCAGCCCAGCCTAGCCTGGCCCCCAAACTGCCCCTTGCTGCACTCGGCCCCACCCCCGCCAGACCCCCCAGCACGGGCATCATGACTCACTCGAAGGTTCTTGAACTCATTGATATGATCAATCTCCTGGGCCTGGGGGGCTAGATGCTCCTGAAGAAACTTAGCCATGGTCTGGCGAAGCTAGGGGGAGAGAGGTGGACAGATGCCACTGAAACAGCCCCTCACTGCCACTAAGAACAGCATCTCCAATCCTGAGGACACATTCAGGAAAACAGACCACAAGTAACCCCACCAAACGGCGTCAGACTGAAACTTAGAGGACATACGAGTTTATACTTCCTCGGAGATGATCTCCATCTCTTTTAAGGTCCTCAGCCTAGACAGCTTGGGTATTTTTAAAATGTCACTCCTGTACATAAAATCATTCCATGGCTTTCCATTGTATTTAGAAGTTAAGCTCCTTACTCAGGCCTATAAGGCCCTGCATGAGCAGACCCCTACTGACTCTCCTAGCCTTCTCCAGTACCTTTCTGACCCCCACTCACTGTGCTCCAGCCATACCCTCTTCAGTTTTTGGCACATGCCAGGCTTTCTGTCCCTGAGACTTTGGTTACAACGGATTATTCAAAGACATTAGAAACTTTTGGCAGATAAGTTTGAGAGCTAGGATTGAACCCTTTCTGTGGGAGGTGAGTCAAAGCTCTGTCTACTGACTGCAAACCCAAATGGGTTTTGGAGTTCCTGGAGGCTCGGGCACTTGCTGAACAGCCAGGAGAATCAGCTTCCTGGGGAACTCTGTGCCAACATGCAAGTGAACACAGTCTCCTTCCAGGAAGGCTCTGGTTCAGCCTCACCTTTAACTCCCTTTCAGGTTACTGTTCAACTTCGTGCTTGGACACAAGGGGTTGAAGAATGTATAGCAGATTATACAATGAACTTCAAAGCCCCCGAGGTGTGTATTCGAAAAAGATTCCCTGGTGATGATGATTAGGCAGGCTTGAGAACCAGTCTTAAGACAGTGTTCGGGTGTAAGCGGACCTCACACAGACAGATCTTTTTGCCACATGCCGGTGGCCCTGCCAATCCACCAAAACACCATCAGCCTCCCAGGAGCCTTCCTGTCTCCGACTCCTTACCTAACTCAGCAGCTAGGCTTTGCTGTTTCCACAGAGGGGAGGCTGAGGCCCGCGCCCGCCCCCCGCGCTGCCACTGCCGCGGCTGCGTGGGCGCCGGGCAGACAAGCGTCTGGGCGACCTCCGAGCGGGGCGGGGCGGCCTGGCCAGCAGGCCTTGGCGCCCGGAAGGGGATGAGGCTCCCTACCTGCTTCTGCTCCTCGCTTAGCCCGTTGATCGCATCGTCCACGGGCAAAAGGGAGTGGGCCCGCTGGGACACGAGGCTGGCGAGCTGCGCCCGCGGCGCCCGCATCCTCCAACTCGCCGCGCGCCGTCCCAGAAGCCAAGCCGAAGTCGCCATCTCGGCCTTGCACCGGGAGGGAGAGCGGGAGCGGGAGTCCGAACGGCAGCTGCAGCGGCGAAGACCCGCCCCATGGGCTCCACCAATCCCGGGCTTCGCTGCCCCCACCCAATCGGCGAGGGGGTGCGTCTCCAGCAGCCTATCACCCTCCGCGGCTTGGTCACAGCACGAGCCAATCAGCGGTGACGGGTTGACCCCGAGCCCCCGCGCGGGGCGAGGTTGGGGCGGCGGGGCTGGACCTGCTTTGCGGGAGTCATCCCTTGGTGGAGACTTTAAGTAGAAAAGCGAGAACGGCGTCTTCGGAGTCGAGGAATAGCATCTCCCCAGCGTTGTAGTAGCAGTCCGTAGCTACAGAAGTCTATCTCTGCGGCAAAGGAAGTGTTAAAACAGTCTGGGAAAACTCTCCAGATGCCCAGGGCTTGGAAAGAAATTGTTTGTTTGTTTTTTTTTAAGATTTTATTTATTTATTTGACAGAGAGAGAGAGACAGCCAGCGAGAGAGGGAACACAAGCAGGGGGAGTGGGAGAGGAAGAAGCAGGCTCCTAGCAGAAGAGCCTGATGTGGGGCTCGATCCCAGATCGCCGGGATCACGCCCTGAGCCAGGGGCAGACGCTTAACCGCTGTGCCACCCAGGCGCCCCAGAAATTGTTAAAGCCAATCTGGGATCTCTAGGATTGGGCAAGTAGCGCTGGCTCTGATGTGCACATTGTTAGAAGCCAGTAAAATTTGCTCTATTATGTAACAGGGCTTAGTGATTCTGGAGTTTTATGCGGAAGACTGACTGTCTTCCAAATTATTTAATGTACAAGGAGAACATCAGAACTTTTTAAAAATAGGGTTGTGGTGTGGGCGGGTGTGAAGATACAGAAAAGGAAGAGTAGTGTGTTACGAGTATTAAAAAGAAGGCCACAGAGCCATAGGGGAGCCACTTAAGGCTCTGAATCAGTAAACCAAGACTTTACTACCTAACTGTAGTTTCACCGCCCCAGAAATGTAACCTCTAATCACTCAACGTGGGAATTTCCTATCAGCACTGGGAAATTTATTGATATACACCGGCCTTGTGTTCCACTTTAGACCTTGCCTGAAACAATCAGTTCTTTGCTCATAATTCCCTTTTTCTGTTTCTTTGCCACCTTTAAAAACCTTTCCTTTTCTGCACCTCCTTGGAGCTCCCCTCTACTTGCTAGGTGGGATGCTGCCTGATTCATGAATTGATTAATAAAGCCAATTAGGTCTTCAGATTTACTCTGTTGAGTTTTGTTTTTTAATGAGGAATAAAGGAGATTTCATACTTGGTGACAATGATTTGTTTCTTACAGCACCCCATTAGTCCATGGTCTGAAACACAGCTAAGACAAAAGCCAGGCTTTGTGAGCTTGTCCAGACTAAAATGCTTTGTCACCCCACTGCTTCACATATGATGGGTCTCCCCTAAGTGGAGAAAAGGCTTCCCCTCTAAACCCCAAATAGAGGTTCTCCTTCTAGCCCCCAAGCAGGGTCTTGGCCCCTACCTCACCCTGTTTTCAAGAGCCACAGCTCAGCCAAAGGGGTAAGAATGTCTCTCCGCAAGACTTCAGGCCACCAACACAAGGAGAGCCAAGATTCCAGACTTCAAGCAGGTAGTTAATAGTGTCTTCAGCAACTCTGAAAGTCAAAACAAAGACTGAAAAAGTCCAACAGATTTGCCCACAGGCGAGTCATTGGTGACCTTAGTGAAAACTGTTTTGGTAGAGTAATAAGACAAGAAGCCAGATTACCCATAGGTAAAATAAGAAATCACAACGGAAATTAGAAAATATTTTGAATGGAAGGATAATGAAAATATGACAAACGAAAACCAGTGGGATGCAGCTATCTGGCCCTTAGAGATATAAAGATGTTAAAAAGAAATAACAGGTCCCAAGTGGAGTCACTTTTGCTAAGCCCTTTAATAGAAGGGAATTTATAATTTTAAGGCATATACGGAGAAGAGAAAAATTGAAATTATTCCTATTTGAAAGCAGAAAAAGAACAGTAATTAAAATCCCATATATGAAGGGAAATGAATATGAATAGAATTATGAAATAGTGATGTACAACAGAGAAAAATCAACATAAAATTGATAAACCACTAACAAGACTGATCAAGAAAAAAGAGTAATTGCCAATTACTGATACCAAAAATGAAAAAGAAGACAGCTTTCGGATCCTGTAGATACAAAAAAGACAAGAGGATATTTTGAGCAATTTATGCCAATACATTTTACACTGATGCGGTGGGCAAATCCACTTATATGTAGTTCAAGAAAAGACAATACCCATAGATTGTGATTTTCTGTTGGAAGAGCGCTCCTTTCTGGAGGGGAGCAGTAATTTATTGATGTGTACATTTAAGGTTAGTATACTTCGTGAAGCCTCAGTATATTTTCTTTAAAAAGTACAATATACATAACATAAAATTTGCCATTTTGACCATATTTTAGTGTATAATTTGGTGGCATTAAGTATATGCACAATGCTGTGTCATCATCACAACTTTATCCATTTTCAGAAATTTTTCATCCTGCCAAACAAACTGTGTACCCATCAGACCATAACCCCCTGCCCTTCCCCCTCCCAACCCCTGGTAACCTCTAGTCTGCTCTCCGTCTCTGTGAAGGAGAGTACCTCAGGGACTCAGGGACTTTAGGGTATCTCCTGTAATTGTCTTTGTCTTTAAGCCAGGTTGAAAGGGGAAGAGGACAGACGGTGAAAACTCAGAAATTTGCCTGGAGGTGGGGGCAGTGCATGTGACTTTGATCTTGGGGTTGTGAGTTTAAGCCCCACGTTGGGTGTAGAGATTACTTAAAAATAAAAATCTTAAAAAAAAACAAAAACAAAGAGGGGTACCTGGGTGGCTCAGTTGGTTAAGCATCAGACTCTTGATTTTGGCTCAGGTCATGATCTCAGGGTCATGGAATTGAGCCCTGCCTCGGGCTCTGAGGGGAGGCTGCTGGAGATTCCAACCCCCCTCCCCAGCCCACTCTCAAATAAATCTTAAAAAAGTAATCTTTTGAGCTTTTACAAGATGTTAAAAAGGATAACACCATAAAAACTGTTGATTCCCCAGGTGCCTGAGTGGCTCAACCTTCGGATCAGGTCATGATCCCAGGGTCCTGGGATGGAGCGCCATGTTGGCTCCCTGCTCGGTGAGGAGTCTGTTTTTCCCTCTTCTTCTGACCCTACCCCTGCCTGTGCTCTAGCTCTCTAATGAATAAATAACCTTTAAAACCAACAAAAAACCTGTTCATACACTGGAGCACTTTCTTTCTTGTTAAAGGTCATGTTTACCCAGGCAGCTGTCCTAACAAAACTCCTTACTTTTATTTTTTAACAGAGACAGTGGGGGATGGGGGAGGCACAGATGAGGAGGGTGAGGGACAAGCAGGTTGCGCTGAGCCCGAGGCGGGACTTGATCCCACAACCTGAGATCATGATCTGAGTGGAAACCAAGAGTTGGCAGCTTAACCTACTGGGCCACCCAGACACCCCTCCTCCTTACTTTTAGAGATTCTAAAAAGTTCGTTCACTTTGTGTTGACAATTTCATTAGTGAATGATTGTCATTATTTAAAAATGAAATAAAAATATTTTTTCCAAATACCTACTAAGTTGTTGGATCTAACCTCTTAAAATAAAACCATCGATACTTCTTTGGGTGTCAGAAACATTACTAAGACTCTAACTAGGGGCATCATGAACTGAGAAAGTTTGGAAACCTCTGGCCTAGATGATAAAAATCCACACTTCTTAGCCTGGCATTCAAGGATCTTCAAGACTTCTACTAACACCAAGTACCTCCCATCCCCACTAACTTCCTGGCTCAAATCTTTCTCCGATATTTGCTTGTTGTTTGGCCTTGGGGACACCAACCTAACATCTCTGAGCCTATTTCCCTGGCTGTAAAAAGAGGTAATCGTGCTTACCTTGTGGTGGTCATGAGGATTACCTGAGAAGTGCAGCAAGGAGTTCTGTGTATAGGCACCGTGTAGGACACAGTACCAGTGCTCAATTACGTGTCAGACATAATCCTCTCTCACCTCGAACCTCTGAACAAGCCCGGTCTCCCAGCTCACTTCCCCAAGGTTCATCTGGATATCCCTTTAGCTCTTTCTTTCTTTCTTTCAGCACTGCATGGTTTTATTTTCTCCCCGGAGGTTCCAATGAGACCCCCCTCCTTGGGGGTATAATTTGTAGAGCAGTTCACAAGACTCAGGGAAGCACTTTATTTTCTAGATGATCAGTTTCACGCACAGGCCGTAACTCCGGAACAGCCAGCAGGAGAGGTGCGGAGGGCGAGGTGTGGGGGACGGAAGTGGAGCTGCCCTGACCTGAGCTTGCCCGCTCCCCAAACCTCCGCTTTCTAGCTGGCCTCTCCAAACGTCACTCTTCCTTCAATCTCCAGTCGACCTCCTTCATCGAGCCCTCCCCAACCAAACTAGCCCATGTCGACGTACGAGAGCGCACGACTGTGCCGCACAACGCACTGAGTCAGGTGTTGCTGTTTGTTATTTCACTGATATGTCACCCGCGCGTGTAAGTTTTACCAAACAGATGGCAAGCATCTTTGAGGTTACGAATGCCGTGCTACGTGAGTTTCCCATAGCGCCTGGCAAAGTGGAAGGTACAGGCCACTGTGTGCTGAGTTTCCATAACATGAGTTCATCCAGGCGCCAAGTTAAGCATCTAGAACACCTCCGCATGTACAAAAGGCAGCTGCAGCAACAGAGGTCGGAGGAAACTGGAGAAAAGGCAAAGGTGCACGGGTGCCAGCTGGTGAGATTGAGAACCGTGAGGTGAAGGCCCCTTGGGAGCCCAGGCTGCCCGCGAGCAGGGTTTCGGCGCTGGGCGAGAGGAGTCACAGGCCTTGAGAGTTACAGTCCTAGGTGTTAACTAGGGAGGCCTGACAAGGAGGGGAGAATCCCACAGCTGAGTTCTCCTCCTCCTTCCAAGAAGCAAGTAGAACTTTTTTGGGGGGAGGGGGACAGAAATGCCAATTACACATGCATTTGGGTAAACAATCTTTTTAAACTATAAACATGCTGAAAAGGGGTAGAAGAAAATATTTAGCCCTTTTCACTGGTGAGAGTTAGGTAACTGAGTTTCCCCCTCATAATTTTTGGGACATCAGCAACTGTGTGGATGTTTGTGTGTGAAGGCAAAGAAATTTAGCCCTGACGTTAGGGTGGGGGTGTTACCTGGCCTGATTGTGCAGTAGCCTCAAGGCTCAAGAGTGGAGGCGGGGGGTGGGGTTGGTGAAGAAATTGGAAGATGCAGAAAAAAAATGGAAGATAGCCAAAGCCAAAGTCTGCCTCGATCAACTAAAAACTGAAATAGAGCTGTGCCTTTGGTGAACCGGGGGGGGAAGCCCACCACGGACTTCAGCTGACTAAGGATCCGCGGGGCCAGGCCTAGGATTGGCTGTGCAAAGAGCAGTAGGTAACCAGGCTCAGGAATAGAGGGAGGACACAGGCAGCCAGTGACACACAGCTGGGGGACAGAGTCGGGCGCCCGCTGCGAGGAACAGGGGACACCCCCAGAAGACCAGCTACCGCTCCTGGAAGACAACAGGGCTAGCCACGGAGCACTGAAGTGGAAGAGAGATAGTCTGGGTTACACTGGAGTCTTGAACCTGTTCACTGGATCAGGTCAGGAGTATTCAGTGGACAGACTTCAGTTAAAAGGCTTATTTTCATTTCTCAATGTTGTAGTCCGGATAGTCACAGAAATATTTATTTTAAAAGTAGCGCTTAATAAAAAAAAAAGCAGAAGTGATTTCGATTAAAAGCTCCAAGGTGTATTATTTCAGGTAGGTGTTATCGCTATCTATACCTTCCCCCCATGTATTAAGCCATTGCAATAACTTCGCGTTAATTTACAGTGAGGTAGAGAGCCCGACCAGGATGAGACCGAATGTGTTCCGGGTTAGAAGGGGACGGCATCGCTTCTCAGTGACGTGTCCTGCGGAGCCTCTGCACTCCCCTGCACCGCTAAGGTTTTCTTCCCACGCATCTGGATGTGACCTTTGGGATCCTCTGGCTGTGGCTGGTTTCGTCTCCTGACTCTAACGGCCTGCCGCTCTGTTGCCTAGAACGTTGATCCAAGCTTCCGGGGGGCCCCCTCTCGTCGGCCTGGATTATGTGTGTGTGGGGTTCGGGAGAGCCCGCCAGTCTGAGGGTGGCGCACGCTTGCCTAAAGGAGGAACCGCCATTCTAGCATAGACCATCCTTAATCCTACTGCAGAAGATGTTTCCATTCTGGGGCTGGTGAGTCCTAGAAGGTCCTGGCCAAGAAGCAGATGTCCTAAGTGGCTTCCCCTGAGGGAGCCATGTGGTCACTTGCTTTTTATCACATTTCCAATAGCTGCTCCATTTCCTCAAGGGTTGCTGTAAAATCATTTACTTGACTGTTACATAATGTCTGCTGTTCTAGGAACCGGGCCCTCTCTTCTTCTTTCATCTTCAACTTTACTTTTAAGGCCTGCATGGAAAGACATTCAAAAAGAAACAAACGATGGGGCGCCTGGGTGGCTCAGTCGTTAAGCGTCTGCCTTCAGCTCAGGGCGTGATCCCAGAGTCCTGGGATCGAGCCCCACATCAGGCTCCTCCGCTATGAGCCTGCGTCTTCCTCTCCCACTCCCCCTGCCTGTGTTCCCTCTCTCACTGGCTGGCTGTCTCTCTGTCGAATAAATAAAATCTTAAAAAAAAAAAAAAAAAAAAAGAAACAAGCGAACACTCACAAGACTTTGACTCACATGAAAGGCAATACCGTTTCAGGACACCATGCTTCTCTTCCCTCGAAGAAGACCACTCGAATACAGACATGAGATTTTAGATCTGTAGATCTGTGCTGGTTTTAGGAATGGTCTCTCTCTCTCCTACAGACTCCTGTATCTAAACTGGAGCCATGAAATCCTCTCGGATTCAGTGTACTGTCCCCTGATTCTTCCAAGCAATCCAGAGCAGTCCAGACTTAAGAATCGGGTTTCCTGTTACACGTTTCCTTGAGATACCAAGTTTCCAAAGCATAGCCCTCACACAGGTCCACCTCTTACATTGAGCAACCTAGCATTTTGCACGTTGCCTCAAGCCCTGTAGATGTGAACATTTCTGAGTCTTTGGAACAGAAAATCAGTTGAAAAAAATGGTGAAATCAAGTGAAGTCTTAGAATTGAGTGAATAGTAATGCATCGATGTTGGTTTTTAATTTTGACAAATATACTACGATAATATATGATGTTAATATTAAGGGCATTGAATTCTCTGTATCTTTGCAACTTTTCTATAAATCTATTAATACAAAGCAGTTTATTAAAAAGAAAGAGCCCTCCAGAGCCCCACCCACTGTGGGAGGAAATGGTAATCCTGCCCCAGGGTGATGTGGGCCTCTCACCTGTAACTCCTCCATCTGCTTTTTGGCTGTTTCGTTAAAAAGCTTCAGCTCATCTTGCAAGGTTTCTAACAGCAACTAAGAGGAAAGTACAATGTAGTAACAAAACTTTACTGATATGTGAAAACTTTCTTCATATAAACTAATCTCTTCATATGAAACCAAAGTTGATTAGATGATTGCTAACAACCCTTCCATTCGTTCAGGTGTTTACTGAGCGTCCCCACGTGCTGGGCTCTCTTCTGGGCACCCCTGGAGGAACTCGGTCCACAGGATGGACAGCCCACCCCACTTCCATGTGCTCTATGTTACACAGGCAATACGGACAAAACAGAGTGGCCATCGAAGAGGTGACTACTAGCCTGGGGGTGGCGGAGGAAGGCTTCCATAGCCAGTATTCTATGATTCTAAGATGACAACTGATCTTCCTGGGGAGAGGGCATAGAAGCTCAAAGACTTAATCCCAAACAACTACCTTCTGACTTTGGTGAGGGAACCAAAAAGAAGCCAAATTTAATTCAGGCTGGACCTTTCCATCATACAGTTCTCAGTAAATGGACAAGGGGAGAAATTTGGTAAAGTGAAGAATAGAGAAACCAGAAAGTTCTCTATACAGGTCCATCTTAACATACATCTTAAAGTAGCATATTTTCAACTCAGACTCACATCTGTAAGCACAAAGTTGCCTCCCAAGGAAAATATTCTATTTTAAGTACATATCCACTGCTCTCTTCCACTATCGTGGAAAACAAAGGCTGCTTCCTGGGGTTTGCTGAGCACATGGCAGAGACCTTCTTGGCTGGGCAGAGCCCCACGGTCACTTGGCCCTTACCCACTCACACCCATGCCCTCACCATAGAGTCCGTGTGATCTGCGGTGGATTCTTGCTGTGATGCCAGGGTCTCAGTGCCTAAAACTGATGCAAATGACAAAGTCAGCCTTGTTTAGGGAACCGCACCTACAATGAAAACTAAAAATCCCTCCACGGACAAGTACAGGAATATTCGTGAGGGAAACTTCTCGAAGAGTCTGGTCCCTGACTTTCTCTTGAGTTTTCACTGTGGCAGGGCCACCTACACCTACCCTCAGAGCTTTATTTTACCTCCTTCCTCTCTAGCTTTGGATATGGTTAAAAGTTCATTCTGCTCTCTCCTCAGCTTAGCAGAAAATTTGTCCAAAGGAAATGTATTGGTTGGATTTTGTTTGTTTATAATACAAAAAAGTATTTTTATGCAAAAAATTTTTAAAAAGATTTGTTTATTTAGTTTAGAGAGGAGAGAGAGAGAGGGCATGAGCATGGAGTGAGGTAGGGGCAGGGGGATCAGGAGAGAGAGAATCTCAAGCGGACTCCCCACTGAGCACAGAGCCCGTCAGAGGACTGGATCCCACGACCCTGAGATCATGACCTGGGCCGAAATCAAGAGTCTGGAGCTTAACTGACTGAACCACCCAGGTGCCCCACAAAAAACTATTTTTCAAAGCTTTTTGGGCTTAAGGAATTATTACTTTCAGTAAAAGTAGTGCACATGCATTATAAATTAAAATCATACAAAAATATATATGGTGACTATAAAGAATAAACCCTAAAATGTACAGGTTAATCAGCAGCATTCAAAGTCAGTGTTCCTGGGGCGCCTGGGTGGCTCAGTTGGTTAAGCATCTGCTTTCGGCTCAGGTCAGGATCCCCGGGTGCTGGGATGTCCAGTGTCAGGCTCCCGGTTCAGCAGGGAGCCTGCTTCTCCCTCTCCCTCTGCCTGCTGCTCTGCCTACTTGTGCTCTCTGTCAAATAAATAAATAAAACCTTAAAAGAAAAAAAAAAAAGAAGAAGTCAGTGTTCCTGAATTCAAAGAAGCCTGGGGCCCTTCACTGGGTATTCTCAGGCTCCTCCTCAACTCGGTTTGAAGCTGTTGTAGAGTCTTTGGGCAAGTCCTCCTTCTACTCCCCTCTTTGCTACAGACTCTGTTTTCTAGCGACAGGGTCAGAACAGAAATCACATTTAACCGTTGTGATTCTCCTGAGGAGCCGGGTTTAGGAGCCCTTGAAACAGTGTCACCTCTGTCTTTTCCCACCTGGGAAAGTTACCATGTTTGCTATCTGCCTTGAAAGAAATAAAATATTTCTGGTCTACTGGCATACTTGTTGGCACCAAATGAATATGGCATGAAAGGGCTCAGATAGGAGATAATCCTCTTGCCACAACCATCTGAAATTCTGCTGGCTAAGTCAACACCACAAGGGAACAAAGAAAACTTCCTCCAGGGCACCTGGCTGGCTCAGTCCATAGAGCACGTGACTCCTGATCTCGGGGTTTGAGTGAGCTTGAGCCCCACGTTGGGTGTAGAGATGACTTAAAAATAAAAAATCTTGAAAGAAAGAAAGAAAGAAAAGAGAAGAAAGGAAAGGAAAGGAAAGAAAGAAAAGAAAGAAAGAATCGTCCCAATCTGTATTGCTTTGCTAAGCAACCCTGCGCTGAATGGGCCGGCTGATGCCCCGCTGGACTCCTGACACACCGGCCACACTCCCCCCAGGAAGGGGCACGTGCACTGACTCCTCCGAAGGCTACCGTGTACTGTCTTTGTCTTACCTGGGTTGAGGCCCTTGCTCTCTAAAATTGCCAAACAGCTGTCCTGAAACTTCTCCAGCAGCTCCACCTTTTGGGTCAGGTCCTTCAGTTCTCCCTACGGGGCGCCATGCAGACAGATCAGGCGGGTCCCCCTCTGCAGGGTGGTCTTTCCCACCCCTGCTCTGGAGTCTTCTCTACCTCCCCTCAGGCGCCCGGGCATTACAAGCTTCTCCTCCCCCAGGGGCCATCGCTCAGGGGTCCACGCATTACCTGGTGCAGTGCCGACAGAGTTCCGGCGGGTCTCTTACCTGAGTTTCAGTCAGCTTCTGGTGCAGCTGCTTGTTGACGGCCTCTAAGAGCTGGTTCTTATCCTTGAGCTCCTCCTCTGATTTCTGCTTACTCAATGGTTTGTAGCTGTAATGACAACTGTGCTTAGATGAAGAGGTGGAGGTCTTAAGAAAATGGGCTATCGCACCCTACGAACAGGGGTTCAAATCTCAGCTTCATTATATAGTGGAATGTGACCCTCAGTACGTTACATAACCTCTATGAGGCTTTGTTTCCTCATTTCTAGAATTAGGATAATACCCACGTCTCATAATATTATTATGAAAAATAAAGACAGGGGGGTGCCCGGGTGGCTCAGTCAGTTAAGCATCTGCCTTTGGCTCAGGCCATGATCCCAGGGCTCTGGGATCAAGCCCCGCATGGGGCTCCCTGCTTGGCAGGGAGCCTGCTTCTCCCTCTCCTTCTACTGCTCGCCCTGCTTGTGCTCTCTCACTCTCTCTGTCAAATAAATAAATAAAATCTTTAAAAATAAATAAATAAAGAGAATACATGTAGAATTCTTGGCACAGCTACTGACACAGTAAATACTTAATAAATAATAGCCATTACCATCATCACTTCTTTTCAGTGTCTTCAGAGCCCTTCTTGAATTTAAAAAAATTTTTTTATTTTTTAAGTCATCTCCACACCCAAAGTGGGTCTCGAACTTACAACTCCAAGATGAAGAGCTACACGCTCGGGGTGTCTGGGTGGCTCAGTCAGTTAAGTGTCTCTCTCGATTTCGGCTCAGGGTCATGAGATCGAGCCCCATCCATATCGGGGCCCCATGCTCAGTGGGGAGTCGCCTTGAGATTCTCTCCCTCTCCCTGTGCCCCTCCCCAGCTTATGTGCACCGTCTCTAACATAAATAAATCTTAAAAAAAAAAAAAAAAAAGTTGCATGCTCTACCAACTGGGCCAGCCAGGGCCCCTATCTTCAGAACTTTTAAGACATGCCCAAATAATAGATTTAGAATTAGAACCTATTTCTATAAACTTTCCAGCTCGTAGTATTTCTGTCTTCAGAAGCAAAGCATCCAAGCTAGCCTCAGAGAGACGGATCCTTCCCCAGGATTTCTACCGCGGCCATCTCAGTCACTAATGGCAGTGTCCCCTATCCTGGAGGCTCACGCGCCTCTCCCTGCGCTCTAGCTGAGGGTTTGATTGCCAGTCAGCAGCTGTCCTGGCATGGAGCCCAGAAAGCTCTCGTCTGGTTCTCAATGGGAGCACCGCAGATCCTTGCTCTGCCAGTGGTTCTCAAACCTGGCTGTGCCTCACCCCTGAAAATTCCACTCGGATTTCTGCGGTGGCGCCCAGGCTGTCACACACCAAACCAGAATCCACGAACCCACGAGTGATTCTGAGGCACAACCAGGCCTGAGATCCACCACCTTAGAATGGCGGCCGACTTTCGCTTACCCTGATGCTCACCTCTTTCTGACGTTCTTCCTCATGGCAGTGTCTGCAGCTTTTACCTGCCTAGAGAAGCAAAAACAAATCAGGATGTTCGCTGCTCTTATTGTGGGGATCATTTTGCAATATATACAAATATCTAATCGTTACATTGTGCACCTGAAACTAATATGGTGTGTGTTACCACACCTCAGTTAAAAGCAACAACGACAAAGAAATCAGAGACTGGCAGCACTGCTGTTCTGTGCATTGTGAACAAGGCAGAACAAAGAGCCTGGTTTTCTGAGGAAAAAACCAGAGACCACATACAACGCAAACAGTCTGAGAAGCTCCGAGGGCCCATGCACTTTTGTTTCAGCCTATAGACTATTGGAAAAGGCTTATGAACAGGGAATGGGCTCCTCTCCTGACCCACCTCAACGGCCCGACAGACCTGTCATGGCTCACAGTGGTGTGGCTGCCTTGAGTCAAGCTGGCTTACGTGGGAACTGAGTAGACGGATACACACACCAGCCTGGGTGGGACTACGCTCACACCAGCAACCTAGGCTCACAAGCAGCCCCACCCACCCCCACCACCACTTAGACCTGGCGTTTGGCCACCGTACTGCTGTTTGCACACTCAGAGCAAGTGGTGAGAGAGCAAAGTACCTCTTATCCTAACCCCTGGGCCTCTTCAGAACTGCTCGACACAGAGGGTTCTGACACACCACTGCTCCGGGCCACTGACCCTGGCTGCCTGTGCTCTCAAAACCCCTATTTTCTAAATCTTGATACTGAGCAATTTCTAGCAAGATGTTCTCATTGGATACCAATGATCTGACTCTCACCCATTCTCTCGTCTTGGTTTAGTGATTTTTGTAACATCGTTCTCTGAACCTCCTGAATGAAGTCTGGAAACATCCACTTCTTTGCACTTGACGGGTAATAGGCTCTTAGAAGTGGCTCGAGTTTGTGTGTCTGCAAAGGAAGACAAGCGGGTGAAACCTCAAGCATCACGTGACCCAACAGCGGCAACGCTGTTAACAGCTCCGTTCTAGGCTGTCAGAACCCTGTATTTTCATCCTGGCCCATCTCAATTTGCGAAGACTAATTCGGAAGAATACGACTTCTAGACTAACTGGGAATGGAAACCAAAATCCTTTGAAGGTGACAGTGCAGTGTATTTGAGGACAGCCAAAAGCCTGATGATACAGCAAACTGAAGGGCCCGAGGGTTCCGGTGTGAACGTGGATGTCGATGCAAGCAAAGAGCTAAATGAGAGGCGGTGTGGCAGTCAGCAGAGCAGTCCTCTGGAGCCTTCTTCCAGAACCGGTGGAACCTTCCAGAAGCTGGAGCCTTCTTCCAGAACCGGTGGAACCCAACCATCTTGCAAAGCTCCTCCGCCCTCTGCCCACTCCCCCAAGGCTACACTCAAGCTGCTGTGAGGTTCTCTTTTAACCGTTGCATAGTTGTTTTTATCTATTTATTCATTATTATTTATTTTCTAAAGTAGGCTCCATGCCCTACGTGGGGCTTGAACTCACAGCCTGAGCTCAAGAGTCACATGCTTTACCAAATGAGCCAGCCAGGTGTCCCAGGTCTCTGTCTGAAGTAAAAGGTAACCTTGGGGGAACATATTTACCTCCTCTTTCAAGTATTAGTAAGTTATACACAGTAACAAATGTACCCCCCCCCGAAAAGGTGTTAATAATAAATTGATCAAAATTAACACTCCTCATTGACTGGAATCAGTTCTAATAATCTGTACTTGCTAGAGCCTAAGGACTGCATTGTAGGAAAAACTTAGCAGGATTTAACAAAGACTGTCTCCTTGAAAAGAGAGATGCGGGGGGCACCTGGGTGGCTCAGTCGTTAAGCCTCTGCCTTCGGCTCAGGGCGTGATCCCGGAGTCCTGGGATTGAGCCCCATATCGGGCTCCTCCACTGGGAGCCTGCTTCTTCCTCTCCCACTCCCCCTGCTTGTGTTCCCTCTCTCGCTGGCTGTCTCTCTCTCTGTCAAATAAATAAATAAATCTTAAATAAAAAAAAAAGAAAGAAAGAAAAGAGAGATGCGGGGCACCTGGGTGACTCAGTCAAGCTCTCAGGATCAAGCCCCCGTCTCTGCTCAGCAGGGGGTCTGCTTCTCCCTCACTCCCTCACTCCCTCCCTCCCTCGCTCCCTCGCTCTCAAATAAATAAATACTTAAAAAAAAAAAAATGAGAGCCACTACGGAGGGGAATTGGATGGCTGGTCGAGGAAGGGAAAGAGACTTGTTCTTCACTGCATAATGTTTTCTAACTTTGGATTCTTTTTTACATGTGTATGTTACGGAGTCAAAAAACCTAGGAGATAGCCTTAAAATATTAAACTATTGAGATGATATAGGATTGTAAAGCTGGGCCAGGGATAGAAAGCTGAGGTAAAAACTTCCAACTTGGCTCGGGAGAGCCAGCCACTCTCCACTCAACAAGAGGGCACTGGTCTCCAAGCCAAAGGCAGTGCAAGGGGCAGTGCCCCCCCCCCCAACTCCTAGGTCCTGCTGATACCAGATTACCATTTAGGTGTTCCGAGGCCAGGTAAGACAAACAAAAACACCCTGGAAGCCTTTGAGAAAAGCCTGTTTACAAGATCAATCCTGCTGCGGCTCATCAGCCAGCTGCACAGAGACCTCTGGGAAGGAGCCTCAAACAGCTACTTTAAAGTCTCCCGCCACAGGTTCTGATGTTTGAAGCTTATTTTGTGCCCTGCCCTCGAGCTCAGGCAGCCCCACTACCGCAGCGCCTAGGAGATGACTTTCAGCCACAACAACCCCACAAAGCCAGCTGGAAAGCAATCAAAAATTGTTTTTAATCCTGTTTCTTCTCCCAAGGTTATGGACCACTCTGGATAGGAGTAGCTCCTCTCTCTCACTTCACCCAACAATTTATTGAGAACTCACTATATAAGAGACATGGTGCAGAAACAAATGTGAACTAGACCTGGTGCGAACC
Source organism: Ursus americanus (assembly GCF_024610735.1). Taxonomy (NCBI): domain Eukaryota; kingdom Metazoa; phylum Chordata; class Mammalia; order Carnivora; family Ursidae; genus Ursus; species Ursus americanus. Next base: position 24,178,782 of record NC_142162.1, on the reverse strand, counting down.
TAAGAATCACGCTTCTCGAATGACTCTCCTCCCATCTCCCTGACAACAAACCCAGGCCCTCCAGATAGCCCAGATCTGGAAATAAAACTGGCAATTGTTTACAAAGGGATTCCTGGGGCGCCTGGGTGGCGCCGCTGGTTAAGTGTCTGCCATCAGCTCAGGTCATGATCCCAGGGTCCCAGGATCGAGCCCCTAATCGGGCTCCCTTCCCAGTGGAGAGCCTGCTTCTCCCTCTCCCCCCTGCTTGTACTCTTTCTTTCTCTTTCTCTCTCTGTCAAATAAATAAATCTTTTAAAAAAATAAAAAAGGATTCCTAGCTTGAGGAAGTAATATTGTGAAACAATCAGCAACTTAATCTAATTAGTGAATGCAGCACGATTAGTTTGGGAAGAGGAATGGGGGAGGACACGTCTAAAATCCTACCACAGGGCCCTTGCTCCAACCCCCATCATAAAGCTAGACAGACCAGTTCTAGGGGAGGTAGCGGATTGTCAGAGCCCATGAATTGCCCTTCCCCTGCACGCGCCCCGCTTTCCTGGCCACTGATCTGTGCCCTCGTACTCCCCGGCCGGCCCACCCCCGCCGGTCCGCAGGGCGGCGTGGGCACCCACCTGCCGGCAGGCCACCGCTCTGCACAGCGGGGGGCTGCAGGGTGTATACTGTCTTAACCACGCTGGTCATCGTAACGAGGCGGCACGGCTGGGCCCTGGAAGATGCAAGGTGAACGTTACCCTGTGAACTCCGGGGGCCCAAGTAGGTGGAGTAACCCCCGGAGAGCGCGACCTGGCCTGTCCCGGCCCAGGGAAGAATTCGGGAGAAAGAAAATTCTCCATTCCCAGCCCATCCCGCCCACCCCCGACATCCAGCCCGGTCCCTCGCCCCGGGAGAGTCGAACCCAGGATCCTGCAGCTCCTGCCCGCAGCCCTCGTCGCCCTGGTTCAAAGGATGCTCCTCTGTAACTGCCGCACCAGCTACCGAGTCTGCCGCCGGGCTTTCAAATGGAAACTTCCGGTGATTGGGCGGGAGGAGGAGCGGTTCCCGCTTTGTAGGCGGCCATGTTGTACGGATAGCCGTGCTGTGGGCCACGCCTTTAGAGGCTGCCATGCTGTACGGCAGCTCAGAGCTGAGACGAGAGCTTCGAAGCTTTAGGTGTCGGAGGCCCCAGGTCTGGGCGGGGGAGGGGAGTGGTGCACTTTGCCTGCCTGAAAGGAGCTGTGAGCCGCCCTGTCATATTCCGAGCTTGAGACACAAACGCGGTCACGGTTAGAGTCTATGTCACAATCCTCTTTATTTGGTCCTTGATTGTTAGGGATTTTGCACGATGCCTGATTGGCAAGCGCATAAGAGTATTTGGATGGGCAGGGTGGAGAGTAGCAAGTGAGGTTTAAAAGGGTCTGTGGGCTGAAATACCCGCCTCACCTACCCTCAGTCCTAACTTCAAAGATTTATTTATTTACTTGGGAGAGAGAGAGAGAGAGAGAGAGAGAGAGAGAGAGCGCGCGCACACATGTGAGCAGGGAGAGGGAGAGAGGGAGAGAGAGAGAATCTCCAGCGGACTCCTAGGACTCTAAGCGGGGGAGCCCCAGGCGGGGCTTGATGCCACCACCTTGAGATCAGGACCTGGGCCAAAACCCAGACTGGGGGGCTTAACTGACTGAGCCACCCAGGCACCCCAGTCTTAACTTTAATAATAATTATATATACATATATATATATATATATATATATAGTTGTTTTGTTTTTTGTTTTTTAATTATTTTTTTAAAATGTAAGCTCTATGACCAACGAGGGCTTGGACTTATGACTGGGAGATCAAGAGTCCCACGCTCTACCAACTGAACCAGCCAGGTGCCCCAACACTGACCCAGATTTTAAGCAGAGAGTCAGAGCTACTCCTAGAGAACAGAGCAGGGTTCTCAAGCACTTAATGCACTCATTCATTTTATTCAATAAATATATATTGAGCACCTGCTGTGTGCCAGACCACTCTTCTAAAAGAACAGATGGGAGCGGAGAAATAAATATCCAGACTGACTTTGGCTTTGCCCTCTGGAGTTTACGATCTAGAAAATGGAAACAAAAAATCACACAAACTCATTAGTTACATCTTAATTAAGTGGGAAAAATACTCAAATAAATATATATTTACCAACTGTAGTAAAACTATGAAGGAAGAGCACAATGTGCTATGAGAGAGAAAATTGGGGAAACAGTTGAAATTGGATAGTCAGGGAAGGTGACTAAGGTGATGTTTGATTAATGAAAGATGAATGGGAGCTCGGGGCGCCTGGGGGGCTCAGTCAATTAAGCATCTGCCTTCGGCTAAGGTCATGATCCCAGGGTTCCGGGATCGAGCCACACGTGTTGGGGGGGGGGTCCATGCTCAGTGGGGAGTCTGTTTCCCCTCTCCCTCTGCCCCTCCCCCCTGCTTGTGCCCTCTCTCTCGCAAATAAATAAAATCCTTAAAAAAAAAAAAAAGGTGAGTGGGAGTTCATCAGATGAACAATGGGGGAGAGAGGAAAAATGCAAAGTCCCAAAGCAGGAATGACTAGCAGGGAATGGAAGATGGGAGGAAAGCCATACAGATAAAGCTGGAGAAATCAGAAGTCAAATGGCGACCTTTGCCCGCCAAAGGTAAAGAGAATAGATTTTATCTCAAGAGTAGTGGGAAGTCATTGAATTACTAGAGCAGGAGAGTGTTATTCAATTTATATTTTAAAAAGCTCATTCTGACTACTTCATAGAGAAAGGATTGAAGGGGGGTAAGGGCAAAACCCTGGAGACAGTTGGGAGGCTACTGTAATCATTCACAGGAGAAATGATGGTGGATTGGCCGTGAGGGTGCTGGCGGTAGAGTGTAGAGACCGCCGTTAGGCAAACAGGCTAGAGCTATGGATGGAATGCAGAAGAGCCCACAGCAACCACCTGGCTGACTACAGATGGGCCCATCAGGCGACCCACCTCGTAATCTCCATAGGTCCTAACTGACCAATGAATGGGCTACAACAACTAGGCCCGGTTACCAAAAAAGGGAAGATTCCATATGTCCCCATACCGCCTCACCTTCCCTCTTTATTTATTTATTTATTTTAAGATTTTATTTATTTATTTGACAGAGACAGCAAGAGAGGGAACACAAGCAGGGGGAGTGGAAGACGAAGAAGCAGGCTCCCAGCAGAGGAGCCTGATGTGGGGCTCGATCCCAGAACGCAGGGATCACGCCCTGAGCTGAAGGCAGACGCCCAACAACTGAGCCACCCTGGCGCCCCTCACCTTCCCTCTTTAAAAACAGTCCCCACGCACTGTCTCGAGGCAGACAACCTCTCCTCTGCGGTCTTCCCTGTGGCTCCCTTGTCACGTATTCCACACCCACTGCCTCACGGCAGACAGCCTCTCCTTTGCTGTCCTACCCATGGCTCCCTTGTGCCGTATTCAATAAACGGCTATCTCTTGGTTTTGCCTCAGGCGAATCCTTTCACTACCCATGCCACGGGCTTCCACCTGATCATTGCCCCACATTTTGGGGCCCCCCTTCTGATTGAACAGACACCACAAGGATGGAAGAGAAGCAGACACATTTAAGACACTTTTTGGAAGTAGAATCTCAGGACTCAGTGTTGGACTGGATGTGGGAGGAGGGGAAAGGGAGAAGGAAAAAAATTTTAAAGATTATTTATCTTAAGGTTTTTAAATTTATTTATTTACTTGACAGAGAGAGTACAAGAGAGCACAGGCGAGCTCAAGCGAGGTAAGTGGCAGAGGGAGAGGAAAAAGAAGGCTCCTGGCTGAGCAGGGAGCCTGAGGCCGGGCTGGATCCCCGGACCCCGCAATCCTGACCTGAGCTGAAGGCAGATGCTTAACTGACTGAGCCACCCAGATGCCCCTACAAGATTACTTATTTTAGAGAGAGAGAGCACAAATAAGGGGAGGGGCAGAGGAAGAGAATCTCCAAGCAGACTCCCTGCTGAGCATGGAGCCCAAAGCCGAAGCAGGGCTCAATCCCACAACCCCTGAGATCATGACCCCAGCTGAAACTGAGTTGAACGCTGAGCCACTCAGGCGCCCCAAGAAGGAAATCGTAAGGAGAATTCCCAGGCTTCATAACTGTGTGGATAGAGTCACTATCTTATGTTGCTGGGAGATTGAGAGCTTAGTTTTGAACATGGTAAACTTGAAATGCCTCTCAGGCATTCAAGTGGAGCTGTCAAGTAGACAGTTTGAAATATAGGCTTTGAGCCCAGAGGGGAGTCTGGGTTGGAGATCTACTCTTGAGAGTCATGGGTATATGGATGTATTTAAAAAAAAAAAAAGCTGAGATATTCGATGAGATCACCAAAGGAAGAAGTGTACAGTGTCCAGAGAGCCAAGGATAGGGATAGCAGCATTTAGAAGTTGCGGTGATAAGGTGCCAGCCAAGGAACCTGATAAAGAGGTGTCAGAGAGGTGAGAAGACAACAAAAAAAGGTGGTATTTTAGAAGCCAAGGAGGAGGAAGTGGTAAACTGCTGAAGGAGGGAGCGGTAAACTATTGAAAATAATTGGTAAAGAAGTCATCGGCAAATATAGCAAAAGGAATTGTGGTGGAGAGGTAGGTCTGCATAGAAGTCACCTTGGAGTGGGTTAAAGAGTACCTGAGAAATGAAGAAGCGGAGATGGCAGATGCAGACCTGAGCAACTTGGTGAATGGAGTAGAGCAATTGGGCAGTAACGGTGGAGGTGGGTTGTGGGGGTCAAGGAAAGGTTTTCTCAAAGATGCAGCAACTAGAGGATACATGTGCTGAGGGGAATGAGCCAGCTGAGAGGAAGAAAAGGGTGCTTCAGGGAGAGGGGTTGATCAAAGGAGCAAAGTCAAACACAAACAGGGAAAGAAGATGAAATCTCAGTAGCATTTTCAAAATCTTCTTTTTTTGTTCACATACCTCCACAAATAATCAAACAGAAACAAAAACAGTGTGCCCTCTCACCCATTTTTAGTTGATGCCTACATTTTTCCATAATTTTAAATAGTTGTAAAGGACCAACTTTCTACCTATTATATATTGTGTACCTCTTTATTCATTTCTAAAATTCTTCTGGTGTTTCATTTTGGACAATTTCTCTTGCCATGTCTTCAAGTTCACCAATCTTTTTTTCTGCAGTGTCGAAATGATTGTTAATTCCATCCAGTGGTTTTTCATCCCAGACATTTGTTTTCATCTCTGCAAGTTCAATTTGTATTTTTAAAGATATCTTCCAAGTCTCTACTTAGCTATACAAACATATGGACTACAGCTATAATAATGTCTTTGTCTGGTAATTCTCACATCAGTGTCAGTTCTGGGTTGGTGTCGATTAGTTTTCTTCCTCACTATGGTTCATATTTTTCTGCTTATTTGCATGACTGGTAATTTTTTTTATTAGAACTCAGACACTGTAAATCTTGTGTTTTGCATGCTGGTTATTTTTGTATTCCGTAAATATTCTTGAGGTTTGCGCTGGGACTCAGTTACATTACTTAGAAATAGTTTGAAGCCTTCAGGTCTTGCTTTTAAAAGTTATTAGATGGGATGAGCAACTAGGGCTAATAAAAAAATTAATAAACTGGGGCTAATGTGTCCCCACCATTAAGGCAAGACCCTTCTGAGAACTCCAACCAACGCTTCATAAATTATGAAGTTTTCCAGTCTGGCTGATGGGAACAGACACTATCCCACTCCTCTATGAATATCGGCTACTGTTCCCTCTAATCATTTTGGATGATTCTTTCCTTAGTCTCAAGTAATTTCCTCACATTTACATGATGAGTAGTGCTCTGCTGAATACTCGAGGGGGGCCCTTTACAGATTTCCAGAATTCTCTATGCACTTTTTTTCTCTCCAGCACTCTGTTCTGAGCACTTTAGTTTGGGTTGCCACAAACTCGGAGCTATCTCCTCAGCTCAGGGAGCCTGCATGGCCCTGCCTGGGTTCTCCCTCCCTGCAATATGTCCTGGAAACTCTCTTAAGCAATAAGCTGAAGCAATCATAGGGCTCACCTCATTTGTTTCTTGTCTCTCAGGGATCACTGTTCTTTGTTGTCTGATGTCCACCATCTTGAGAACTGTTGTTTCATAGTTTTTATGTTTAGTTGATGGTTTCGGGAAGGAGGGCAAATCTGGTCCCTGCTACTCCATCTTGTCTGAAAGGGGAAGTTGTATATGTACTCTAAATGTATTTTTGTTCAAACTATGGAGCTGCAGATTTAAATCATCCCATTTTTGGAAAATGCTCACCATATATCCCATGTGCAAAGCCAGACCTCTGTACCCATCAGCCAAATCGGATCGGCTTTCTTTCTTTTTTTTTTTAAGATTTATTTATTTTAGAGAGAGAGAGACAGAGACAGAGACGCAGAGAGAGGGTGTGGGGGAAGGGGCAGAGGGAGAGAGAGAGAATCTTAAGCAGACTCCACACTGGCCATGGAGCCCTATGCAGGCTGACCCCATGACCCTGAGATCATGACCCCAGCAGAAATCAAGAGTCGGATGCTCAACCGACTGAACCACCCAGATGCCCCCAGACTGACTTTCTATCATAAAAGTCTGATACTGTCTTTCAGTTCAAACAAATGTGGTTAATACACATCCTGTATCAACCTTTCACTCTTGATTTGAATTCTTTTTTTTTTTTAAGATTTTATTTATTTATTTGACAGAGATAGAGACAGCCAGCGAGAGGGGGAACACAAGCAGGGGGAGTGGGAGAGGAAGAAGCAGGCTCCTAGCGGAGGAGCCTGATGTGGGGCTCGATCCCGCAACGCCGGGATCACGCCCTGAGCCGAAGGCAGGCGCTTAACCGCTGTGCCACCCAGGCGCCCCTTGATTTGAATTCTTAAATGAAGAAGGCACAGAACTGAATAATCACACAGAGGCCTGATAATGATTATAACTTTATCAAGGTCCTTCCAGGGCTTTTCAGCACAGAGTGGCTTTGGACAACCAATCATTTACGTAGCACACAGTGGCTTTCTTTTGTTTCTCATCTTCCCATCGAGCTGAGTTACAATTTCGTCTCTTGAGCATAAATACCTCCAGACCTTGAGTTATAGTTGTCCCTGGGATCAAGGGTTGGGTGGAAAGGGTGAGGAATGCCTGTTTTTTTCTATCCCCAAGCAAATGGAATCTTGATAGATGGGATGGGGTGTCAGAGAGCTTGTCATTGCCTACATGTTTTATCAAAGGCTGAGATAAGGCCACCATGGAAAAAAAGATCAGAAACTCCCCAGATAAATGGGTGAAGGCTATAAACCAATGAATCTTCTTTCCCAGTACCTCTCACCTGCCTTCCTGTCCTGTCACGCAATGGGAGAAGAATGGAACGAGTTAGATGGGGCTGAGGATGTTTGGCTTATTAATCTCTTGCGAAACGTGCCTTTCAAAATCAGGCTCAAGATGGGATATTGCCTAAATATCATGGTATCAGATATGCCATGTGCCAGTAAAATCTAAGAGTCTTCTAGTGAAATCAATCTCTGTCCCTGTCAACACAGCGCCACCGCCATGGAAGGATGGGTTTTCCCATAGTAACAAAGGAGACCAAGTTACATCTTAAAAACATACAACACACATACTCATACTCTGAGTGTGAGATCAAGGATCTGTGGCACAAATAGGAGAAGCGACCTTAAGTCCCAAATGGGTGTTAACATAGTTCTATTTTAAAGTGTCTCAGTGTTAAGAAACTGCTTCTTGAATTTTTCAGAGCAAACATGAATGCCTTGGCTGGTTTTCCCCTGCCTCAGCATGCTTCTAAGCCATATATTCATTGCAACCGCTGATAATAATAATAAAGTGAATAGGTCTGCTGAAACTCACAGGAAATTGGAAATGCTTTAAATCCTGCTTTCCAAAGTTGGGGCCGGAGAGGCAGGCTGGATTTTCCACTGATGTGAGCTGCCTGCTGTTGGTACGGGCCACTCTAGGTGTGAGGTGGTTTTAGCTGACCTCGGTGTTCTTCCAGTCTTTTGGGCCTGGCGGTATAAAGAACAAACCCAGCCGGTACCTCGCTATCCTGGCTCATCTGTCTTCCTGTAGGGTTTTGTGGCTGCGGCCTGCAAGAATGGGACCCAGAAATTTCCAAGTAGGATCCTCGGCTGTGCCCACATCCCCGATGCCCATCCTACCCACCCCTCCATATTCTCTCTGACATTTCAGCGGTGGTGTTCAGGTGAAGTTTTGGAGCTCCAGTCCCAGACACCACAGGAGCAGGCTCTTCCGGTCCACGTCCCTGCTGCCCCCGGACAATACAGGGCAGAAGAGCGTTGGTGAGCTGCGCAGACGCAACTAAGACACTGGTCTCTCTTTTGAGTCGAGGTCAGACTTCTGCACGTGCTAAGGAGGAAGGACTTGCCCGTCCTCCCTCTGGCTGATTGTCCCAGATGAGACCGGGGCTCTCAAGGCGTGGCTGTGTGACACAGAAGGACACGGTTCGTGGTGGAGAGAAGCCAAGACTCTGATGAGGCCAGAGAGGTGGAATTCCACTTGGACATGAGGACGCAGTGGTCTCCGCAGACCTCCCAGAGGATAGGTCCAAGTTAGGTCCTAGTCCTGCCTCCTCTTCCTGGTGTCAAGGGTCAGATGGGTTTGATTTCCTTATCTTGCAAAGGAGCTGATGCATCCTGTCATTCCAGCCCATGGTCTTCTCTCTCTCCCACAACTCCGGTGTGGCATTTGGATTTCTTTCTTTCTTTTTTTTTTTTAATTTTATTTATTTATTTGACAGAGATAGAGACAGCCAGCGAGAGAGGGAGCACAAGCAGGGGGAGTGGGAGAGGAAGAAGCAGGCTCCCAGCGGAGGAGCCTGATGTGGGGCTCGATCCCAGAACGCCCGGATCACGCCCTGAGCCGAAGGCAGACGCTTAACGACTGAGCCACCCAGGCGCCCCGGCATTTGGATTTCTGCTCCACTTCTCATGGGCTACTTGGGCTGGGAGGTGGGTCTCAACAATATAGGAGAAAAACAAAACAAAAATGCCTCTTGATTTGCCTCCAGCTCCGTCACAGACTGTCTGTTGGGGCCTAGAAAAATCCCTTCCCCTCTGTGATGCTCATCTGTAAAATGGCCTGGGTCAGTGGTTTTCACACCACATTCTGTGGAGCTGCCGGGAGCTCGAGGGCTTCCCCAGGGCCCCCGAGAGGCACAGTAGAAAGGGAGGCTGAGCTGCTCTACACCCCCCGCCCAGCACCCGCCTGACTAGCTGCTTTTATCTGTTTTATATGCTGTGTTTTCACACAAGGATTCTTTGAAGAAAGGGTACTGAGGCTAAAAAGTCTGAAAACTGCTGGAATAAATGATCATTAAGGTCCCTTCCAGTCTGAGATACTTTGACTCCTAAAGCCCAGCTCAAGTTGTCTCCCCTCCGGGAAGCCTTCCTGGTTACCCAGTCCTGGGTACTTGACCTCCAGCAGTATGAACGGTGACAGGCATGTGGCCCTCAGCCCGCACTGCGTGGTGCCATCAGTGACACATCTGTGCCTGTGTATGTGTGCGAGCTGTCCCCCCAGCTAGCGCGTGAGCTCCCGGAGGGCACGTGTTTAATTTCCCTTCCATGCCTCTGTGTCCTTGGGTTCCACATGAGAGAGGTGTTCAAGTAAATTTGCTCCACGTGCCAGGACCTCTCATGTGGCATAAAACCTTGCAGAGAGACTCTTTGCTTTGGGGACGGGGAGTCACCTTTTCGTCTCCTGAGTGCCCCTGGACAGACTTGACTCACACACTCCCAGAAAGGGCCGGCCTGAGTTCCTGCCTTAGCAGTATTCTGTTCGATCTCTACACGCTCCGTGCCTCTCCTGGCAGTGGTCCTGGAAGCCGCGTGCCCCTGAACCTGGGCATCAGCTCAGCCAGGAGGCCCCAGAGCCGGCAGGTTCTCCATGGATCTGGAGGGAAGGACGGGGTAGATGTGGAGCAACTGTCGGCTTGCTCAGAGTCAGCTCTGTCTGGAGATGGAGGCCTGAAAGGGAAGGACCGGAGTGTCCTCACAGACACCTGCCAGGGGAGCCAGCACGGCAGGCACAGGCCAATGCCCTGGGGCAGGTAGGCAGGAGAGTGGGAGTTCCAGTGGTGAAGTGAGCCAGGAGGGCTGCTCCCTCACTGACTAGCTCTGTGACTGTGGGTCAGTCACTGAACCTTACTTAGTCTCAATGACTTTACCTATAAATCGGGGGGGGGGGGGAGGCAAAAAGACCTGGCTAATGGCAGGCTGCCCCATAGTGAAATGGGGCGATTCCAAGGAGACGTGGGTATGCAAGTTAAGCACTGTGTGAAGGAAGAGATGCAGGCTGTAAAGGGTTCTTACTGTTTGCTGACAGGGGAGCAGCTCTCCACGAGGGCCCATGCTGCAATTTAGAGACACTCTGGGCCTGACCAGTCCCCGTCCCCATGCTCCGTTCCCAGCAGCCATCTCTGCCCGGCCTTGACAAATTTCTGGTCAGACTGGGGAGTGTGAGGGGTTAGGGCTGTTCAAGGAAGGAGGCCTCAGCCTAATCCTGGCCCGGAGAAGCTCCCCAAAGGGAAGGAAGTGTCCTGACAAAGAGCCCCTGAAAGGTGAAAGGTCCCGGAGGCTGCTGAGGCTCCCCAGGGCTCTTTTGTTTGGTAAGGTGCCCTGCAGGGTCCCAAGGACTGGGTCCCTCTCGTCCACTTGGCATGGGGGCCAGGTCAGCCTCCCCTGATACCTGCAGCTACACGTCTGGCCTTCCCCCTTCCAGAGGTCCTGGCTGGCAGTACAGAGGGCAGACAAGACCTCAGCAAGTCACAAGACATGAGCCTGTGACCTTTCTCTCCAAAAATCCTCCCCACCGAATCCTCCAGATGTAGGGAGTAAGCAGCAGCCTGGACCAAGGCTGACACACGTGGCAGGGTTTAAAATCCACAGCGGGACGGTGAAACCTCTCCATGCTGATGTGGGGAGACACCATCAGGCTCCAGTCTGGGGCTGCCTCTTCACCTCCGACAGGCTCTGCACCCTAGTCCAGCCTCCCGGGGCCCCCCTCAGCTACTGTAGCCTGAAGTGTGGGTGCTGGGCCTGCGGAGCCAAACGTCGGGCAGATCTGGCTGGCTGTTGGGCAGCACCACAGGGCTGCCATCCCCCGGTGCCCCACGGCCTTTCCAGGACGAGCTGCTCTGGTGGGAGGCAGGCAGTGACGGATCGTACACCGTCTCCCTCAGTGCCAGCCACAGGGTGTCCCGCTTCCCATTCAGCTGGCCCCGCTCCCGCACTGTTTGCTCCGTTTCGTCCAGGTCGTCTGGGGAGGCACCCACAGAATCCGGTACTCGGGCACTGGGCTCAGAGGTGCTCAGGCAGGTCTCATCAGAGACGCTGAGCCCCTCCAGGGTGCTGGCTGAGGAGCAGAGGCAATCGGGAGGCTCCGCAGCCTTGGGTTTGGCAGAGTGGGCGGGGGCGTCTGGGGAGGCCTGCCCAGGTGCAGACTTCTGCCCTGGGGAGTCCTGCCTGCCTTGGGTCTTGGGGCTGGGGCCAGCCTGCTTATAGGGGGAGGAGGTCTGCAGGGCTGGACACTGGCTGAAGACTGCCTGGTGGTCCAGGAACAGCTCCCTCGGGGAGGCAGGGGCCGGTGGGGGCCGGGCGCAGCAGGGGCCATCATGAAGCTGGAGATCCTCAGAGAGCACGGAGGGCCGATGGGACAGTTTGCTCGTGGCTGTGCTGGTGTCAAAGCTGGGGCTCCGGCGCCGTGCCAGGGGCTGGAGCTCGTACTGTTGCGAGCAGGAGGCGGGCGCCCCTCCCACTGGCCCTGCTCGTGGTCGGCCTGCCTTCTCCCCACTAGGCTCCCCAGTTCCAGCGTCCCACGGCAGGTGGGCACAAGGCCAGAGGATCTGCCCGCAGTTCTTCTCTGGCCCAAAGAAACAGCACAGAGATTGGAAGAAGAAGCTGGCAAAGCCACAGCTGACACACTTGACCATCATGAGGACGATGCCCAGCTTGCGGTAGAGCAGCACCGTGGCGGGCAGCGTGAGCACCCCCGCCGCAAACAGGGCCGCGGCCCCCACTGCCGTGGCACAGCTGCTCTGGCGCAGGGAGAAGGCCACACGGCTCAGGCGGTCGGGGTGTGGGCACAGGTGATAGGAGATACAGTAGTTGACAGTGAAGTCCACCGACAGGCCCACGGAGGCCGAGAGGAAGAGGGCTTCGGCAGTGTTGAGCTGCCATTCGAGTAAAACCAGGAGCCCCACGGTGAGCAGGACAGTGCCTGCCACCGCTGCCACGGAGAACAGGCTAAGTGGAACGTTCCAGGTGCCCAGCAGCAGCGTGGCAAAGGCCAGCGCCAGAGCCAGGCCCAGCACCACGGCAGGTTCTGTGCTCAGGCTGTGCTGCAGGCTGTAGAGCTCCAGATGGCTGGTAAACCAGCCCCGGTGGAGGCCGGGAGGTGCCCTGCCCAGCTCGGCTGCCAGCCAGTGGCTGACCTCGGTGTAGAAGTGGTGGGCCTGGCTGTAGTCCGGACTATACTGGAAGTTAGTCTGGAACTGCAGAACCAGGGCGGCCAGGCCGCCGTGAGCATTGAAGCGGGGTCCTAGGTCACGGGTGCTGTTGGGGCCTTGCTCCAGAGCCATCATCTTGAGGCAGTGCAGGAAAAGCTGGGGTGCCCAAGGGAAACCCGACTGGCCACAGCAGAGGCCCGGCCCCAGGCGGGCACACCCGGGGCTGTCCACCCAGCGCTGGAGGGCCTCCACGAAGCACAGTGTGGGCCAGCCCTCCGGCTGGGCCCCGAAGAAGCTCTGATTCCGAGCTCCGTGGCAGAGCGCCAGCAGCCAGCGCTGGGCCTCGGGACCGCTGGCCGAGAAGGCGGGGTCGCTCACCAGTGAGCTGTTGCTGCGGGGGTCCAGCGGGTCGCCGGTGTCCACGGGCAGGATGCCCCACACCAAAACCACGGGCATGTGGCCGCCCTCGCCCTGAGGCAGCCGCTCGAACAGGAACTGCTGGCGGTACTCGGCGTCGAAGCGCTCGAAGGGGTGGCTGGGCCGGAAGACCTGGCCGCGGGGCGGCGGCAGCGTGGGCAGCCGCAGGCGGGGGCTGACGCCGGCGATGTAGGCGCCCCCTGCCGCCAGCGCGGCGAACCAGCAGATCCAGATGTAGCGGAACTTGATGACCCCGCAGGGCAGGAGGCGCTGGAAGAGCAGGCGCGAGGTGCCGGCCGCCGCCCTCCGGAGGCCGCGGAGCCGCCGGTGCAGCGCCAGCACCAGCCGCCGGGGCGCACTGCCGCCGCGCGGGCCCTGCGCCCGGGCCGCACAGCCGCGCGCCAAGTAGCGCTCGTGGAGCACGGCGGAGGCGGGCAGCCAGGCCAGCGTGAGCGCCAGGTGCGCCAGCACGGCCGTGCCCATGTAGAGGGCGAAGCAGCGCACGGCCGGCAGGCGGCTCAGGTAGCTGGCGTAGAAGGCCGCGGCCGTGGTCAGGCCCGAGACCAGCAGCAGGTAGCCGAAGTGGTGCATGGTGCGGCGCACGCGCGGCGCCAGCCCCCCGGAGGGCAGCTGGCTCTTGCTGAGGCGCCACAGGTCGAAGAAGATGAGGGTGTGGTTGGCGCAGACGCCGCTGAGCAGGACCAAGGCGGCCAGATTGACGAAGGGGAAGAAGGCCATGCGGAAGGCCACTCGGTAGAGAAAGAAGGCGACCAGTAGGGAGCCCAGCACTCCCAACAGCACCATGAGGGTGAGGAAGAGGGAACGCAGGTAGAGGGCGATGCTGAGGAAGATGGCAGCCAGGGCCAGCAACGGGTACACCGTGTCCTGGGCCAGGTAATGCCTCAGCAGCTCCTGCTTGAGGCCCAGGTCCATGCCAGTGATGGAGGTGTAGTTGTCAGAGAGCCCCCAGGGCGTGGCGAGGCGGTCCAGGTAGATGCCCATCATGGAGGCCCCCTTGGGAGTGGGCAGGAAGAGCAGGCTGTACTTGAGCGAGGGCACCTGGTAGTCGGCAGTCTGGGGACTCAGGAAGTCCCTGTCCAGCAGGAAGTGGAGGAGCTGGTAGACGGCGCTGCTCCGGGAGCACTTGGCGGGAACCTGGGCGCAGTGCGCCGGCTTGTCCTGCCCGGGGCCCAGACAGGAGGGCACCAGGGCCCCGCGGTGGTAGTAGATGGCACAGGCCCGCAGAAGGGCCAGTGTTCGGGCTGCATCGGCTTGAGTAGTGTCCAGGCAGGAGGAGCGGTTGGAGAGCACGGCCACGTAGTTGCCCAAGGACCAGCTGGGGCAGCACTTGTTGGCTTCCGTACGCTGGCACAGAGCCCCAAAGTGGCTATGGGAGCGGATCTGTACGGCACACACGGCAGGAGAGAGCTCAGGGGCAAGGCAGCGGCCCAGGTTCCCCGGCCCTGTCCAGGGCCCTCTCACCTCTTGTCAGGCTAGAGCGTGGGGGTGGAGAGGTATCCTGACAGCCCAGCACACGGAGCTCGTCTCAGAGCTGCAGTTAGTTCCTGGCTACATGTTGATTCCACCAAAGGGGAGTCTCAGGAATGCTGCCCGAGGCCTCGGCCTGAGATGTCCTGTCCTAAGGGCCCCTGCAGGTCACGTACCCCAATCTACACTGCCTCAGCCAGGAGTGGAAGTGGCTGTGTCGGCCACAGATGGCTCAAGGGTCCAGGGAACCAGAAGCAAACAGTGGGAAAAGGAGGGGCCAGAACATTCCAGGGTAGGGTCAGTGCCAAACCTTAGCCCCCTACCTCTGTCCACTGGGCTGCTTACACCGTCTTAGGGACAGGGCTATTTCTTTTTCAGACCTCATGCCTCCTTTTCTCTCCCACCTGCCGTTGACACAACACATCACAACAGCTGGTGCAGCTCTGGAGGGCACTGGCCTGGGGATCTGAGCCTTGTTTCGCCACCAACCAGCGGTATGGCCTTGGGCCTGAGGTCATGGTGACAATAGCAACATTGATTGAGAGATTTCTACTGCCAGTCATTATGGCAAATTCTATCTTGTTTAATTGCCACAACATCCTTATGAGAAAAGTACCATTATTTGTCCCATTTTCCATATTCGAAGTCCGAGGCACTGAGAGGTTTAGAAACGTGCCTCCAAGTCACACAGCTAGGGGGTATTAGAACTGGCCTTGGGGCACCTGGGTGGCTCATTCAGCTGACTGTCCAACTCTTGATTTTGGCTCAGGTTGTGATCTTGGGGTCGTGGAATGCAGCCCCATGTGGGGCTCTGCGCTCAGCGTGGAGTCTGCTTGTCCCTCTCCCTCTGCCCTTCGGCCTGGTCTCGCTCTCTCTCAGACGAAAAATAAATAAAACCTTTTTAAAAAAACGGCCTTGAATTCAGGAGTCTGGCTGCAGGGCCCATGTTCCTAACCAGTGTCTCTAGTACTTCACACACTTGTGTGGAGTGCCTTGGGCCACTCAGCGGTGTTTACACTGTTTCTAGCAGCAAACCTTTCTTCGGATGTTATGGTATATGGCTCTCCAGGTAGCATGACTGGACGGGCACTGCTTGGGTTGATGGAGCCTGGGGCCTTGGGCTGGGGCCTCCTCAACAGCTCTTGAGGCTCCTTTTCGGGACCTTTTGAAAATCCCCTAGGCTCTGCATAGTCTCTGTGTCTTGGCTTTTCTAAAAACAGCTGACTCCCCCCCCTCCCCCGGCCGCCAATCTGGAGCCTTTCGACAGGGTTGGAATACTTTTCTAAGGAGGAAATAGTCTTCCCCAGTCCACCCTGCAGTCCCAGCTACTTCCCTGGAATTAGGTCCCTCCTGTCTCTCGCCCGCCCCTAGCCCCACCTCCCGCCGCCTGGCTCCTCCCCAGTCAGCTCACCTGGTCCTGCTCCATGCGACACATGGAGTGGATGGCGTGCAGGTTCCACAGGCTGCCCGCTGACGTGGACATGAACACCAGCTGTGCATAGCTCTTCTCTGCAACACACGCCCCGCCCCCACCCCAGAGCTCAGCTCTTTGGCATCAGGTCCTGGGCCCACTGGGGGGAAGATGCTTACCCAGGGCCCTATGAGGTTCAGATTCTCAGGAGTCTGAACCCTGTGCCTGGCTGCCTGATCCGGTGCCCCCCACCCCCCGACTTTGTGTGACTGGAGATCGAAGGCAGGAACGGGCCAGGTTGCAGCTTACCGGGCGGGCCACAGAAGAAGTCCTCCTGCCCTCTGTCCTCCGGGGGCTCCACCATCCTTCGAGGCCGCACTAAGCCCTCCTGGGTACTGCTCCAGGGTGTGGGGCTCAGAGTGGTGTGGGCATTTGAGCTGAGGTAGAGAGAAGATCTATGCCAGGCACCATCAAGAGGTGGGGGCTCAGAGGAGGCCAGACACCACATCCCACTGGACCCCAGCAAGTCCCTTTGACCTGCGTTTGGGGAGGTCACCCGATGCCCTCTCTCTTTCCCCCATTCCCTTCAACAGTGGAAAGATGGAAACCCACTACCTGTTCTGCTCAAGGTCTGGGGAAAGAGAAAGCAGCTTCCTGGGGCCTGTGAGGGTTTGCAGTGCTCTCCAGACCACTAGCTTACGCCCAATGTCTGTGTCTCGAGGCTCAAAGCCCTGCAGGGAGGGGGACAGAGACGATCAGGCAGGCAGAAGGAGGAGGGCTCCATCTGGCCCTTCTTGGCTCTGCCCCTTTGAGTCCCCGGAGCAGGGAAGGCCAGCCCGCCTTTCTGGATTGTTGGACAGGCGTATCACCTCCGTACCATCTCCCCAACTCCCTCTAGGGGTCAAGAGCCCACCACTGCCATCCCACCCCCACCGGGGTCACTCCAGCTTTCTGCCCCAGACTGAGCTGAGGTGGCCAGGCCGGGGTGTTGGGGGGGGGGCGTCCCTGTCCCTCCCCTTAGCCTCTTACCAGCAAGGGCTTAGAGAAGTCAGGCAGCTGGTCCCCCAACAGTCCAGCCAGGGTGCAGAGAACGATGACGGCCAGACAGAGCAGCAGCACAGCCGCCGGCCACTCGGCAATCAGCTGGGAATAGCTGGGAAAGAGGAAGAGAAGCCACTGGAATTGGCGTTGGGTGTGGTAGCAGGACGTGGTGAGCTTAGAAGTCACCAGGAAGCGGTGGTAGGGCCGGACTTGGCTCCAACCTAGTCACCCCTAGGGGGCCAGAGAAGGCCCAGGCCTACCTCTTTGGCATCTGGAAGGTCCGTTCCTGCCTGTGGAAGAGAAGAAAAGACACTTGCTTGTCAGAGCCCACTTGCAGGGTGGGAGGTAGGGTGTGGAGACAGAGGAAGATGGTACTAACCCTTTCAGGCTGTTCTACTCCCAAGCTCCAACCCTTACCTCCTCCTCCATCCAGGCGACATCCCAGGCTGCCTCTTTCTGGAGCCCGGCGGGCTCACCCCACTTTTAAGCCCTGCCCCATGTTCCAGCGGAAGCTTGCAGGCCGCTGGACTCCTCCTTACCTGACGCTGACCACATGGTGCTGCACAGACGGTGGCTTCCAGGCCCCATCTCGCTGTGAGGGCGCTGGGGAAGGGCTGAGGCTAGAGCCATGGGAACACAGAGCTGCCCGGTCCCCAAGCCCTGGCAGGGAACTGTCCCCCCGGAATTCCTGTGGTGCCCGAGGATAGGTGAAGTGTGCAGGGGCCAAGGGGCTGGATGGGCCCACAGGCTGGAGGGTGGAAGTGGCTGGTGGGGGTCCTGAAGAACTGGAAGGGTCCTCCAGGGGGCCGCTGTGGAGGGAGCAGCTTTTCTCTGGGCTTGCCTCAGGGGCCACAGCCTTTCTCTGGGACCTGGGGAGAGAGGAGACCAGCGTGATGGGGTGGGGGATGGTGTTGGGCCACCCCACGCCCCAGCATTGTTCAGTAGTCTGAGACAAGGAGACGGGGGCTTGAGGTTGTTCTTATTAGTCCCGGGGGAGAGGAGAGGAGGGTGCAGCCTCCAGCTGTACATCGCCTTCCTACCCCTTGGGTCCATTGTCTCAGTCACTCACCTGGCCATGCACTCAAAAAACATAATTGGCAGCCTGCGACAAGCCACACGCTGTACTTTTACATATACGATCTGGTATACTCCTCACACGGGGGAAATACTTTCCTTGTTCTGTATTTGAAAATAGGTTCAGTGAGACATGAAGAACTGGGCCTTCAACCCATTCTGACTTGCAGTTCTGTGCTCCAACTTCTTCTTTTTTTTTTTTTTAAAGATTTGTTTGAGAGACAGAGAGAGAGAGTAGGGGGAGTGGCAGGCAGAGGGAGAAGCAGGCTCCCCGCTGAGCAAGGAGCCTGATGTGGGACTCAATCCCAGGACCCTGGGATCATGACTTAAGCCGACCTTTAGTCTCAGTTCAACTCCGACCTTCTTTGAGAAGCCTTCTCTGACTACCCGTTCTAAATAACCACCTGCTAGCCCTCTAGCCCCTTACCCTGCTTTATATCTCTGCACAGCATTTGCCCCAACTGGACATTAGACGGTTATTATGTTTCTTGCCTGCCTCTCCTATGGAATGTGAGCTCTGGGAGAGCAGCGTCTGTGCCTTTGTTCATCTCTGTAGCCCAAGTGCCTTGAACAGTGCCTTGCACTCAGGAGGGGCCCAGGGAATGTTTGCTGAGTGAATACTGAGCACTAGACAGCCTGTTAACGGTGGTGCTGGGACGAATAAGGCCCATCTTTGTCTTCTAGTCACTCATAGTAGGTGGGAGATGTTGACAACAGTCCAACATGCTGAGTGCTGTGAGAGAGGAAGTCACAGAGGGCTGAAGGAGCCCAGAGGAAGGCCCAACTTTGACAGGGGTCGGGGTAGTCAGGGAAGGTTTGGCAGAGGCAAGTGCTGCCCTACCAGCACCCTTAGGCCACGGGACAGAAGGTTTGCTCTGCAAGAGTGTGCACAGTTGGGAGAGGGAGTTGGGACCCCCAAAAGGCTTGCCAAGGAAGAGTCAGCAATAGATTCTTCTTTCAGAGTTACTCATGAGGGCGGTACTCAGTGCATGGACTCAGCCCCACTCCCTGGGTGCAGGGGGAGGCGGAGTCCCACCCAGTGGCAGGACTGCCAGACCTAGGACAGGAGTAGATGGCTACAGAACAGAGTCCCCGAGGGCTGTGGGATGTTCCCAGAGAGGTTCTGAACTGGGAAGCGGTGGCAGAGCCCTGTCACCTCTCCCCATTCACCTGACTCGCCTGGCCTGCCAGAACTTGTATAGCTGTGTGGTTTACTCTGAGCCAACTCTGGCTTTCAGCCCTGCCTGCTGCACTCCCAGAGGGACTATAGGCCAGAGCCCAGCCATGGTGGCAAGCAGACATTGCCCAGGGAGCCTGGGTTCTGCCCAGACTAAGTAGAGGAACTGGGAAGAATAGGCAAGCTCTTCCTCCTCCCAGAAGGCTGGCTGCCTGGCATAGCAGCCAGTCTGGGAAGGCATGACCTTCATGCCGAGAGCATAATGGGGGAGCACTGGAGGTGGGCTCCTGGCTCTATCATTCTTTAGCTGCGGGGCCTTGGGAAAGACACACAATTCTTGGGGTGCTGGCATCCTTGTCTTTTGAGCGAGAGGATGACGATAACGCCCCCTCTCAGGTTTGGTACAGGAATTACCTGGTGTAACATACGTGAGCTGCCTGCTACGGAGCCTGGCATGTGGAAGACACATTTGCTGTCCCGCCCCCTCTTGCACTCAGTGCTGCAGGGAGCCTGTCGTTTGAGAAGTATATTTATCTTTACAGTTTGACCTCTTTAGGCACCTCAGATAATATAGCTCTATTTTAGAACTCCTCACACCTTGAGAATCTCGGTACATATATAATTATAAATACTTTCCTTTTTCCTACTCAAAAGCTGCATCAGAATTTGATCTCATGATTTAAATCCCTGACACTTATTTTTTAACTAAGTCAACGTTTAGAAAAAGAGGAACTTGACCAAAGTTGTTCGAAAGCAAGACCTCAGATGGCCCATAAAGTGGCTATAGCAACCAGTGTCCTAGCAGATAAAAGACCTTATTGGCCCATTCCTGTGGGTCAAAGGGAAGCTGGATAATGGCCTGGGTTTCTGTGCATAAGTGTGGACATTTACTTCTTTAAGGTTTTTATTCTGCAGGTCTTTTTTTTTTTTTAAGATTATATTTATTTATTTGACAGAGAGAGAGAGAGTGAGCACACAAGCAGGGGGAGCGGCAGGCAGAGGGAGAAGCAGGCTCCCTGTTGAGCAGGGAACCCAACTCGGGATTTGATCCTAGGACCCTGGGATCATAACCTGAGCCGAAGGCAGATGCTTAACCGACTGAGCCACCCAGGGGCCCCTTGCAGGTCTTTTCTGAGCACTTATCACATGCTGGGCACCGTTCTGGGTCTGTGTTATCCTGAAGGTATGAAAATGACCCATTAATCTTGGTCTCCCATCCATTTATTTATTTATTTATTTTTAAGATTTTATTTTATTTTTTTATTTTATTTTTTTTAGAGAGAGAGAGAGCGTGTACCCTCGCATGGTGGGGAGGAGAGGGGCAGATGGAGAGAGAGGGAATCTTAAGCAGGCTTCATGCAGTGTTTGATGTCATAACCTTGAGATCATGACCTGAGCCAAAATCAAGAATTGGATGCTTAACTGACTGAGCCACACAGGAGCACCAAGATTTAATTTTTTTTTAATTTTAATTTTTTAAAAGTAGGCTCCATGCCCAGTGTGGAGCCCAACATGGGGCTTGAACTCATGACCCTGAGATCAACACCTAAGCTGAGATCAAGAGTCAGATGCTTAACCCACTGAGGCACCCAGGTACCCCAAGATCTTTTTTTTTTTTTAAAGTAATCTCTACACCCAATGTGGGGCTCAAACAATCCTGAGATCAACAGTCGCATGCTCCACTGACTGAGCCAGCCAGGTGCCCCTTGGTCTCCCTCTTTAGAGCTAAGCCTGCATTCCAGGGGTCAGGAGGGTGGGGCAGCCAGGGTGTCTATTCCAGCTGCCCACGGCCTTAGAGCACTCACTGAGTACTGGGCTTTTCCTAGAGACAGGCTTCCCCTGCCCCACTTGGAGTGGGGTTTCTTTTTCCCCCATTAAGGGTACCTAGCACTATGGGGGTGCTGGAGGAGAAAGGGAGCACTCCCCCTTAACCAGTCTGGCAAAGTTCTAAGCCTGTGCTGTTCTTTAGCTGGCTTCTCTTCAAGGGGGATTCCAGCCTCTACCATTGGTTTGCTTCTACTGGGGTCTCCCTGGCCCCAGCCTCTTCTTCTCAACCCCTCTCATCCCTCTCCAGGGACCTAAGATTAGCTCCTCCCAAATCTCATCCTTCTTGACGGTGCCCATCATTGTCACTGTGGCAGAATTTGAAACCCTTCACATTCTAGCTGCTGTAGAACTGGGCCTTTGTCTCAACCCTCCCAAGGAGAAGAGCCAAACTCTTCTGAGAATAAAAACTTTCTCCTGCCAGCTCCTGCTGCCCTCGGTTTTCAGGAGACCTAGTAATAATACAGGTTAAACACCCCAGACCTTGCCTCCCCAGGCAGCTTTTATTCTTTTTTTTTTTAAAGATTTTATTTATTAATTTGACATAGAGAGACAGCCAGTGAGAGAGGGAACACAAGCAGAGGGAGTGAGAGAGGACGAAGCAGGCTCCTACCGGAGGAGCCTGATGTGGGGCTCGATCCCAGAACGCTGGGATCACGCCCTGAGCCAAAGGCAGACGCCTAACGACTGCACCACCCAGGCGCCCCAGGCAGCTTTTATTCTTATCCCCCTCAGTTCCATGCCTCCGACAACCCCCTAGGCTGGCCTGTAACCCAAGTGACTGGGGCGGGCAGGCAGGGGCATGGGAAGTGGCGACACAGGCTTCCTCAAGAGGCCAAAGCTAAAGCAGCCAGGGCCTGGCTGACAGGGTCCCCTACACAGAGCCCCACTTGGGAGACTCATAAGAGGTAACTGTACATGCACATTGACGGCACCCCCAGCCCACAGACACAGAGCCATATGGACACCCATGTGATCCCGCAGAGTGGCCAAGACAGATGAGGGAGCAGTTCATGCCAATAGGAAAATAAAAAGGTAATTTTAAAAACACAGAAAGTGAAAAATTTCAAATCGCTCTGGAGTCAATGAATTAGGAAAGGACCATGGTGTGCTTACACAGGTGCACTGTTTTATTCACTGAGTATCTAACTCCAGAGTACTACTTAGCTTAGCAGGAACATATTTGTGTTTCTTGAATTGAACTGTGTCCCTTTGCCTGATTAGTGTCCAGAGTCTCTGGGGAAGTGCAGAGAGAGGCCAGAGGTCCCAAGGAATGGCTGAAGAGTTGCTGAAGGAGAGCAAGTGGTTCCTGTGCTCAAGAATGGTCCCCAGGTGCAGGGGAAGTGATCAGACCAGACGAGGCTTATCCTTGAGGAAATATCCAATCAACAAATGACTCTCCAGCCCCTTCTAGGGGTACTCCTGGCCCCAGGCCCCCGCCCTGCCCTGTCCTGTCCCTGCCCTGTCCATCCTTGGCTCCTTCGTCAGGCAGCCCCCTGGTCCAGGGAACACATCCATTCTGTGTCTCACTGCCTTGAAGAAAGCTCTGTGCCTTTCAGAGTGAAAGGTGGCTAAATCTACCCAGGCTGATGTGTTAACAAGAGGGAAGAAAACATTTTTTCTCTACTTGTGGGGCCTCCTCTTTGCTCTGAGGTACAGAACGTACATTTTAACTGGGGAAGTATATGTTCACCTCTGCTTTTTGCCCCTAAAGAATGCCTCTTATTTCAGTCCAGGCAGGAGAGAGAGAGGCAATATCATGGCAGGAGAGGGATTCTAAGGGTGGCAGACCAGGCAGGCCACAGAAATTGCGCCATATTGCTACCTGGCTGGGTTGTTCCCTCACACAGACGGTGGAGGAAGGTGGAGGGAGGAGAGGCGCTGAGATCTGAGCCTGGGACTCCTTCAGGGATGGTACTGACCGCCGCCTGAGTCTCAGAGCCTGCCCACCCTTGCGCCTCCAGCGAGTGAATGCTGGTAGCAGCCACACGCGGGGACTCAAGCCCACACGTGTGCAGCTGGCCATGAAGGCAGACTGGAAACTGACGGTGATGGACAAAGACAGTTCCTGGTGTGGCGGCGAGTGTCAGCCCTCCCCAGAACACACACCTGGGGGATCCTCCCGTCTATGCTACACGCGCACCTTCGAGCACACTGACATGCTGGAACCCAGACTAAGGTCTCCGCGGGCTTGGGGCTTACTGAGAAGATGTGGGGGCAGGGCCTAGAGGGAGGGGCTCAGGAGGCCGGAGGGTCGGAGGAAACCCCGGACCTAGAGGTAAGGTAGGAACGGTGGGTGGGGCAGGTACTGGGGGAGTGAGGGCGATGGGGACTGACAGTAGGGGGTATCAGGGAGACAGAAAATTGACCCGGCAGAATGAGGGCGTGGCCAGGGGGCCGGTAGCTCCGAGGCGCTGGAAGGGGCTTTGGGAGAGGCTGGGGAATGAATGAGGGAGACATATGGCGGCTATGGGGATACCTGGGGCGGGGGTGCTGGGAAGGTCTGCGAGCTGGGTCTGCGGAGCGGTCCTCCCTACCTGTCCGGGGAGCTGCCGTCTGGGGCCAGGGGCTCCCCCTTGGGCCGCTGCTCCCCTTCCGGACCCGGGCGGGGAGCCGGACCGCTGCTGCTGCTGCCACTACCAGCGTCCATGCCCGTGGGCGGCACCGCTGTCCGGGCGCTGGTGCTGAAGCGGTGGCGGTGGCGGGTTCCCGCGCATGCGTCAGCTCCAGTCGGACAGATCGCTGGGCGGGGCCGACAAAGAGCCCAGCCAATGGGCGCGGCACCGGGGGGGCGGTGCGGGGCGGGGCCAGAGGCTCCTTGAGGCGCGGCTTGGCTTCCGCTGGAGGCTTGCTGTCTTTAAGATCCCGGGACCGGTAGAGGTGGGCTGCTCTATCCAGGCCAGGTCTGAGAGGGGCTGTTAGGAGTGCGGCCGGCTGGCTGTAGTCCGCATGTTGGCCTTTCCCAGAGGACATCGATCTTCCCGTAAGGGACCAGGAAGCGCGACTCCAGGCACCGTGCAGAGAGCCTCCCTACTTGAAACGCACTCTTCCAGCCAGAAAGAGGGAGAAACTTCGGCACCCGCACTTCACTGCAGGAAGCCGAAGGGTTGAGAGGTCGGGCGACTTAAGTCCCACATTTCTCTCGGCTTTGCTTAGCAACTCCCTTCTCCCCAATGGGACTAGGCACTGTCAGGTTGGCTCTGTCTTTACATTTGTCTGGACCTGGACCTGGGTTTGCACTCCTTAGGACTGGAGGCTGGCTTCTATGATTCAAGTGCAGAGTATGGGGTGTGGGAAGAGGGAGAAGAGAGAATTCACAGCTCTTTTTTTTATAATCACCTCACTTCAGCCTGGGAGGTACCCAATAGCCACTCACTTTAAGATACTTGCTGCTCCACTATCAGGGAATGGTTATGAGGGAAGGGAGGGGGTGATGGGCCTGGGACAGGCCTGGATAGAGGGCTAGAATAGACATGGGTGGTGTGAGAGGCCTGGGAGTTGGGGAGTAGAGAGGGTTCCAGATGTGGGATTTGGATGGAAAGGGTTTCACAGCAAGCATGCTAGCTGAATGTGCAGGGAGGTGCCATGGCTGAGGAATGGGGCTAGGAAGAGAGTCAGAACTTACAAGTATTTAGAATATAGGTATCCCTAAACTGTGTGCAAATGTCACTCTATGCAAGGCATTGGTCACTAGGTGGGAGAATCTGGAGGTAGGTGTAGAAGGGGTGGGCCTGTCCTGAGTAGCTTACACTTTGGCTGGAGGTATAAAAGCCAGCCCATAAATCGGTGCCAACTGGGTAGGGTGTGGTTAGGCCCATGTGGTGGCTGATATAATCTACAGAGAAGGGCACAGCGTACAAGGAGGACCTCTCTCTTCCTAATGGGCTTTAGGGAAGACTTCATATTGATGGTGGAGCTTCAGCTGGCTGGGAGGGAAGGTATTTGTGACTTGGAGGTTGGGAAGGGGTGGTGGTGGTGAAATAGGCAAAGTTAAGGAGGCTGGAAAGTTCAGTGTCTTTTTAGGGAATGGTGAGAAATACATCTGGACAGTAGGGATCCATTGAAGGCTTTTGATCTGTAGAGGCATCTAGATGGAACCTTGGGAGGCCCATGGGATCCAGGTGTATATGATGCGGTTAAAGTTGAGGTTGTTTGATGGGAGAGGGCAGAAGTGAAAAGGAAAGGAGCAGTGGTCTTATACAATCATGTGTTATGGGCACCACTGAGTCACGCTTCTGAGAATGCCTGGCTAGGTGCTCATTTTTATAATTAGGGAACTCAGAGACCACCAGCACCCTGGATGCCAGGTTGGACACAAAGGAAGACAGGCTCTTTAAGAGTAAAATATGGCCTCTGGGAGGCTGTTTATTAGGAAGAGAAGATTCTGCTTCGGGCTCCATGCCAGGTCAGCAAGGCAACCCAACTCAGGCTTCCCATTCTCGTGTCCTCTTTCTTCTGCTTCCTTAGTGATGTGGACCAGGTGGGGGCCCAGGGTGCCCTGGGGGGTGTTTCTCCCCAGGACCGTGCTCTGGGCCATGGCCAGGGGGGTGCCCTGGGGGGTGTTTGTTCCCAGGACCATGCTCTGGGCCATGGCCAGGAGGGTGCCCACAGGGTCCTGGGGGGTGCCCTGGGCCAGGGCCACCACCATGGCAGTGCCCCTGTGGAAAGCCAAATGAACAATGTTAGAGTCAGAGGTCAGTGCCAGTTGCCTGAGATCAACTTCTCTCTTCCTCCCCCCTTCCCTCCACCTTCTGTTATAGAGGATTCTGGATTCCTGGGCACTAGCAGGGGATGGTGGTAGAGGGCTGGGAGGCAGGGACAGCGAGTGATGAAGCCAGAGCACTGAGCAGAGAAAAGGGGAAGAACCTAGATTCATTGGTTTCCATTCCTTGAGCCAAGAAATGACTCCTACTCCCTGGACCTTGGTTTATTTCTGTAACTGAGGAGCAGAATTATCTCATCTTCTCCCTTTTCTCACCCAGGAACCCTTATAGAGTCATTCGAGATTTTGCCAGGCTAGGAACTGCAGGCTGACTATTCACAAGTGAGGGTGGGGCTGGGGGCGGCTATAAAGGAGCTCACTGAGGGCCAGGAGCAAGGAGGAGACAAGAGGCAAGGTCAGGGGAGCTGCAGGAGCCGAGGTGGAGGAGAAGGAGAAGGAAAGGGGGGTGGGGAAGGGGAAGGGCGGGGAGGAGAAGGACGAGGAAAGTAGCTGGAGAACATGTACATGTTCTCTATGTGAGTGTGTGTGTGTGTGTGTGTGTGTGTGTGTGTGTGTGTAGGTACAAGGGTGTGTGCTCCACTTACATGCAGAGTTAGGTCTGGGTACCGCCCCATGCCTGCTGTGCACACCGGTACACGCATGTAAGCTCATGCGCATGCTTGCGTACACATGACAGTGGGAGCGTGTGTGAACCCATGCCTGTCCCTGAGCAGGTGCTAGACTCAAGAATCCAGGAAGAATAAAAATAGTAAAATCAAGGCTTTATTGCCTCAGCCAGAAGAGGCCGGAAAGAGTGTGACTTAACCTTCTGTCTTTGCTGGAACAATTCCTGAGGACCCCAAGCCAGAGGGGTTTCTTGGCCTCTTGCCACAAGCCCAGGGAGAGAAGAGAGACACCAACCACCCTGCTTCTGGCGCTGGGGCACTGGGGGCCTGGAGCCCTGAGGGAGCGGGGGTGGGGCTATGCCCCAATCGTCAGTCGGCTTTGGCCTCCTAAGCCCCAATGAGGGCTTGGCATGGGAAAGGAAGGGGTAGGCTCCAGGGCTCAGGGCCTTCCTGTCACCATGTCAGAGTAGCCCCTTCCTCATCCAGGCTCAGTGATGCCTGCAAACAGCCACGTCCCACCCTGCCCGCCTTTTCCTTCTATGTCTGTCTTTGGGGTGGGGCCAGTTCCAGGCCTAGGTGCCAGGTCTGCCGGTGGGAGCCGGTGGGAGCCAATGGGGGGAGGGGGTGGGGGCCTCCCTTCTCTGGCAGAGGCAGGTCCCTGGGGCACTGCAGTGTGGTTGGGGTTTGGGAGCAATCCAGCCATCCAGGGAGGCTCTGGGGGTAGCCAGGAAAGCAGAGAAGCATGGAACAGGCGGGGAAGCAGCAGGAGAGAGGCTGAGACAGGGAGGGGATGTGAGGAAGCGGGAGAGACAGATGGGAAAAGAGGAGAGGAGCCGAGGAGAAGGCTGCAGGCGGCAGGGGGTGGAGGAGCACTGTGGTGCCCCTGCCTGCCTCCCATGGGGCTGATGGCCAAGCCTGCTCCCCACTTTTCATTTCAGGAAGGTCATGGCTGCTCCCTGAAGGTCAAGGAAGTGGGCTGGAGGTCTGGAGGACATGGCAGTGGGGAGGAGAAAGGGGAGACGGCTGGAGAGCTTTCCTACCTTTGGACCTGTGGGAGAGGAAAGGAGAAAAAGAAGCAGCTTTGGTCATTTGGTTCTGCGGTGAAATACCTGTCCTGTCCCTGGTGCCCATTTTGTGGCCACACCCCCACTGCCAAGCCCCACAAAGGCTCCTCAGACTTGGTCACTTGCCTGACCATCATTCCTTCTCTCAACAACAGATACACATATATTGAAAGTCAGTACAAAGCTCAGTTGTGCATCCCTGTTTGCTCAAGAGCTGACGGAGTCCTCCAGGGTGGGGTGAAGTCAGGGAGTGTGGGTTCTTCTCCCCAGCCTGCCTGCTGTCTGCCCTCTCAACCTTGGCCAAATTCCGTGACACTGAGGAAGGCACTCCACGGTGGCAAATCCTGATTCGTCTGCTTCCACGTCCAGACAGTCCCAACCCTGCCTCCCCGCTCGCCCCCTCCCCCAAATCCTACTTTTTCCAGCCCAGTCTCTGCTCAGACCCTCAGCTGTTCGTGGGTTCCGGCTTAGGACCTTCTGGTCCCAGCTCTTAGCCTTTGCTCATGTCTCCTGCCACTTGGACATATTTGTTGCTCTGTTCTGTGTGCCTTCCAGCGGAGTGTGCTTATATTGGGCCATCCTGCTGCTCTGCTTGCCCACGGCGGGTCCAGGGGGCTCATTCTGCAATAACCAATCTGCGTGGTCCTGCATGTAAGTGCTCCAGGGCTGGGAATCATCTGCTCGATGAGACTGCTGTTTCTTGAGGACCAGGATAGTCTTTTGTTCCTTTTAAGGGGAGCCAAGGGCATAGCTGCCAAGAGCTGAGTTCTGGGCTCCAGGCCCTCCATATCTCCACAGCCTCATCCTGAGCATGACCCCTAATTTCCCTGGGCCTCATGTATACAATGGGAGAAGCGCTTGTCTGTTTTACTCCTGAGGGTGAAGATCTAGTGAGATGAAGGATGTAGGAGCATGTTTCCTAAACTGTAAAGTGCTCTACAAAATATAAGAGATTGTTTTCCTTTTAGAACCCTCCACCACCTTCGCACAAACCCACATTCTTGCCATGCACTAGATATGGCTGACCGACTGCCTCTGCCCTCACCTCTCTCCCTCCTTCTTCACCCCACAGCCTCCCAGCCACAGCACTTACCTGGATCCATCTTTATCGGCCAAGCACAGGGAGTGACAACAGGAAAACCTGTGGTTCAACAGGTCAAGTTTAGCTGTCATCTAAATCTCAGTCTCTCCTTCTTCCCTCCTGGGGAAGCCCCTTCAAGGGATAAAAGTGCTTCCTCTGGCTTAGCTTGGTACCCAGTATGGAACAGGGCACAAGTAGGTGCCAGGCATGGGTGCTGAATGGACCCAGCGGGTCCACCCACATGGTGGGTAGACAGGGACATGAAAGTATCATGCACTGGCCCCTGAACCCCACAGCCTCACACTTGACCCCCAGAACCATCCCTAGACTCCCAATCATGAATTAATTCCACTTAGTCAATGTCAGTCATGTTAATTATTCACGTGTGCCTACCCTGTGCCAGGCTATGGTACCCAGTCCCTATAGATTCTTGTCCCTGGCATAAAGGTGGGAGAGGGAGGCTTGAAGACAGCAGTGTACCCAGAGCAGAGAAGGGAAGGCTGGGGTTGTAAGGGCCTCTGGGGGACTCAGCACAAGTGAATGGAAAGCCTTCCAGGGCCCTACTGGCTTGTTCCTACCTCCTCCCACCAGGGTTGGGAGTTGGTGGGAGGCTTGGGGTCTGAACCGGTTTGCCATTCTCCATTCTCCAACGAGTATACTCTCGTTGGATGCAGCTGCTGATGGGCCCTGGTGCCAGGGCTGGCTTCGTCTTGGTTGGGGCTGGCACAGAGATCACAATGGACAACCCCAGAATGGACCTTGGTGCACACACAATACATTCATTGTTTTTCTGACCCCCAAGTCAGACTATAGTATATGACAAAAGGACCAAATACCTGACATCAGGGCGCTCTGGTACTCATACGGTTGCTGAACATGCAAGCACGAATGTTCACACACACACACACACACACACACACACACATCCCTAACACAACAGCGCCAACCCCTTGCACCTCTTGAGTCACCCATTTTTGTTGCCTTCTACTTGTGCCACGAATGTTCAGCAGAGGTTAGCCTCTGAGCTATGCCCATGGTCCTTTCCGACCCCCGAGCCTTCCCCTAGTGAGTAATGAGTCTGGAAGAGATCCACGAGGCTGGGGTTAGGGAAGGGGGTGATAAAGAAAAGCTTAGGACTAGTTAGGTTGGAAGAAGGAGAAAAAACCCAAGCCTGTTAAAAATGGGCAGCACATGTGAACAGACATTTTTTTTTCCCCAAAGAAGATGTACAGATGGCCAGATGTGAAGAGGTGCTCAACGTCACTCATCATCAGGGAAATGCAAATCAAACCACAGTGAGCTCAGCCAGCAGAGCCTTACCTGGGCGCACAGAGCAAGCAGCTGGAGGAAGTCTGAGGCTCGTCTGTCCTCGGGTGTATTTGTATAGGGTGGGGAGGGGCTCGATGAATCAGGTACACAGGGAGGGTCATGCGCAGAGGGTGTGGAGGAAGGAGGGAGGATGGGCTAATCTTTATCAGGGCAAAGAGCAGCTGGAAGCGGATGGGTGGGGGTGTGGGTGGGCAGCAGGTGGGGGGAACGGGGAAGAACCCTTCGCACCTGTCAGAATGGCTAGTATCAAAAAGACAAGAAATAACAAGTGTTGGTGAGGATATAGAGAGAAAGAAATTGTTAGCTACTATTGGTAGAAATGGGAATTGGTGCAGCCACTATGGAAAACAGTACGGCGGTTCCTCAAAAAATTAAAAATAGAAGCACCATATGATCCAGCAATTCCACTTCTGGGTATTTACTCAAAGAAAATGAAGATACTAATTGGAAAAGATATGTGCACCCCCATGTTCATTGCAGCATTACTTACAATAGCCAGATGAGGAAGCAACCGAAGTGTCCATCGACAGAAAGACAAAGAAAACACGGTACATGTGTACAGTGTTCTATTACTCAGCCATCAAAAAGAAGGAAATTTTGCCATCTGCAACAACTTGGATGGGCCTTGAAGGCATTATGCTAAGTGAAATAAGTCAGAGAAAGACAAACGCCATATGATCTCACTTACATGTGGAATCTAAAAAAACCCCCCAAAACTCCTCAAAATCCCCCAAGCTCATAGACACAGAAAACTGACTGGTGGTTGGTGGCCGGTGGGTGGAGGGGGTGAGGGTCAGTGGAGGTGCAAAATGGGTGTCAAAAGGTACGACATGGGGTGCCTGCATGGCTCAGTTGTTTGGGCGTCTGCCTTCGGCTTAGGTCATGATCTCAGGGTCCTGGGATCAAGCCCCACGTCAGGCTCCCTGCTCAGCTGAGAGCCTGCTTCTCCCTCTCCCTCTGCTGCTCCCCCTGCTTGTGCGCTCTCTCTGTCAGGTAAATAAAATCTTTTTTAAAAAAGTACGAACTGTTGTACACGTGAAACTAATTTAACGTTATGTCAGTTAAACCTCAGTTAGAAAAACAAGACGAGCCTTGGACTTCCTCTCCTCCGATTCAGACCAAGGAGCTTGAAGGACCAGACCTGGCGTGCAGGTCCCTCTGAAAAGGATCCCGCACACCTGGATCCCCTCAGCGCTCGGCGAGACCCCCATGCCTGGCATGGCGGGGGCACCGGGGCTCGGCCTGGGGTGGCGGCAGGGCAGGCGGGCAGGCACATATGCGGATACACAGACCACAGCACGTAGACCCGCGCTGTGCTCATGAGAGACACAGACCAACCCACACAGATGTACGCCACCCACACCAGCAGAAACAGAGGCACGGACACCAATGTACGCACGCGCACATACTCAGAGAAGCACGACCACGCAGACCCACAGCACACTTGCACAGACAGCCTCTCCTGGCCCCGGTCCACAGCCAGCAGAGCCTTACCTGGGCGCACAGAGCAAGCAGCCGGAGGAAGTCTGAGGCTCCGTCTGTCCTCGGGTGTATTTGTATAGGGTGGGGAGGGGCTCGATGAATCAGGTACACAGGGAGGGTCATGCGCAGAGGGTGTGGAGGAAGGAGGGAGGGTGGGCTAATCTTTATCAGGGCAAAGAGCAGCTGGAAGCAGGATGGGTGGGGGTGTGGGTGGGGAGCAGGTGCGGGGAATGGGGAACAACCCTTTACCCCATCCGTCTGCTCAGGAGATGCCATAGAACCAAGGAGGGTCCCAAACGTCGGTGGCCCTAGGGCTCCCAATACTGGGTGAAACTGAAGCCTGCTAACACTCCCACCCTCAGCTAGACAGAAGGCCTCAGTTGGCCCATTTCAATCAAGGTGAACAGGAACCCTGAGAAATTGGAAGCACGCAAGAGAAAGTAGAGAAGTTAAAACAGCCACTGTTGCCAGGCCTCCGGTAAAGAGCCTGGATGGACTGGCTGTCCCCGGGCTGCATTAAATTCATTTTTAAAAAGTAACATACCCGATTTAAAAAGAAAAAAAATGTAACATACCGGAGAGAAGTGCAAACAGGTCCTCACGAGGGATTATGCTTGAACGTTCATAGTAGCTTTGTAATAGCTGAAATTGGAAACCGGAGATTCTTCAAATCGTATCGATAGGCCAAATGGATGAACAGGTTGTGGGACACGCATTCCATGGGGTAGCTCTCAGCAGCAAAAAGGGACGAACTGCTGATACACGCAAAGACGTGCCTGCCCCTCAAAATCACCGTGCTGAGTGAAGGAAGCGAGACATAAAGAATACACAGTGTATAGTTATGTCTAGAAAGTTCTAAAATTGTGTAAAATTCTAGATAATGTAAACTAACGACAGCAGACAGTGTGGTGGGATTGGGAGGAGGTAGAGGAAGTCATTAGAGGGGCGCCTGGGTGGCTCACTCAGTTAAGCAACTGCCTTGGTTTCAGCTCAGGCTGTGATCTCAGGGTCATGAGATCGACCCTGCATGGGGCTCTGTGCTTAGTGTGGAGTCTGCTTGGGACTCCCTCTCCCTCTGTCCCTCCCCCCTGCACTCACATGTGTGCATTATCTCTCTCTCTCAAATAAATACATCTTTTTTTTTTTTTAAAGAAGCCATTAGAAGGGACATGAGGACATTTTAGGGTTTGACGGATATGTTCATTATCTTGATTGTGGTGATGGTTTCATGGAGTGTACACATTGCACGTAACAAATTGCACAATTTGTGCAGTTTATGGTATGTCAATTTGGGCTCTGTCAAGAGCTGTAAAAACAGAAGTAACATAACCACATCAGAAAATGATTCAAGGGGCGCCTGGGTGGCTCAGTCGGTTACTATTGATTTCAGCTCAGGTCATGATCTCAGGGTCTTGGGATCAAGCCCCACAGTGGGCTCTGCGCTCAGCAGGGAGTCTCTGTTTGAGATTCTCTCCCTCCGCCCCTCCCCCCCACTCATGCGCGTGCTCTCTCTCATAAATACATAAATCTTAAAAATAAAAAAAAAGAAAATGATTTGAAAAATGGAGAGAAGGAAAAAGTGATTCTCCTTTATCTGCATGGTGGACAGGAAAGGAAAGTATTCCTGGGTCAGGTGCTGTTACGCTATCAATGATCTCATATCAGCTCTTGGAGAAAGGTGTTATTATTTACCCCTCTTTCATAGGTAAAAAAAAGTCAGGACTCAGAGAAGTTAAGAAACTTGCCTGAGGTCCCCCCGCCAGTGTGTGGTTAGTCCCAGTCAGGACCACCGGATCGGGAGACTGAGCCTCTTTGCCCGATGTTGCTTTTCCTTTCAGGAACGCTCTTCAGAAAAGTTCCAGCCTGCTCTGGTAACATTGTGAGCAAAGGGCTTTGGTTCATGAGAAGGTGGGGGGTTATTAATCCATCACGCCCACAATTGTGTGCCTTCAGGGCGCCAGGGCACAGAGGGCAGCCAGAGTCCAAGGAAGTCGACAGAGATGTGGTGCCTGCTCCCACCCTCCAGCCCACACGGCAGGGATGGCACTGCCGGCATCCATGCACGCCCTGGCCTCGGCAGCCCTGCAAGCCCCCCCCCCCTTCTGAGAATCCTCCTTTTCCCCTTCGGGGACCCCGGTGGTATGACTTCCCCACTCTCACCCAGCCTTTGGCAGGAGGCTGAAAGGAGAAAGCCTGAGTCCTCAGGGTCCCCCAAAGGGGGTAGTGGAGCTGCAGGGCTGAGGAGCACAGTGGGGACCCAATGCCCTGGGCTCCAGGTTCCATTCTCACCATCTCCGGAGTCAGGGTGTGAGCTCGGGTTCGAGTCCTACAGGCAGGCTGTGGAAGGCAAGGAGGCTGTGGGCAGAGCAGGTGGACCTGTCTTGATAGGCTGGACAGAGAAGCTGGGACAGTCGGAGTGGCCGTGGCCCAGGCCGGGGGGAGGCCTGTGGCAGGTGAGGATGCCCATAGCAGTGGCGGACACGGCAGGGGGAATTTGCCAGAGTATGATGCCCGTGGATGCTCCCCTGCCCAAACTTAAGATGTGGGTGAGCAGAGCCTCAACTATGGGTGTGTCCCCTCCTTCCTTGGGTTCTATGCCTTAGAGATGGTGAGCGTTCACCAAGCGCTTGGACTTTCTGTCTGTCTGAGAGAGGTGGTCTTCCCTGCCAGAAAGTCATGAGTGGAGAAGAATGGACTCTGAGGAGCCAAAAGAGACGTTTCTGAGGGGAGCGGCTGGGCTTGGGGAGAGGAGAGGCAGAAGGGAGTCTCCCCTAGATGTAGAGGCTGTGGGGCGGGCGCGGGGGGGTTGTCTCAAGGAGGGTGCTGACTGGCAATGAAGCCAAGAAGGCAGGATGTCACTCTCTGTGACCCCTAATTCCTGCCAGCAGAGCCAGCAAAGCGCCCTGCTCCTGGGCTGCCCTGTGGGTTAGGGAAAGAGGCAGAAGAGCCAGGGGTCTTTATACAATTTGGGAGGACAGGTTTCTGATGGCAACAGGGCAAAGGTGGCTGGTCCTGGGCATGGGCTGGAGAGAGTGTGCAGGGCTGGGCATCGGCCTCACTGACGCAGCACAGGTGGAGTGGGGAGACCCCCCACCCCCTACAGAGACTCCTGGGCCGGTCACTGACCCTGATCTCCAAAAAGAAGCTAACAGCACCCTCCCTAGTTAATTCACAGATTTCAAAGCTTGACGAGATCAAAATGACATCACAGGTGTAAGGACGTTGGCAGTGCTGTATGTAAGTGCACAGTGGGTTTTTTTTTAGAGAAAGAGAGAGAGAGCTCTCGAGAGCACGTCCCCCCCACCCAACATGTGTGCATGGTTGGAGAGAGGTAGGGGGAGGGGGAGAGCCCAACACGGGGCTCAGTCTGACAACCGTGAGATCGTAACCTGAGCTGAAACCGAGAGCTGGGCGCTTAACCGACTGAGCCCTCCAGGCGCCCCAACACGGTGTTCTGATTATTCAGTATTAGCACCGATGACCTCCTGACTTCCCGGCCTCATCATCCCTGCCCTTGTTCACACTGGGATCTTCCTGCTGGACACGTCACCATTTTTGGCTTCTGGATCACTGAGTATTTTACTGAGAGGCTCTCGAGACATTCCCTCTCTGCCCCAGCCTCTTGTAAACACCCTCCTTCCCCCTAAGGTGACCAAACATCCGGGTTTGCTGAGGACTGAGGGGTGTTCTGGATGCAGGACTTTCAGTGTGCAAACGGGACCAGTTCCAGGCAAGCCAGGACAATTGGTTACCCTACTTCTCTCCCCACCCCGAGGCTGCTTCCTCTTCCCTGCCGTGACCACGGTGTCCCAGGCATTTCAACACGTTCCCTTTCACCCAGGCTATGCTTTCCTGTCTTGAAGCCTCCAGGCTGGGTGATGCCACCTGGAGAGGGGGCGTGTGCCCCCCACCCTAGCCCTTCCCTCTTCTCAGTGGGACAGGCCAGCTCTCAACAATCGCTCTGCCTTCTGTTGGGCTTCTGTCCTTCTTTCTACCCCTCAAAACCGTGCCAGACTTTCCCTCTATGCCTAGAGGGTATGCCCGCACCCACACCCCACCTCCCTGAGGCCCCTGTGGTGAGCAGCAAGTGGGGGGCAGAGCCTGCCTGTCCCATGCCAGCATTCCAGGCTCTCTGCCTGCCCTGAGGAAAGAGCCCCCTGGGTGCGTGCGGGCAAACCTGGCCTGCTCCCCACATCCGTGAGGACCCCTACGCCTGAGTCCTTAATGTTGTCTTGGTTCCTCCCCTCTCCGCCTTGCCCTCCTCTCACTCTTCCCTGGATCCCCACTGCTCTGCCGGACCCAGACCACTCCCTGCAGGATCTAAACAGGCCCTGCTGCTTGTGCCACTGCCACTTCCCGTGGCGCATTTATGGAACACCCTCTCACGACCATCCCTCGCGAATCTTGCTCATCTTGAGACTCAGCTGGAAAACTCCTTGGCTGGCCTGAGCCCTGTGCTGCCCTGGCCTCAGGCTAACGCAGCCTGGCATTGGCAAGTGCCTCGGAGGTGGAGGCTGGGTCCTTGCGTCTTGGTTCCCGCACTGTCTTGGCCCGGGAAAGCACACAGTAGGACCGCATTAATGTGGGCGAGCTCTTGACAGGGCAGCACTCAGCTCCCGGTTGTGGGCAGCTCTGGGCTGGGGGTGGGGGGCAGGGGTGGGTCCGGGGAAAACACTCATGGTGGCGAAGAGGGCTCCAAACAAGGGAGACCCCAGGGGTTCAGTTCCACACTAGAGTCCATCCCTCACTGCTGGGGCGGAACCTGGAAAGCTTGTGATGTCCCAGGCTTGGGTGTGCCCTGGAAAGCAGAACAGAGGAGCAGATCTCCAAACAGCCTTCCTTCTGCCTCCTGACGCCTCAAAGCACTTTAGTCCCACCCCGCTCCGGCATGTGTGCTCTTGGGAGAGGCAAGGCCCACACCGTCCCTGGTGGCTGGAGCCTAGCCCGGGCTTGTCCCTCCTGCCCTACCTCATGGACTCTGAGTCCTCCGCACCCAGGCGTAGGCCTGGCCTGGCCTGAGAGGCTTGCACACAGACCTCGGGTCAGGAGGAGTCAGAACAGCAGTTTCTTGAGCGAGGCCCTGATGGGGATTGGCTTTGCAGGAAAGGAAACCCAGGAGGCTTTAAGCCACCTTCTCGACCTTTCCCATTTGGAGGGTTGCCCCTATTTTCTGGGTGCTCATGTGATCCAGCCTTGCCCGTCCTCCTCAATATTCATCCATGCACGCAGAGCTGGGAAGGTGGCACCGGTGACCTCTAAGGTTCGGCCCCAGCCAGGAATGGTTCCTGGGCACTGGGGTGTGAACCTGGACCCTGCTGTTCCCCTGCTGGAACAGACGCAGATGAAGCACAAGGGACTGCTTCCAGAGGCACCAGCACTAGCTGGCCAGAGATGGCAGCCGGAGCCTGGGACTTCAGAGGGAGCAGGCAGGGGGAGGGGGGCAGTGGGGGGGGGGGCAGGAACCTGGCCTTGCAGGCTTTGCGGACAGGAGTCACCATGAAGGGAGGCTCCGAGAGGATGCTGGGGGGGTGCCTCAGGATCTCCCCACCAGGTTATAGGTGGGCCTCAGGCTTCAGAGGGCTTCAGTGTATTCAGGTGCCAGCGGGCTGGCAGGAGGCAGCCTTTGGGGCCCCTCAAAGGCTGCTGCAGTGGTAGGTGTATCGTGCCTACCCGAGGCAAGAAGAGAACTGTGTTGAACTCTGCTCTGGGGCGCACGTGGTTCCAGATATGGATATCGCAGGTTATTTCATTTCGTCTGCCAACGACTTGGAGGAGTAGGCATACCTCATTTTGCAGATGCGGACCAGAGAGGTAAGGGACGTACCTAGAGTCACACAGCCAGTGAGCGTGAAGTTAATCTGGGCCCCCCATCCCACTCTGCCTCATCTTAGGGCGAGGCTGAGGGAGGGCAAGGGCCAGAGTGCTTCAGTGTTAGTAATCAGCCACCGGCGGCCATTCCAGAAGCAGTGAGCGAGTCCCAGGAGTGGGGCCTCCGTCAGGGCTGTGCTCCCAGTCTCGGTGTGTGGTCCAGAGAGTCCCTTCCTCCCTTGCAGGCCTCTCCCTCCTCTTTCCTCCTCCATGACGATCCCCAGACCTG
The DNA here is from genome assembly GCF_024610735.1 of Ursus americanus. NCBI lineage: Eukaryota > Metazoa > Chordata > Mammalia > Carnivora > Ursidae > Ursus > Ursus americanus. The sequence goes on along the minus strand of NC_142162.1, from coordinate 24,141,524 downwards.
CAGCCATCTTGTCCTCAGGATGACTGCGCGTGTATATACCACAGACCACAAGTCCCATCCACATATGGTCCGCTCCAGGCGTGGGGCTGTGGGCCCAGCTGGCAGGCCACCTGAGACCAGGACCCATGACCGAGGTGCTGGGACAACGGCTCCACTTCAGGGCAGAGAGGACAAGGGCACAGAGTGAAGTTGAGGTGGAAACAGGGTTTCGGGGGCAGCCTGGGGGTGGGAGGGCAGGAGAGCGCTTGCGGGATCCAGGGGTCTTGGCTTCTAGTCTCATGTGTGACGCAAAAGGCTGTGCGCCCTGGGTGGATCGTGCTACCTCTCTGGGCCTCCTCATCAATAAAATAAGGCTTCTACAACTGTGTTGCTTCTCTCGCCTGGCAAAGTTGGGCGTTCTCTAGTCCGGGGATCATAAAGACTCGGAGGGAGAGGAGCTGGGGAGCAGGAGGAGAGAAGGAAAAGAGCACCCCCACCTCCTCAGGCTTTGTGACTCTGCTGTCCTCTGGTGGTGGGATGGAGTAACAGAGACATGGTCTCTCCCTACCTCCCCCAGACGAGAGTCGCTTACCCTTTGGAGGGGCTTTCACTGCCTATGGCCTCACTCAGGGCTGCGTGTGTTCTGGGTGGAGAAAAGCAGTCAAAGCACATGCATAGGATACCCACGGGCCCGCACAGGACAGCACGGCTTATTCACGCACGTATTTGCTCTTCAAGCGCTGAGGGAGGGTCTATGGTTTACTTATTTTTTAATTTGTTTTTAAAGATTTTATTTATTTGAGAGAGAGAAAGAGAGCACAGTAGGAGGATCAGCAGAAAGAGAGGGATAAGCAGACTCCCGACTGAGCAGGGAGCCTGACATGGGACTGGATCCCAAGACCCTGAGATCATGACCTGAGTGGAAAGCAGACGCTTAACCAACTGAGCCACCCAGGCGTCCCAGGATCTGTGGTTTATAAGGGCACTGTGCCAGGCCCTGGGGATCTGGAGGCACTTGGCACACCATTTCTGCCCTCAGGGAGCCTCTGTCCAGTGGGGGAGCAGATAAACACACCTTGGACTCTGGAAAATACAGGAGAATGTAGCGGCTGCTCTGAGGTGTGACGTGCTGTGTAACGTTTGGGAAGGGCAGACCAGAGACTGTGGGGTCCTATCTGATCAACGGTTTGTCCTCGGCACGCGGGCCTGCAGCCTGATGGGCCCCGAGGTCTTTGTCACTGGGTTTGGAGAGTCTCTCCCTGCAGGCCCTTCCAGAAGAGCTGGGTCGCCCTCCCCATGGGACGGCTGGATTGCTACCCATACCTCCTGTTCCCTGGCTGCTGTCCCGTCCCAACTCTGGCTGGGAACAGAAGTGAGGGGCGCACCTGACCCGGTCCCGCCCCTGTAGCCTCCTCTAGCTACCCCCCACTGCCCCAGGCCTAGTTTGCAAGCCTGGGTTCCAAAGATGATGGAGAACATTAGGTTTCGGCGGGGGGCATCTCCCCACCCCAGGCTGGTGCTGGGCAGGCCTCCCAGTTCCAACAACATGGTGTGGGGCAGGTGGTGGGAAGCCGGGCTGCCACCCCACCGGGGCCCTGCCTCTGGCCTTCCGGGGCTAGGCTGGAAGTCAGCAGCCTGTTTGAGGCAGTACACAGAGAGGGTGGGAGAAGGACAGGGAGGCAGAGAGAGAGAGATTGGCTCAGGGAGAGGAGCCTGGGTGCGTCACCATTGCTGGGAGTCTGACTCAGTGGGAACATCCGGCAGGAAAGGAAGAGAGAGTGTGGTGGCATTTCCAAGCAGGATGGGAACTCTGGGGCTGTGGAGACTGGGTGTGGGGTCAGGGGTACTGCATGAAGGCCTGGCCAGGAAAGAGGCTAACTGTGGTGGGGATGGGAGGGGGGCAGGAAGAGATGGTTCAAGGAGAACAGAGATTGAAACGCTGGCTGACTGGGCTGGTCTGGGAAGGAGAGAGAGAGCAGCGGGGCTTTCTGCTCTGGAGACAGACCCTGGAATTAGGGAAACTGAGGCCTGGTCAATCAGGGATGTGGGGGATGCAGGGACCTCTGACCCTCCCTTTAGGGCTTGGAGGTTGCGGCCCTCTAGCTATTGAAAGAGACCACAGGTATCCCTGATAAAAAAAAACCAAAAACCCAGAACCCCAAGCCCCAGCTCCGGGAGGCTCCAAGAGTGGGCCTGCCAGGCAAACTGCTCCCCTGGGCAGAAGGACCAGCCTCAGCTATACTGGGAAGATCTGGGGAGAGATTTTCCTGAGAAAGTCTGCTTCTTTTCTCGGGGTGAGAGAGGCTGAAAGGCCAGCCATGGAGAGCAAGGCCAGGAAGGGCCTGGAGCGAGGACCCTGAGTGGGGAAGGCTGTTGGCCGGCTCTGAGCTGCGGTGGCATGGGCCCTGCAGGAAGGCCCAGTTCCCCACACCAAGGGGAGACTGGAACAGCTGAGCCTCTCCGGAGTGGCCGTGCTTTAAAATACAGGGAAGACGATGTTCAATCTAAAGGTATGATTGACGGTGTTATTTCAGGTATGTAGTCGTATCTGGTGGCCTGGGGGAGGGAAGCTTCTTGTCCCTTCAAATCACTTAAACCAGAGCTGCTGAGAGCAGTAAGGGGAGGCTCATTTGAGGTGGGGGCCTTAGACTAGGAGAGCTGATGGGCTCGTCTGCATCCCGCAGGCCTTTCTTTCCTAACGGGAGGGATGGAGGCTTAGGTTGGCTGCCTGTCTATCTGCAGGTAGGTCGGGGCTGGGGCTCTGCGGAGCCTAGGGCCTCGGAGAATTCAGGGCCTGGGGCAGCCAGGCCCCCTGTGTGGGTTCAACCCAACAGAGAGAGGTTCCTGCTTGTGTCTGTGGGGACGTGGGGCAGGGCTTGGGAGAGGTGCTGGGCAGGGCCAGCGCCCTGGTCCTTGCCCTCTGAGAGTGGATGGGTGGGGGTGGCGGCGCGCATTCCTGGCTGGGAGCCCAGAGGAGTCTTTTGTAATCACAACATGATCTCGTGTGCTGAGCAGTGAAGCCGGCAGGGAGAGGCCAGCAGAGGCCCGGCTCCGGCTCTGGTGGCTCCGCGGCTCCGGCTTCCCTCCTGCTCTGGCTCCCCTGGGGCTGCTCTGGAATTCTCTCGGTGCCCACTGTTGCCATGCACTCAGCTGTGAGTGGCACCTCACCTTTGGCGGGGGGCTTCTTGGGGCTGGGAGGAGGCTGGGACGCCAGGCAGTCACACTCTGGGGGCAGCTGGGGACAGCTGGGCCTGGGAGGAAGAGGGCTGTGCCTAGGCCCGTGGGGGGCTGGGCAGGGGCATTTGGCCACAGTGGAGACCCTGCGGCCAGACAGGGAGAGACCTGGGATCTCGGGGCAGAGGCCTGGCTTGCTTAGGGTGGCTCCCCAGCTGGGCCTGCCCCCGGAACTGGCTCTCTCCTGCCCCGACTGACTGCCGGCAGCTCCAGGCCTGGAGAGGCTGGGCTTCTGGGAGCGGCTCTTTCCCACAGGCTGGGCACAAGCCTGGGGAGTGGGGCCCACAGGCCTGGGAGCCCAGGACAGAGCCGGGGCCTCTCTTTACTGTGGTTCTGGGCCTGGGAGCCAAACAGCTCCCCCCCTCGACCTTCTGAATCCCCTGGCAACTTCCCAGTCACGGCAGGTTCCGCTGCCAGAGCCATTTATAACTCTCATTCCAGGCTCCACTCAGCAGTGGAGCTCCCTGGAGAGCCCGGGGGAGGGGCAGCCCAGTGCTGGGAGCTGCGGGCCTGGGTATAAGGCCCTGACCTGAGCCCCTGAAGAGGCAGACAGACAGGCACACAAGCCCAGTAGGGTGGGGACTTGGGGCCTTCTGCGTGCCATCCCCCCGTGTGAGCCTAGCTCTGGGGATGGCTCCATTCGTGGTAAGAATATGCTTCTCAGGTGAATGTGAAAGTTAGGGGGCTGACAAGGGATGGGCCCAGCAGTCAGGGGCTTGGGCCCCCTGCCCTCTGCAGGGGTCTCACGGAGCCGAGTCCCCCATGAGCAGGCAGGAAGAGAAGGATGCCGAGCTGGATCGGAGGATAGTTGCCCTTCGAAAGAAGAACCAGGCCTTACTACGCAGGTACCAGGTGAGTGGGCCGTGATGGGGGGCCAGGAGGACCAGCTCGGTTGGTACTCCCTGTCTGACCCACAGACCCCTGCCCAGTGGTCTGGCCTGCAGGCGCTAGGCCTGAGGCCAGAGTCACGGTGGTGTGGTCCATCTCAGAAACTCTGTGAGGATCTCGGGGACGCTGTGATGCGGTGCCTCTGCCCCCTGGTGTCCCACTGGTGTCTCTCTGTGTAGGCCTGTCTGTGTGCATCTGGGGGGCCATGGCCTGTGCTGACCCCAGGCCCTCCCGCAGGAGATCCAGGAAGACCGGCGGCAGGCAGAGCAGGGGGGCATGGCCGTGACCACAGCGGAATTCCTCCGACCCGATGGCCTCACTGTCACTATCAGCCAGGTTCCCGGTGTAAGCCCCGCAGGGACAGAGGGTGGGGTGGCGAGAAGGTGGAGGCCCAGCCCATGTCCCGGAAGAACAACGCTCCTGCTCCGTTTCCTCCGCTGCCAGTTGTGGGGTTTACCCTTCAGTTCCCGGCCTGAAGTAGCCCAGCCCACTGTGGTCCCTCTGACCCCAAAGGGCCACAGCTAAAAGGCCACCAAATAGAATCCTCCTCACACCCTTTTCCAGATGAATGTGAAAGTTAGGGGCCCTGTGGCCCCGCAGCTATGCTCCAAACCACAGGCCACTCCTACACCCCCAGCCCTAGAGGGACAGAGAAGGGGGCTGAATGCCGGGAGCAGTGTCTAAGGGACAAAGCCCCATTGTCTGAGCGCTCTGGATTTCCCAGCTCAGAGAGGATAGGCTGCTGTGGCATCTTGGGCCCTGGGGTGGCCCCGGCCCGGTCCTTGGATAACCTCATGCCACTGGCATGTGAATGCCCCATGGAATCGGCTCCTCTGTGGGCATTCCAGGGAGGGCCAGGGCTGGAACCCGGCCTGGGGCACCTCCCACAGGACTCCGTCCGCAGCTCCTGCTCAGCGCTGGCCATGTGGTCTGAGGGCATGGCGTCTCATTCTTCAGGAGAAGCGGGTAGTCTGCCGGAACTGGGCAAGGTCCCTCAGACCTGGAGCAGCCAGTGGGATGCTTGAGGATGAGGACGTGGAGGCCCACACTGGTACCTTCCGCTTGGGGGAGCGGGTGGAGCTGGCTGTGACCATGGAAAACAAAGCTGAGGTGAGCAGGGTGGGTGGGGGAAGCCCAGGCACGAGGCTGGCAGCCTCCTCTTACCAGGCTGTGCCACACTGCCCATCCTCGCCTCCCCCCAGGCCAAGCGGATCGTAAGCGAGAAGCCCACCAGAGCAAGGAACCAGGGGGCAGAAGGGTCACGTGGAAGGGGCTTGGGACGGACCCCCTCCATGCAGATGGCCACCAGCTCGGATTCTGCACAGAAAGTACATCTTCAAGAGGGGATGGGAACATGAAAGTGGCAGTCATCATCTGGGGGAGGCGGAGAAGCTGAGTCACTTATGTCCCCTATCTCCGGGGACATGGCCCAGGCAGCACCAGCAAGAATTCCCACCCCTTCTTCCTTTCTCTGGCCAGTCTCCCCATTGGGTGGAGACCCTCTGACAGGGTATGTCAGAAGTCAGCCCCTTACCCTAACTGGATCTCTGATGGCAGGCATGTGGGGGCCTTGGGGTGGGCCATGTGCCAAGTGTGACCTCTAGGTGGCAGCAGCCCCTAGTCCTGGCTCTTGCTCACCACTGCTGGGTGCCTCTCCACTCTGGGCCTGTCTGCACACCCCTGCAACAACCCAGTGGATAGGCACCATTATTAGTCCCATTCTACAGAGGAGGAAATAATACACAGAGAGCTTAAGTAACTTGCCCAAAAGACACAGCTAACAAGTGGATGGAAATAGTATCTTTGGCAAATGAACATGTTGGAGATGGAATGGATCTCATTTTTAGATGGGGACTTCAAAACCTTGAGGGAAGGGGTTGGTAAGATTCAGATTTCCACTCTAAGTCAGGCTTCCTGCCTTTATCCCATGGTGCTGAGTGTCTTCTCCTTGCAGGGTGCTCGGGAGCCCCAGAGTCCAGGCCTGGTCCCAGGCCCAGTTCCCCGCCGGCCAGTGGGGGGACCCTTGGAGGTGGGCTGGGACTATGCCCAGTGGAAGCAGGAGCGGGAACAGATCGACCTGGCCCGTGTGGCGAGGCACAGAGATGCACAGGGTGACTGGCGCCGCCCATGGGACCTGGACAAGGCCAAGCCCACGTGGGTGGCAGGGCTGGGTAGCTCGTTGGACTGACATGCTTGTGGGGCTTGGGGGTAGGACTAACTGTGGATGCTTCTGGGAGGGCTGGTGGGACCCTTTCCAGGGTGGTTAAGGGTCTGCCCGGGCCTCTCTGCTGGGGCCTTTGGCTCAGGGTGGGCTTGGGGTCCCCTGATTTCTTGGGCCCACCGCCATCCTGTTGCCGTCAGCTCTGGGGTTGGGGCCGGGGGAGGCAGTGGCCACATGGGTCTTGCTGTAGCGTGTGTCCACCCCACAGAAGCCTGGCTTTCTGGCTCCACAGGCTACAGGACTCCAGCAAGCCTCGGGAAGAGGGCCCGGCCAGGGTGGGCGGCGCCAGGGGTGAGCCAATACCCACCTCACCCCTTCCCCTCCTTGGCTTTTATCACAGCCCCCCCACCCCCTGGGCTTCCTCTCCTTTCTCTGCCTCTTGGTGTGTCACTTATTTTTGGAGCTGGAAGGAGACATGGAAGAACATCTTACTTCCTCTCCCTCACTATCAGAGCAGGGCACCTTTCCACCCTCCAAACCCACAGCCTCTACCCTGGGTTCTGACCCCAGAAGGTCTGGGGAAGAGGCTCACAAGAAGTCTGCACTGCGATCCTTTTGAAGTTGGTCCCTCATGGGTGAAATCTCTAGTTTCCCTGCCCCTGGCCTGTTGTAGGAACAGAGCTTTTAGAATGGCTAGTCCCCTTATTTTTTTTTTTTTAAGATTTTATCTATTTATGTGTGTAAGAGAGAAAGAGAACGAACAGTGGAGAGGGGCAGAGGAGAGGGAGAAGCAGACTACCTGCTGAGCAAGGAGCCCGATGCGGGACTCGAGTCCAGCACTGCGGGATCATGACCTGAGCCGAAGGCAGACGTTCAACTGACTGAGCTAGAATGGCGAGTCTGCTTATTTTACACACGAGGAAGGTGGGGCTGGAGAAACTCAGCCAGCTACCTAGCCAGGAATGGCAAAGAGAGTACAGGGACCCAGCTCTCTTGATCCCCAGACCAGGGATCTTTTTGGGAGTCAGAAAACCCACACCTGGACCAAGAGAAAGACTGACAGCTTCCCGGTCCTGGAAGACCGGCGTTACTGCTTGGGATCCTTTATCACCCCACTCTTTCTCTATTTCTTTCGCCTCACTTAGGTCCCAGGAGCCACCGGAAGTCACAGCCCCCACCACTGTCCCTTGATGGTAAAGGTGAGTTAGGAGAGAAGGAGCAGAGTCGCATGCCCTGGTAAAGGAGCTGGGCTGCCATGGCCCTCTTCTCTCCTTGATTTGTGGACCATCTCTTACAGGTGGTACTACTCGGGGTGGGCCACACAGCAGACCCTCAGCGGTGTCGGCCACACGAAGCAAAGCCCGGGGGACAGAGAGGCTGACCGGCAGGGCCCGCAGGTAACAGATGGCAGGGGGCAAAATCAGGGGAAGCATCTGGGCTTCTTGATTTCCTGGATCTCCCTTGCCCCTGGGAGGTCAGGCCCAGCACTGTTCCAGGTCCCTGTTCTGGCCCTTGGGGCTGCTGCCTTCTGCCTGACGGCTGCCTGGCGGCAGGTTAATGAGGTTCGGGGAGAGGCCGGTAGCAAAGGCAGCAGCCGCAAGAGCCTGGTGCCCAGGGAGGCCGGCAGTAATTACAGCAGTTGCCTTCCCCCGGGGAAGCCGGGCGTGCCTTTCCCAGGCGGTGCAGGCGGGGACACGTCCAGAGTCCCCATGGAACTCGAGGTACTGCAGGCTTGGCCATAAACAGCAGCTGGGGACCTGGGATGGTGCTAAAGTGGGTGGTGTTCAGAGGAAATGGCTGGATGGGGAACAAGGTCAGGCTGGAAGGGAAGCATCCTGGAGCCTCGTTCTGGCTCTGATGTTCCTTTGAGACCCTTGGGCTCTGGCTGCTTCCTGGGAACATGGGCCACTGGCTACAGAGCGACAGACATGAAGGGGGGTGGGTAGGAGTAGGGCCTGCCACATGCTGTGTTTCTACAGGTGGGAAACGAAGGAAGACAGACAGGAGCTGGAGAACCAGGAGGTGGGTGCTTGGGAATAGGATGTGGCGGGCTAAGGACGTGAGCTCTGAATCCGCCAGCCAGCAGGGCCCATCTCTTGTTTCAGGGAAGCCACAGTACCAGAAAGACTCGGAGCGAGGAGGAACAGTCACAGAAGGAGAGCAGGATGGGGCTGGGCCGACCCGCAAGTGCCCCAGCAACCTGCCCAGCCCCAGGACCCCCAGGGGAGCCGAAAAGGGAGTCAGGAGCCTCCATAGCCAGTCCAGTCCTTGGCTCGCCACAGAACACTGATTTGGTTCCCCTTGACCTTTCTCTAGGAGGGGCCAGTAGCCCTGCGTCCGGGGAGAGTGTGTGTGCACTCACTCCAAGGCTCGGGGCTCAGGAGAACCCTGTGTCCTCACCAGATGGTTCTGAGCAGCTCCTGGGGTGGAACGACCCCCAGGCTGAGCCGGAAGCACAGACTTGTTCGGAGCCACAAGGAGGCGCAGGGCCCTCAGAGCCTAGAGAAGACAGGTCTGGCAAGGCTGGGGCCCAGCAGGGCTTGGCGCCACGAAGCAGGCCCCCCAGAGGAATGGGCCAAAGGGCAAGGGGCACAGGTGGTATGAGAAGCAGGACAGGAGGGCCTGGCCCTGCAGGAAGATGCTGAGCAAAGCTCCTGGGAGCATGGGGGCCAGGCTGGGGAGAAGAGGAGGGAAGAATGAAGACAGCACTCTTGTCTCTTGTGTGTGATGGATGCTGGTGGCTTGTGGCAGTCTGGCTGAGCAGCTGGGCAAACTCTCCAGCGGGGTGACATTGTGAGGGCAAGGAGCCATCCTTCCTTGCCCCTCATGGGTACAGCCTATGCATAGGTGTGTTTTTACCTGCAGATAAATCTCCTGGTGTATTCCTATGCCAGGTCTCTAAGGCTGTTGAGCCCTGTCCTGGGTCTGTCACCATCCAGGCCACCAGCTTCCCTGCCCTGGCAAGAATGGGAGGCTTGGGAGCACTCGGCACCTGGCTCTCCTGGCCTCTGTCACCGCCAAGGCCTGGCTTCTCTTTCCAGCTGCGGCTTTGGCTCCTCCAGTGCAAGGAGCCTCTGTAGCTGGCAGGACCGGTCCAGGCCTGGGTCCCTTCCCCTGCCTCTGCCTTGCACCCAGGTGACTCACAGCCCCAAACTCACAGGAGGGCCAAACCAGGGGAAATCTCGGCCATCAGCTGGCAGCCTCTGGCCTTTCTGGAAGAGGAGGCTGAGGCTTGAAGAAAGGGAGGCCACAGCAGGTAGGGACAGCTGGGGACAGAACAGCAGAGCTCAGGTTTCCTCCGCAAAAGAGAGGGTCCCCGGAAAGTCCTTCTTTCTGAAATGGTCTGGGGTTGGGTGGGGAGAGGACAGCCTTCTTCTCCCCACAGTAGGATGCGAGAGCTCATCAGCAGGGATCCCCTCCCCCACACCCAGGTCAGACATCAAGTATACCATCAAGACAGCATGGGGGATGGTGGGGGGGCGGGGGGGGGAGTGGGGGAGCAGGGGGCAGCCCAGGGCCATTTCCTGCCATCGCCTACTTCCTCTCCCCCACCACCTCCCCTGCACACAGGCATGTGCCGAAGCAAGGACTCAGACAAGGGGCAGAGAAAGTGACTCTGCCACAGTAAAACTTCGGGACTTGTCTTTCCTACTTAGTCTCTGTTCCCGCCCCTCCCCTGGGGCCCACGGCTGGTGAATTATTCAGACTCCACACAAGCTGTGGCTTCCTCTCAATTCAACAAACATTTCCTGAGCACCCACTAGCAGCAGTGCAGCCGGTGGGCGATGGTGACTCTGCCAGCAGGAGGGAGGGGGAGCCAGTCACCCAGCAGATCCAAGCTGCACAGCGGGAACCATGCTTGACTGAGAGCCTTGACGGGAGCTGGCGATGGCGGTAGGAGCCCAAAGAGAAGCACCTCACCTCTGCTCGAAAGGGCAGGTGCCCCTTCCTCTCTCACCACACTGGGCTCTCCCCATGTGGCCCTCTCCTCTCCCTTCCTCTTTGGCCCCACAGTGGCTCTTCCTCTCAACTGAGGGCCCTGGGCCTCACCAGCCTCTCTGGCTTCTCTAGGGAGTGTCTAGCTCATCCCAAGGGTGCTCCCCTGTCAAAGGGAGGGCTAAACTGTGGGCTCACAGCTGGGGCTTCCTCACTGGCTCCATCTCCACCCTCCACCCCCTCTACTCAGGAAGCATGGGGAGGGGGTGTCTTTTCAGCAGATCAGAGTGCTTCTCACATGTTAAGGTGCAGAGTGATGCAGAGTGTAATTCAGTAGGTCTGTGGTGGGCCTGGAAATGTGCATTTCCAATAGGCTCCTGATGATACCTGTGCTGCTGGTTCCTGGACCACGGGTTGAGTAGTAAGGGTTTGGACTAGAATATATGGAGGGCTAGGGGCAGATAGACTCTAGACTCTGAGGACTCATTGCTGGCTATATCGGGGACCTGGCGAGGGCTGCCCCTGCCAGGTGGGACTTCCTGGCTTCAGAGTTGGGTGAGAAGCTGAGGTACCTGGGAAGAGGCTCAAGAGGCTAGTGAGTGAGTGCTGCCAACTTCCTGCAGTGGGGAGTGAGGAAGCTGGTTGGGAATGGGATGAGGTGAAGGGGTGGAAGAGGTTGGTGTGGGGTTGATTAGAGGAATTTTGACAAGGCCTGGGAATATTCATACGCACAAGGGAAGAAGACCCCTCTGAGACATGAATAGGTAAGGGTAATAACTCTAAGCTCAAGTTTTCCTCTTGCCCTCCAGTCATACATAAATGCCTTTGGAGCATGACCCTGGACTTGACCCATGATTCCCAAAGGATGGAGCTGGGGAAGAGCAGATTCAGGCAGAGTCCTTGAATTCAGATGTCTCCAAAAATAATCATGATCAAGAATTTGAATTCTAAGATTCACAAACTGCTCCCCCCCCCCCCAGTGCTACCGACTGTACAGCTGGGCCTTCGTTAGAGAGTATATGCCAAGGTATGTTTGACTACGGGACGGGGATATAGAACTCGGGCAGAACTCTGGTTCAGCCCTCGCAAGAGGACCTACGCAGGAGAGAAAGGTGGGTTATGAAGAGCTATGGAGAAATAGGGCTTCTCTCCTCAAGGGTAACATCCAAAAGGATGTTAGGAGAAAGGACGTCCTGGGAGTCACTAGGGGTTGGAGAGACTGGCCCAGGACACCTTCCCTGCAGGAAGACTGCAACGCCAGGCAAGTATCACTGAGCTTTTCTCAAAAAAGGGGGAGCCCTTCTTCAGAATAAGGGAACCAGCAGCTCCGGTAGCCACCCTCCTCCCCTCAGAGGGAATGAGCTATGGAGCAGGAGGGAAGAATGGACACCCCTCCACAAACCTCAGGGTCATGGAAGCCTGGCTGTAGCAATTCCTGGCTCCTTTGCTTAAAGGCCTGGCTGGGAGACTTTCTCTTAGATGCTTATCTCCTCCCCAACCAACTGAAAAGACTCTCTTCAAAGATGGGAAGTTCTTCATGAGACAGAGCTCTCAGGAACCCAGGCACAGAGCTGGAGGAACGGAGAAGGAAGCTGCCCACAGGGGAGTGGGGAGATGACAGCTTGACTTAGGGCCTCATAACAAGGAGGGTGGAAGGGGCAGAAGATAGCTCTGTCCTGAGCCCCTATCACGTGGGCAGAAGGGAGCAGCAGAGCAGATTGCAAGGGAGGGATGTTTTTGGAGGACTGGCAGCATGGTAGAGTGGAACAAACATGGGCCTTGGAATTCAACAGACTGAATCTTAACCTAGGTCTGTCATCTGCTAGCCGGGTGACCTTGATCAAGTTTAACCTCCAAAAGCCTCAGTTTTCGTATCTGCAAAATGGGGCCATTAACGACCTTGAGGGGTTGTCAAGAAAATTAAAGATAAGAGTAGTGCAAAACATGCCTGGCCCACTAAGTAGGCACTCTCTGAACAGCTGCCTGGCACTCACATGTGTTGAATAAACGAAGTAGCTAATCGGTTTGATCTCTGTCTACTTTGTTCTCGATTTTCTCCTGTACCTCCTCTTTCAGTGTCACCTTCACCGGGGTCAGTACACCCCAGGGAAGTGAGGGATGGGTTGTCAAGTCTACTCAGCCTTCCAGGGCAGTGAGCTTCCTTTATGCACCTGGGGGAGTCGACTGGAATTAAGAGCCTCACAGAGTGACCCTGCTCTTACTGGGGTGTTTTTTGCCCTCAGCATCTCCCTTAACTCCACATACCAACTTTCATAACTCAGCATTTCCTCTTTTCCTCCGTTAACAGCAATGGCGATCTCGTGGACTCCCACCACACTCTTCGCTCGTTATTTTCCCCAGAATCAAAACTCCCTTGTGGCGTTTGCTCTATGCCTCCCAGAGTCAAGGTTTTTTTCGCCCAAAGGAGCAGCATGACTGTATTTTCTTATGGTCAAGGGACAGGTAACTGGGGACCCCCAGCTATCTAACAAGGCACTAGTGTGGAGGGTTTGACCACCAGTCAACTCCGGCCCCAACCCTGGCCTCAGGGACGGGAATAATAGGAAAAGATGGTACTAGCCACCCCCCACCCCCAGAAAAACCCCACGAAGGAAATGGCTAAAATGCCCATGGCTGTCTATCTCTTCTTATTTTGGGGACTAGGTCGGGAAGGGGGGTGTCAAGGAAATAGGAGACACTAAAGATGCCACTTCACTCTGCCTCTCCAGTCACTTATCAGTAGCCACAGACCCCAGCAAGCAGCTCTGAGTGAGGCCCGCCCCGGGGTGACCACAAGCTCAGCGAGGGGAGCCCCCAAGGCTGGGAAGGCAGGGAGAGGAGCTGCAGCAGGCGCAGACCGAGGCTGCTTTCTCTCAAGCCTGCCGGCCTGCGTCACACCCTCTCATGAAGCATCCACTTGACGCCGGCGAAGTGAAACAGCACAGACCTGGCACCAGAAAGAGCAAACGTGGCACGCACTGCTCCTTTTAAGGACCGACTCGAGGAGCAGCAGGCCCCGGGGCAGGAGGTGAGGCCAACACAGCAGTACCTTTGTGGGAGGGGAACCAGGACTCTTTCAGGCCTGTCCCTTCTTAACGAGCTCTCCAGGGCAAGTTCTCCCGGCACCTTCAAAAATAACCAATAACACAGGCTTTTTCCCTTTCTCTTACAAACTCTGGGGATACGGTGTTTCCTTTCTCCCCAGCAGGGCGGCTGGCTTCAACCAAGAAGAAAGGTCAAAAGTCACCTTGTAGCCATCTGTCAAAACATTAATACCTAAACCCTAAGTTACAGAATCAGAGGGAAAGTCTGGGCCAGCGGTTTTCAGATTTTAGTGTCAGAATCACCTGGAAGGCTAGTTAAAACACAAAGCTGGGCTTCACCCTCTGAAGCTCTCATTCAGTTGGTCTGGGAGGGGGCCTAAGACATGGCAGTTCTACCAAGTTCCCAGGTGATGCTGACGTGGGTGGTCTGGGGACGGGGTGTTTAATGTCTACTACCTGCCCCTTCATGTCTCTTTCCAGGCATCACTTAGCCCAAAGGGACAGACATTTGAAACTATATTACCTCCTAGGTACACACGGTACTTTGAGTCCTCAGATCTCTAAGCCCTGTCACATAGATTCTCCTTAGTTGCTCTCACGAATTCCCATTGGGTTAGAAGGAAAAAGTGGGACCCTAACCAGTGTCATTACTGAGTCTGCAAGTTTCCTATTTCCCAGTTCAGGGTCCCTTCCGAGAGCACACAGCCTGCCCCCCGCCACCCCCAGGTCCTCGTGACGCTGTGAGCTGGCCACACACAGAGAGGCTGACCGCCGTGATATAATCCTGCCCAGACTACCAGCAGGGAGCTGAGGTGGCCTCCAGGTCACAAGCTGGGCAGAGACCTCCACTCATGACTCTGAACACGGACGTAGCAGAGAGAGGGACACTTAAAGGGAATGACTTAGTAATCCATTTGAACTGCTTTTCTGGACAAGTCGGTTTGGGGACTTTTGAGGCCCACCTGGCACACTGTAGGCACTGGATAGTTGGATTAATGGTAGTGGTTCGTGGAAAATATTCTAAGGGAGGTTAGAACCATATCGCTGTTTAACTGATAAGCTACTATAAAAGCAGATTCTTGAAAGAAACAGGGCAGTAACAAAGGTAGATTCTTGTTGGCATGACTAAATTTCTTGAGGGCGAGAATTGTGTGGGAATTTTCTGGTCCCTTATAGTAACTTAACAAATGTTTGTACGATATATGGAAACTGTCTGGCCCAGGTGCTCCTTACTGACCGGGCGGCTCAGGTACACGGTGTAGGACTTGGAGCCGTGGCTTTCTCTGCACTGATGGAGAGCCTGGTAGAGTCTAGGTGTGTGGTTAAGGGGGAAAAATTGTTTTTGTGTTTTTTAAATTAGCTATTGGAGGGAACAAAGAGTCTAACATAGGTTTTCTGGCAGCAGAAACCCACAAGCTATGTCAACAAGTAAAACAGATGTGACCAAAAACTGTCCATAAAGCAGGTATTTTTATAGCTCAGCATTGGGCCATAGGGCCAGGACAGAGGGGACAATGAATGGGCCACACGTTCCACGTTGCCTCCGTTAGGCACCGCGTGGACTTCCAGTGCCCGGAAAGAACAGGCAGGCCAGGCCCAAGTCCTTCACCTCGGAAATAAAGAGACTGTGGGCAGAACAGCTGGTGCAGCTGTGGTCTGCTGGGGTTCTCTTTAGCCATCTGCTCCCCTGAACCAGACTGTGGGCTCTGGATGTGGGGACACAAGTGGATTATGACGGCGACACCACACTGATACTGAACATGGAGGTTCATCATCTAACACAATGATGAAACCAGACGACCGACAACCTCTGAGCACCTGCTACCACGTGCCAGGCGCTGAGACTAGTGCTGGTCCCGCGAAGCGAGCAGAGCTCTTGTGGTCCCTGCCTCCACTGAGGGAGACGAAAAACAAAACAAAACTATACAGCTGTGGCCCTTTTGTTATTGCACTGCAATTCCAGAAATACCTCCATTCTCTGCAGACAGGAAGGGGAGGACAATCATTACCCCTTTTAAATAGCTGTGGTAGCCCTAAAGCTTGGGACCTGACCTTTCGGTTCCCCTTAAAGAAACATGTAGAAACAAGTAGATGCTCTCCACTCAGCATTTCAAAACAGGATATAAATACTCAACTGAAGCACACAGTATCTTAGAATTCCCTAGTGAAAACTGAAAAACAAGGTGGACAGAAAAGCTTCCCAAGCTGTGGTCTCATACTGTGCAGAAATCTAGAGCTGTTAGGAAGACAAGTATTTCTTATGCTTAACACTTCAGAGAAACACTTCTCTGCACCTCAGCATCATGGGGGAAAGAAAGGATTCCAACACAAACTCAGTCTAAACAGCTTAGCAAACTCCTGATCCTTCACCCTCCAAAACTTCACTTTCAAGAGAGGACGATCTCCTCCAAACTCAGGCTGCCGGGGAGTGAGTGCACACAGGAACTTCTGATAGAAGTAAACACCTAGAGGGGCGCCTGGGTGGCGCAGTCGTTAAGCATCTGCCTTCGGCTCAGGGCGTGATCCCCGCGTTATGGGATCGAGCCCCACATCAGGCTCCTCTGCTGGGAGCCTGCTTCTTCCTCTCCTACTCCCCCTGCTTGTGTTCCCTCTCTCGCTGGCTGTGTCTCTCTGTCAAATAAATAAATAAAATCTGTAAAAAAAAAAAAAAAAAAAAAAGAAGTAAAAAAGCCTAGAAACGATCCTGGTAGTCCAGGGGAAAAGCAGTTAAAGGAAAGTAATCCCCCTCTGCAGAGACCTCTCCTTCCCGATGGACAAACGGACAATTTTTCAGCTAATTTCGAACCCGTGAAAATAAAGCTGTTCCGACCACGGCTCCCCACCAACCTGGGCCTGTTCTGAGGGGCCAGTAGTGCTAGTGCCCTTCTCAGCGGCCAGAAGACTCTTGCTGCACACACTGCCGTATGTGTCCAGCGTGTGAAGCCGTGTGCAACTGCAAAAGCCACATGTCACCATCTACACAAAGGGGGGGCCGACGAGAAGAACCCTGGAAACTCTCTTACTTCCCTTCTTCTCTGCCTTACCAAACCCTCTCACAGAAAGCCATTGTGTAGGCTGAAGAGGGAAATAAAAGAAGGGCGGCCTTTTTCCAGGCTCCCCTGCAGACTACAAGGTGATGTAAAAGCACAAAAGCTACCCCCCAACAGCTCTGCAGAAGTGCAGGCCTCAGGGGGCCCCACCGACACTGGCTTCTCGCTCCGCTTTGTACTGGGCAGCATTGTCTAATAATGAGCTCAGCTCAACTGTGGGCCGTGTATTTTGCAGCAGAACTAATCCCTCATATTTTGCTGTTCACCCACATGTCTTTTCTTGTTTGCTTTAGGGGGAGGAAAAGCCTCACCTATGAAGCAACCTACACCTCCTCTCAGCCCTTTGGCTCTCTCGCCCGCTCCCCTGTAGACAGCTCTGACCAACCCCTGCAGGTACAGCAGTGCGTCTCTCCAGTGTTAGCCCTTCTTGAACTGTCCAGGGGCCGACGGTTTACCGGCGAGAACACCGATGCTGTTAGGTGGCTCAGCCCCGCCTCAGCTCTCGGCCAGCTCCGTGTTTGTAAATTTTTTGGGGTAATAACTCTTAATATGTATACTCACTGGTCCCTTAGCTTCCCAGCTAGACATCTGCCCAGAATCCTTTAAGAGCAGAACCTTTTAAAGATTTTTAAAGGTTGGTAAAAGGTGGCTGAGCTAGACATCACTGCTCGTCTGACCTCATGACTGCTTCCCGACTAAGAGGCAGTCCTGCCGCCCTTCACTAAATAGTTCTGTCAAGCCATCGGGCACAGCAAACCTCAGGGCGATTGCTTTTTCTTCCTACACCTATTCATCCATCCACCACCTCTCAGACCATCTCTTCTTCCAACCTCTACTCCTTCCCCAAGGAGTACAAAAAAGAAATGGTCAACTTACACAGGCTTATGGAGAGTTCTTAGAATGTATTTTTGTTCACCTGAAAAATAAAACTTTTAAAAAATATACAGGACTTTTTGAGGACAGGTATATCTTAAATGGCTGAATTATAAATAATGTCTCTGGTCATGTTCACAGCTAGAGCTGGAGCTAATGTCCCAATTCCAGTGAAGGCTTTAGAGTCAGGAGGCCAGCAGCTGGACCTATGAGTGGTCTCTCTAGACTCTTTGATCCATCCCAAAGTGGATTCAACAGTCCAGAATGCAGGGATGGGGACAGGGGACTGGATTCCCAGATGTCCTCCTGCAAGTTCAAAGGATTCTTGGAATAAGAGATCAATTTACAAATTATTAAAATATAGGACTAAAAATTCACACAATAAATATAAATTACAGGCTATTATTGAAGTTATAAAGTGGCATTTTATGTTTCTTCCCCACCCCCAGACCCCCACCAAAAAATTAAAAAGGCCTCAAAGTCTTCCTAATGACCAAAGTCACATCAGCTGCTCAGAAATCTCCTTCAGCCAAGACACCTTGGGGGTGCTACCAGCCTGCTCCTAGGCTATGACAGCTCATAGAACAGAACATGGCTTAAAGCAAGACTTGTTGTCCTGTAAACTTGGATCAGAGCTAACTGGAGTGTAGGCCAGAAAACTGGAGACAAAACTGTTTTAGGACTCAGGTGGATAAGTTTTTGTCTTTTTTTTTTAAGTTCCTAATTTCCCAAAAAGGAAACACTAAGGGGTTTGATATCTTGTCACTACCCACACTCAAATGCCTAAAAGCAAGTGGCAGAAGGAAATGGAAGCCAAATTGAGGATGTATAATTCTTGCTGTCCCAGAACTATACAGATGTCACTTCCCTTGGTGTTTCTCATTTCCATCGAAGTATAGGCTACATATAAGTAGGGTTTATCAGGAAACGTAAAGACAAACCAATGTAATTTTCCCACGGCTGGTCTATTAACTGGCTATCAAAGCACAATCCTGAGCTTGAAGCCCACCTTTAGCCCTTCTGGTTCTGTAATACAACTCGAAACCAGAAAACGTGCTCAGAGCTCTTGTTTCACAACAGATTTCACCCTAATAGCAGGGCTACACTGTCACTACAGACTCAGGAAAGAGGGAAGGCAAGGGTGATTACTGGAACAAGACAAGATCTTGAGGAGAAGATAAAATAAAAACACTTGTGAGCCACTCTACTTACAAAAGCTTGCTCTTCCTAAGAGAACTCTCTCTGTGAGGAGAAGGCCAAGGATTGAAGCACAGAGGCATTGTTCTTTCCCTTCCTTCTTCCCTGGCCCATATCCAGATACTTAGGGCCACAACAGGAAGCCTCATCCGTGGGGGCACTAGGGTGGGAAGAGGTGGGGATTAGTTCGTTCTCCACCCTCCCTAAACTGCTTCTAATTTTCCTAAGGTTTTCCACTGTCCTTTCAAGTCTAAGGATGATTA
Organism: Ursus americanus; assembly: GCF_024610735.1. Classification (NCBI taxonomy): domain Eukaryota; kingdom Metazoa; phylum Chordata; class Mammalia; order Carnivora; family Ursidae; genus Ursus; species Ursus americanus. The sequence goes on along the minus strand of NC_142162.1, from coordinate 24,122,899 downwards.
TACTCTTTTGGGTCATAAACCTATCTTTCTGAAATAGGGGGAAGAGAGTGGGTGGTGAAAAAAACAGTGTTTGTGCCCTTCTGGCTAGCTGCACTTTGGGGGCCAGCAAATAGCCCTTGCACGACCCCATCAGTGGGTAGCTACCCAGGGTTGTGGGAGGATACGTATAGTTCTGTGTAATTATAGCTTCTAGTGCATATGTCAATAACTATATACAGGGATCTATAAATTAAATGCATCTGTGGCCACTGCAACTAGGTTGACGTACCTGAGCTCCACTACTTTTGGTGCCCTCCTTGCGAGAGCTTCAGCTTATTAAAGAGCCCCTATAGCTCCCTTCTTCCCCTGAGTCTTGGGGGAAAGCCCGAGTCACTCCTGCACAGAGGATACACAAGAGCTAGCGGCGAAAAAGGGTTCGGAGCTGGGATCTCCCCACCCCTCCCCCCATTCCCTTTATGGCTCAGGGCCCTGGCGCAGCACGGTCCTGGGAAGACCAAACACCGAGCCCCCGGCGAATCGTGGTCCCTTGGCTGAAGATCGGGCTGCAGGCCACCCGCTCCCGGGGCGAGCTGGCGATCTTTGCCGGGAAGGGAGGGCGTTCACTCCCGTGGGGGTCACTCTTGCGGGCTCCCCGCCCCGTCCTGCTGCAAAGTCCTGCCTCCGGGCTTGGGGAGGGGAGAATGGTTCCCGGCCGACCCTGGCGCGGAGGGGTTCAACGACTCCCCGGCGCCGCCGCCGCTTCCTCCTCGTCCTCCTCTGGCCCCCGCGGCCGCTCCAGCGGCCCGGCCAGGGGACTGTCAGCAGAGGGCTCGGGAGGCATGGGCCGCGCCGCCTGCAGCGGGGGAGCGTCGCGCGGTGCCTCGCGGCGGGACGACCCCGTGGAATTGGGCCCCGCCGCCGCCCCCGAAGTCCCGGACGGGCCGGTGGCGTTGGAGCCGCCGGGGGGCGGGCCGGCGGCTCCTCCCGAGGTCCCGGCGCCCACCGGCTGCCAGATGAGGCTGTAGTAGACGGCGAGCACGATGGCGGCCAGCGACACGGAGAGCACGTAGGCGAACACGGTGGCGAGCCGGACCCACTTCTTGTTGGTCTTGGCCGCCATCTTCGCCTTCTTGTCCCCGGTGTAGGTGGCCGGCTTGCCCCGCTCGGCCGGGGCCGCGTCGCGCTCCTTCATGGGGGGGCCCCGGCCTTTGCCCCGGTGCTCCACGGCCCCGGCTGGAGGGGGCCTGGCGGCCTGCGAGGACTGGACAAGGGGCGGCCCGGCGCCCTCCGCTCTCGGCAGCTCCGCGCTCCGCCGCCGCTCCTCACGCCGCCCGCCCGCAGCCCTCCACCGCGTCGCTGCAGCCGCCGCCGGGGCCTGGACCAGTCACTGCCGCCAGCGCCGCCGCCGCCGCCGGCCCGTCAGCTGCTTCCCCGCCGCTGCCACAGCCACAGCCGCCACAGCCGCCCGGCTCCGCGTCCCCATCCGCTGCTGCCGCCGCCTGCCCGGCCGCCGGCCGCCCGGTCTCCAGTGGCCGCGCGGACGGCGCGCTCGGCTCCAGCAAGGCTCCCCCACCTCGCGCGCCGGCAACAGGGGGCGGGGGGAGCTCTGCTGGGGGCTGCCTCTTAAAAGGGCGACGCCGGGGTCCGGAAGTGCCGCGCGGGGAGGCGGGCTTCGGCCGGGCGCCGCGAGCCCCGCCGGGACGCCCCGTTAGGAGAGAGTTAAAGGAGGCTGGTTCTTAAAAGGGCAACGGCGCCGCAGCCCTGCGCGGGCTGGCGCGGCGAGGATGGGAGCCCCGGGCGCTTCTTTAAAAGGGGAACGGCGCCGTTTGGGGCGGAGTGCGGAACTGGAAAGGGGCGGGGAGGGGCGGTCTGAGCAAGGAGCTGTCAACTCTGGCGCCTCAACCCTCCGCTCCAGACTGTCCGAAGTGACAGGTGGAACAGCAGCAACGGCTGCGCCCCCCAGGCCTCAGTATACCCCCAAAAGTGGGGGTAATAACACGCTCGTGCTCTCGGCTCGCGCCCCGCTCCACGTATCTTCGGAGCGGGTCTCCTGGACCGCTTCACTCCTAGTGGGCCTGGCCCACATCCCGCACAGGCAGCTAAGGAGCCTGGAACGCTCACTGTGGTCACAGCTGGTCGAGCTCCCCTCCCCCCGCCGCCCCATCCGGCCCCGGCTGGGCTCTGGGGCTCTGCTGAAATCTTCCCGATCCCCTCCCTTCTTCTCTTAGAGCCCGGGTCACGCTGCGCAGACCTTTCAGAGTTTCTGGGACAGAACCACATGCTAAGCTGTGGTTCTCCAGGCTCGCCTTCCATCTTAATCCTGAAATTCGCAACAGTCCCAGATCCCGCTGTTGGGGGGCTTCCGACTCCCAGCTTTGGGCTTGATTTGGACTTAAGGACCTGCACTGAACCGGTGGCTCTCAGAAAATTTCCCCTCTCTGATTCCCTCTGGACCTCAGAGTATGGGCTGTTGTTCCACCCCACCCCCAGACCCCCTTCCCTTGTGAGGTTTGTCCTCCCTAGGGTCGGGTCGGGGCTGACATCTCCTCCCCAAACGGAGTCTCAGTAGCCGCTTTCTCCCGTGCCTTCCCAGTCCTTCTGCCCTCCTCTCTCCTGCCTTCTGTTCTCCCCCACTCCCTCTGTAGAAGGCTTTCCAGAATTTATGGTTCCCTCCTCCTTGAATTTTACTTCCTGTGTTCCCAGAGCTGGGTGTGCGGACTGCCTGGGTGTCTTAGTGGGTATGTGAGACTGTGCCTGTGTGACGGTGTGTGGAGAGAGGACTGTGGTGGTGATGGGATCCTGTGTGTGACACACCCTCCCTCCTTCGTGTGTGAGCCTGACTTCTGGCTCCTGACTCTGTGGGACAGGACCCTCTCTGCCCTTCCCATTTTCTCTCCTCCTCCACAAGAATCTTTGCCTTCCAGACACCCCTCCCTTTATAAGGAAGCTCCTCCCCAGCACTCCTGCCCTGCTGCCTCAGCCGGACAGAAGTCAAGGGCTACCGGAGCTGAGGGTGTTGATCAGCTGCTTAAACCATGGCTGATAACTCAGCCTCTCTCTCTCTCTCTCATTCCTGAGATCCAGGTGTGAGCGTGCCACTAGCAGTGGTCAACTGGATGCTATCTCCAGGAATAGCCGATTTGCCTTTGTACTTTTTGAGAAATTTTAAAGACATTGGAAATTTGGAATGTTAATTGTCTTTTGTGGGAAAAGACAACCACTCCTTCCCCATCCTTCTCCCAGGTTGTCTAGAGCTCGCCCAGCAGGATGGCCTGTTAAAATCTCTGAATTGTCTCTGGATGTTGTCCTCTCTTCTCTTCCCTACTTTCTGGTCTTCCTGGCAGAACTGATCAGATCAACTATACCAAGGTGAATTATTTTGAAAGATTCCAGGTAAGCCCAACCCTAAGCCTCCTTCCATCTTCTGTTTTGAGTGTGCACCATATTTCTTCTGTTGCAAAGTAAACTTCTTTCTTCTTACTTGGTTCCCAGTGGGGTAGGAAAACAGCATGTCACTCTTTTCTATGCTAAGGAATAAATATACTCAAAGCCCTTATTCAATTCCTCTCACCCTATTCTTCTCCAAACTAAACAGTGCCAGATTCTTTAACCTGTCATCAATAAGCCCTATTTATTATCTGGATTTACATAGTGTCTTTTACCCTAGGAACTCAAAATGCTTTCAGATATAATTGAGCCTGGTCTCCCTGGTGCCTGAGCCATTAAGAAACCATTAGTGTATTCCTGTTGCAGGCAACTCAATGGCCCCCTAGTGGCCTGAAAGTGAATACGCTTCTCTAAGTGCCTCTTCCCAACTAAGGGTAAGCAGTCAGAGAAATCAGAAAATCAAAGCAGCTTGGGGACAGAATGGGTCCCAAAGGTCATCTTTTGTTAATACCCCCAAGGGCCCTAGGACCTCCTCCACAACATCTCTATGGAGCCCTCTCCAGCGGCAGCTAAAGAGTATCCACGATGGTGAACCTTATTGTCTGCTTTGTAAGGCAGACTTTTCAGCTTTAGACAGTTCTGACCCCTTATAACGGTATCAACATCCTTACCCTTATTATGTGCTGGCTCCAGAATTAGCCCTTACATTCATCATCTCATTTGTCTCACAACGATCTATCGAGTAGTTACTCTTTTTATCTCCATTTTCAAGATGAAGAAACAGCCTCAAAGAAGTAACTTGCTCAAGGTCACACAGCTAGAAAGAATTCAAACCCGAGTCTTTCTGACTCTAGGGCCTTAGGTCCTGATCCCTGCTCTACTCTGCCTCATAGGCAGAGATGAAATTTGTCTCTGTAGGGAGGGTACCCTTGGATCAGGGCAGAGGCACTCATTCTTTCAGCTGCCAGGAGTGTTGGCTACTGATGGCTCACAGCTCCCACTGTCTCTGGAATTGCTCTCCGATGCCAAAGGAAGCTGCCTCTCTCTCAGCCTATGAAACCAATAAATAAGGCCCAGGTTGCAACAAAACCCAGCCAGAGATGTTCAGGGGCCTGCTAGGGAAGGAAGAGGGCTCTACGTGCAAGGAGCTACAAAAGTAGCCAACATGTATTGGCAGGAGCCAGGAGAGGATATATAGGCCGGATCCATGGGGAGCTGGATCGGAATATGAGGTTAAAAAAAGGAGAGTTTATTGGTATGGGAGCACTCTCAGGTGAAATAGGATTTAATACCCTGACAAGGATCTTGGGAGACAGGAGAAAGGCAATGGCCAGCCAAGTGAAATGGAAATGCCAGAACTGCCATAGCAGAAGATGGAAGAAGGCTTCAAAAAGCTCCAAGAAGTGAGCCCGCTCTGGTCGGTACTCTGTGTAAGGCCAGAAACCCGCTTCAGTCCTGCAGGAAGGCCCAGAGGATACTCTGGTTATCAAAGCAAAGAGGAACACACTGGGAGAAGCTCAGCTGGGCTGTCCTCTGTAGGCCACGGCTGACAGCAAGAGGCCATCACAGAACTGGCTCTTTGATAGCGATGGGGATGATAGGACCACGAAATAATAGAAGCCAGAGGTTGGTACAACTACAGTGGTGAGCCGCAAGTTGGACGCAGTGGTGGGTCCTGACAGTAGAGATACGCAGATAGTGAATAGAACACAGCATCCCTAGGGCAAACTAGATGGGCAGCCAGGAATGGTTTTGCTCTACCCATGCCAGTGGGTCTCAAACCTTTTGGTCTCAAGATCACTTTACACTCTTGAAATCTGATGTCTCCAAAGAGCTTTTGTTTATATGGGTTATATCTATTGACACTTGCCACATTAGAAATAAGACCAAGAAATTTATAAAGAACTTATCAATTAATGAAAAATAGCCCATTATATGTTAACAAAAAATAGTATATTTTTACAAAAAATAACTATATTTATGGAAGAAAAAAGTTAGTGAAAGAGTGGCTTTTTTCACATTTTTGCAAATCTCTTAAAAGTGGCTTTATAGAAGACAGCTGGATTCTCATATCTGCTTCAATTGGCAATATGTTGTTTTGGTTAAAATATATGAAGAAAATCTGGCCTGACCCAGATATGTAGTTGGGAAAGACAGAAGCATTTTAATAGCCTTTTCACCTAATTTGAGACTACACCAAAACTCAACAAGTAGTATTTTCTTAAATGGTAGTTGTAATGTAGAATTTGAAACTGTATCAGTGAATTCAATAACATTCAAGGCTATTAATCTACCCTGCACTATGAATGGGTTTGCTACCCATGCGTTGTTTTATAACATCCTACTTTGGTCATTTGGGAAATACTGGCTCATCGAATTATATAGATTTTTCAAATATGGATACAATCTATTATACAATATTACAAGTTATATTTGTTAATATCAGAAAAATTTATTGGGGGGCGCCTGGGTGGCACAGCGGTTAAGCGTCTGCCTTCGGCTCAGGGCGTGATCCCGGCGTTCTGGGATCGAGCCCCACATCAGGCTCCTCTGCTATGAGCCTGCTTCTTCCTCTCCCACTTCCCCTGCTTGTGTTCCCTCTCTCGCTGGCTGTCTCTCTCTCTGTCAAATAAATAAATAAAATCTTTAAAAAAAATTTTTATTGGAATCTGTCAAACTCATGATACTGCACATAAGTTTTCTAAAATTCTAATTTTCACCAAACAGTTCAAATTTTAAAATTAGTCACAAATACTATCCTTTGTTTTCCTCAAAGTGACAGCTTACTTGGTTCGAATTAGAAAAAACATCTGCCAGATAAGTAAGTCTTAATAGCCACAGTTTCTCCGTCAGTTATTCTTTCAAGTGAAAATGGTATTCCATGGAAAGAAAGTGTTTAGCTGGTAACTCAGTGGGTCATAAGAGAGACCCATTATACTTCTGTGCACTACAGTACTTTCCATTGAATAACAGAATATTTATTTTTGTTTTTTCAAGAATTTTTGTTTGTTTTTAAGTCGACTGCACAGTGGAGCACAATGCGAGGCTTGAACTCACGACCCTGAGATCAAGACCTGAGCTGAGATCAAGAGTTGGACGCTTAACCGACTGAGCCACCCAGGTGCCCCTAATAGATTTTTTTATTCTTAAGTAATCTCTACACCCAATGTGGGGCCCGAACCCACAACCCCAAGATCAAGAGCTGCACACTCCATGGGGACCGCCAGATGCCCTGATCCACAGAGAATATTTTAAAGACATATATTTAAGGGTCAGGATTTACTAAATTTTAGCAATTTTTATTGCTTCATTAAGGACATTCTTAAGTGAAACTGACTCTTCTTTCTTTTTTCCCCTCCCTCCATTCTCTCTGTTTCCTTCCTTTCTTCTTTCTGTCTGTCTTCACAACGAACTACCCAAACAGCCTGGCGCCACTGCCTTGCTTTGTTAAGATGCCAGAAGGTTTATTCACCATTGCTTTTGTACTGTCAGTGCAAATGTTTAGGCAGTGAAAAAGGCAAATAACATCTTAGTATTATTTTGACCTTGTGCAGTCTCTGAAATGGCCTCAAGGACCTCCAAGGATCCGTAGGCCACACACAAAATTGCTGAGCTGTACCATGAAAAGAAATCAAGAATGAAAGGCCAGGAGATTGATGGCAGTTCCTCCAGTATAAAGTCACAATACCTGTCCAGTTTCCAGACCTGATTCAATTTTCAGATCTAGAACGTGTTGCCTGAAGGAGAGGTTAGGTCCCAAGGAGGAAGGCTTCTGTAATACCATGGCCATTCAGCCATGGTTCCACTAGTCCTTCCCCAAAGGGACCCATGGCCATTTGCTCAGGTAACAGTACACTGGGGAAAGTGAAGTGGCCATTTTTTTATTAAAGATTTTTATTTATTTGAGAGACACAGAGAGAGAGAGTAGGAAAGGGGGGAGGGTGAGAAGAAGCAGACTCCCTGCTGAGGAGGGAGCCCGATGTGGGACTGGATCCCGGGACTCCGGGATCATGACCTGAGCTGAAGGCAGTTGCTTAACCAACTGAGCCACCCAGGCATCCATGGCCAAACATTTTTTTTTTTTAAAGATTTTATTTATTTATTCAACAGAGATAGAGACAGCCAGAGAGAGAGAGAGAGAACACAAGCAGGGGGAGTGGGAGAGGAAGAAGCAGGCTCATAGCAGAGGAGCCTGACGTGGGGCTCGATCCCATAACACCGGGATCATGCCCTGAGCCAAAGGCAGACGCTCAACCACTGTGCCACCCAGGCGCCCCCATGGCCAAACATTTTAAGGTCATGCAGTGTTTGAATTATATTGATGTCTGTGGACCTGAATCATCATCCTGGATCCCCGGAGAGTGGCCCTGGGTAAAAACATGTATAGGCTCATGGGCTGTAGCAAATGTTGGTCAGAGGCCTAGAAAAAGCCATACTGGGGAGTTGGGAACAAGAAGGTCTTGGAGAGAGGCATGTGGATGTATCTATGACAGTGAGCCCGAAGTGTGAAGATCTGTATGTTCTGTATGTTGCATGTTAACGCTCCTCTGAGAGCCTCCCCCAGAGGAGACACTAATTAACCAAGTAGATAGAACGACTTGGCTAGCTGATATTTGCCAGCCTCTGTCATCAACCACTCATGTTGGCACAATGGGCACATGAATAAAGTGGCCATGTTGGCACAGACGAAGGCTACACGTAGGCATATTGTATATGGTGGCAAGGGTGGTCCAACAAAAGGGGCTCCCACTCACCAAGGCTGATCTAACGATTGTTGCTGCCAGATGTTCAGCCTGCCAGCCACTGATGGCTAACCAGCCACTTGGGAACAAGATGACTACATTGGACCTGCTCTTCTCTGGAAGGGTTGGTGATTAATCTTGACTTGAATCATCATATATTCCAGATAAGGATTTCTCTTTCCTGCTAACGGCCTCAACCAGCACCATTCCCTGAGGGCTTAAAGAGTATTTCATTTACTGACATGGAATCTCACACAGCATTGTATCAGAGCAAGAGTGGGCAAAAGATCATGGAATCTTCTGGGACTATCATGTACTTTGCCACCCACTTGAGCTGACAGAGTAAAAGAACAGTCTTTCAAAGGTGCAGCAGAAGGACCATTTTAGAGATGATGGGACACCATGCTCCAGGATGAAGTGTGTCCCCTATTCAATAACTATAATATGGTTCCATTGCCCAGTGGGTATGATAGGTCTAGGAAACAAGGGGTGGAAAGAGGAATAACCCCACTTAATATCACTCCCAGTGACACTTTTGGAGGAATTTGTGGCTCCTATTCCTACAGTTCCAGGCTCTCTAGGTTTAGAGAATCTGGTTCCCGGATGTAGAACCCTTCCACCAAGGGACAGAACAAGAATCCCATAAACTTTAAGTGTGGCTGCTTTCTGTCCTTCAAACTCCTTGTGCCAGAAGACCAGTAGGAAAAAAAAAAAGAGTCACAGCCTCGTAGAGATACTTCACCCTGATCCTTTGGAAGAGTAGGTTTGCTGCTACAGTGGGGTCAGGGAAGAATATGTGTGGCACTCAGGTCATCCACTAGGGTATCTCTTGGTACACACTTGTCCAATTTTGATAGTAAGTGGACAAATGCAGCAGCCTGATTAGAGGCTCGTATCCCTTAGGAATGAGGATCTGAGTCATTTCACCAGGTAAGCCAACTAGACTCATAGGTGTACAAGTTGACGATAAAGAGAACCTAGAACGGGTGATGGTTGGGGAGTGGGGGACGCTGAATATCAGTTATGTCACCAAATCAAGCTGCAGTAGTGGGAGCTATAGTGCATTCCATTCATGCTCCTGTAAGTTTCCCAGGGAAAGCAATCACCAGAATCCTGGAGGAGTTATTCCAGGTAGAACGAGCTTGGCATATGAAGCAAGTAGGTCTGAATTGGGCACAGTAGGTCCTGCTATGGTCGCTATGGTGCACTACCCAGATCCTGCCTTTGGGACAAAGAAGCTTATCCCCCTGTTGCCAGAAGTGCTGGCTCATGGTGGCTGAGAGATGAGTCTCTCCCCGGGGAACTCCTTGGGCCTGACTTCACGAACCCTTCCTGGGGATAATCTAGCCAATGTTCAAAGGCCCAGTCCTCTTGCCTCAGTTGGGGCCATCTCACTTTGCCTCTGAAGGGTCATCTCAATCCTACAGCTGCTTGTAGAGGTGTCCTTTGTGGTGACTACATCGTTGATCAATTTCTACCACCACCAGCCCAATCCTGATTCCTTCCATCCCTCAGGTGCGCTGCGTTGCTTCTGAAAGCACCTCCCAGTAGATTTCCCACAAGCAAATCTCTGTCTCATAATGTTTCATGAGAAGGCTGACCTAAGACCGTCACCTAAGATTCTAACCTTTAGGACCCCAGAGAACAAGTCTAAGCGTCTGAAGATGAACCTCGTGGACCACTGGTGTCTTCCATGCTGCCGTTTTCTCTAACGGTCCTCACAGCGTGCTGTGTGCTTCCTACATCCTCGCTGCCCTTCACCAAATGTTCTCCAGCGTGTGTGTTTCCCCATGATAAAGCACCCTAAACTGAGGTTCCCAAGCATCTCAGTTGTGGTCTGACATGCATGCCAAGAATGAGAAGGCGCTAAGTCTTTCTCGGTTCTTGAGCCCTGGCTGCAACCAGAAAGCAAGGGGGAAGCTCTTTAGAAATCCAAACTCCTCACCTTCCTTCCCTCTCCCCATCCACCCATGCCAGGTCCTGGTTCAGAGGGTCTGGTGCAGCAAGTTTCACAGTGTTCCCAGAGCTTCCCAGGCCATGCTGAATGATAGCAAGATGGAGAATCACTGGGCTCAGTCCTGCGATTCAGCAGCCCGAGAGTCCGTCCGCGTAGTTAGCAGCCTTTTCACCGGACTCATATGGAGCTGGCTGTCAGCGAAAGCCCTCAGTTTTATTCACACATGCTTCTGCTAAGCCGCCACTTCCCCACCCTGTCCTTGTACGGCTGGTGCCTTGGAGCCAAGCCCGGATCTCTCAGTTAGCCCTGTTCATTCTACCTTGTGAGGTTCAGGCTGCGGCTCCATCCAGCAGCTTAGGACGTTTTGGGATCCCGAGTGTATCTCCCAACACATTCCCTGTCCTCACTGGCTCCCTGCTTTCCACAAAGGTGAGGGGCTTGCTCACTGTGGCTTTACCCAGGCCCTGATGAAAAGGTGGACCAGCACAGGAGGAAAGACAAAGCCAGCTGACAAGGTCAGCTCCAAGGGCATTCCTTATGCACCATGCCCACCTGGAGAAGGACATCATCCACCTTCCTTCCATCACGCTCATAAAAACTGGCCCGTCTCACAGAGAGCTGAACAGAGGCTGAGAAGACCCCTGTTTAGCTCTCTGTGAGACGGACCAGTTTTTGTCTTGCGTCCAAGACCATCCTGCTGGGGTAGGGGCCCGTCTTTCCTGCCATCTGCAGCTCTCGTCTTGAGGTTTATCACCTGTCAGAGGAAAGGCAGGAGAGAAAAGGGACGAGGCTGGCCCTTCTGAGTAGAAAGAGAAAGATTTTTAGAGTCAGAAGGAATCTGAGAAAGAAGCGAAAGCTTAATAGGTCAGGACGCGCAGGTAACTTGCCAAGATCTCACAGCAAACTCTTGCTCTGGCTGAGACTAAACTCTGGGCTTTTGAGGATGGGCCCAGTGCTCACTCAGCTATACCTTCAGGTAAGTTTGATGGCACGTCAAAGGGAAACACATGGGGGGCACCCGGGGCGCTCAGTCGCTTAAGCAGCAGACTCTTGAGTTCAGCTCAGGTCATGATCCCATGGGACGTGGGATGGAGCTCTGTGGCTCAGAGTCTGCTTGGGTTTCTTTCCCTCTTCCTCTGCCTCCCTCCTTGCCCTCACCCCCTTGCATGAGCTTTCTCTCAAATAAATAAATAAATAAATAAATAAATAAATAAATAAAGTCTTTAAAAAAAAAAAGATTCTCTCTCTCCCTCTTCCTCTGCCTCTTTCCCTCTCCTAAAAACCCTCAAAACGGGGCGCCTGGGTGGCGCAGTCGTTAAGCGTCTGCCTTCGGCTCAGGGCATGATCCTGGCGTTATGGGATCGAGCCCCACATCAGGCTCCTCCGCTATGAGCCTGCTTCTTCCTCTCCCACTCCCCCTGCTTCTGTTCCCTCTCTCGCTGGCTGTCTCTCTCTCTCTGTCAAATAAATAAAATCTTTTAAAAAAATAAAAATAAAACCCCTCAAAACAAAGGGAAACACATTTGGGACTTATTTTAAGTGTCTCCATCCACAGCCAGCTCTCAGCACGCAGAGGGCGGCTGGATCTGGAATGACAGTTGGACATACAGCTGGACAGGTGGACAGCTCCTGGTCCTCACTCTCCCACCTGCCTCATCAGCGGTGGGGCTGTGGTGGTTAAAGGTGGTAGGAGGTTGGCCCCTGTCCATGATTTGAGTCCTCATGCTCATGACTTCATGAGTTCAGGCCGCCTGCTTGAACAGGGCACAGCCTGCTTCAAGTCTACAAGCAGGAGCACCCCTAACTCAGCCCTGGGAAGGTACGTCAGCCCTCGAGCCACACAAACTGCTGAGAAAGCGATGCAAAAAGCAAGTCAGTGAAGATTCTTATTGTAGAAAGAATAGCATATATACTGAGGAGGAAGGTACTAAGGACTGTGTTTCCCTTGCCGGTGTCTGCTCATAAATAATGGTTATAAATAATGACAATGATACTATTAAGCTCATACACAGGCACCATATTAAGTACTTTACATACATTATATTGTCGAATGCTTACAACAACCATTTGAGGTATTATGATCCCCACTTTATAGGCAAGAAAGAGGAGGCATAGGAAAGTTAAGTGTCACAAGATAAACCAGCTTGTCAGGAGCTGGGTTCATGGAGCAGTGAGTGGGACTCCCTATGATGGTCTGAGAAACAGACCCCCAAGGATACAACAACCAAGGCATCTTCATTCCAAAAGTAGCTAGCCATTGGCCTGAGAGGCACCCTAGGCCTACAGGTTCCCAAACCCCACTGCTTTATCAGGTAAGTCGTGGGATCAGGTAAGAAACCAATCTAATCTCACCCTCCTGTTTGGCTATAACCTGAAGATTGGAGTTTAACTTCCACTACTAACCTCTGATGAACAGGCTGGGAAACCACAGCACAAGGTCCCCACACCAAACCACCAAGTAAGCACGAGAATTCCAGACCCGCCTCCTGGGTTCTAGGCACCATCATCTCCTCGGCAGGCATTACATTGAATATAAGTTCTTAACCGCCAAAGCTCGCGAGGGCCCAACCCTCCAGCAAACGTGTCTCTGTGGATCACGTATGACACAGACCCCCCAGAGACTTCTCTGAGAGTCGGCTTTCCCTGGATCCCCAGCCTTTCCCTAGGAGTGTACCCTAGCTTGTACACTTTCCAGTGTACCCACCAGGGGGCATCCTCGCCCTTCTACCTTCTGCCCTGGGGGGTGAGATGGGCAGACGGTGTGGGGTGCCCGCTCCTCAGCTTAGCCCAGGAGCCCCATTTCACCAACTGGTTATTCTTGTGACCTTCCTGATTTTCTCCATATCCACTCCAGCATTATTTACACAGTATTTTTCTTTGTCATTACACGTTTTAAGAAATCTAAGTATTTTTAAAAGAAAAAAAAAGTCCTCTTTGGTGAAGGTTTTCCTGGCTCCCCTTGCTGTGTGGATTTCTTGCATTCTGAGGGCTGCTAGATAGGATGTGGGCAGGAGAGTACAGGCCTCGCTGAAGCTACAATTGGGGGGTAGCTTCAGGGTCCAGGCACTGCCATTACTGGGCAAGATGGGTGAGGCTCTATTCTGTGGATTAGAGCCTCAGTCTTCAGAGCCCAAGATCAACAGGATCGGAGTAAGAAGTACTGAAATCTCTGCCTTCCCTGTGGCATCCCCAACCCCATGACACCAGAGGGGTCTGCCTCTTGTCCTTCTCCAGGCTGAGGGAGCCGGAGGGGACTATCTTTCCAGGCAGACAAGAGGGAGGGACTTGGGTCCAGGGCCAGGGCCGGCTGCAGGTGACAGGTGTAGGGTCTTTGGGAAAGGGCCAGGATTTCCCTTGCAAAATCCATTCAAACAGACCAAGAGGGAACCTGATCCCAGGGAGGGAACGGGAACTGCTGGGGCACCAGAGGGGCCCCCAGAGGGGCCCACAGCTGCAGGGAGGCAGGGAGGAGAGATGAGAGACTGCAGGCTTGGAGGGAGGGGACAGAGGATGAGCCCTGAGAGCAGATGGCAGGAAAGCGAGCTGCCTTTTCTAGAGCTGCTTCCACAGGCTGTGAAGTCTTATTACGAGATCCACCCCACTGGTCTTGGAATCTTGGAATCGCTTTTCTGGGGGGTATTTTTGTGCCAGGAATCCCCCTAGCTCCAGCCCTCTCTCCTCTTATCCTGGCCCAGACTGGCCAGCAGAGGCAGTTTAGGGCCTGGGTGAGGGTCCCATAGTTGTTCGGGGGTGGCACAAAGGCCCACGGTGGGCCAGAGAGCAGAAAGGCAGGCCCTGAGAGGGGAAGGAAGTCCCAGGCAGTAAGTTAAGAAGAGTGATAAAGAGGAGCATTTAGGCAAGAGGAAGTGGGCTGGCTGAGCGAGGCTGCGACTGAGCTCCCTGGGCCCGGTCAGTGTTAGGTTCATGCACTCTGAGAAGGAACCCGGCGCCGAGGCCTCTCTAAGCAGCCTCCTCTTCCCAGTGTTCTCACCCTGGGCCCTGGGCACAGAGCAGAGGAGAGAGCCTGGCAAGAGAGCGCAGCGGAGGCTGGTGGCCAAGGGTTGCTGTGTGTGGAGTCTGGTCTGCGGAGGTTCCAGGCCTCCATGAGGCCCAGAGGGCCAAGAGTTCTGTGTGGCAGTGGCTGAGAGGTGTGATTTCCTCACTTGTACCTCATTTTCATGGGAGGAAGCATTGAGAAACAGGAGCTGGGTGTTCAGCAAACTTTGCTTATTCAAAACACCCAATCCCAGCTGGGCCCTACCCCACCTTCAACTCCCACGTCCAGGGTGGTCCCAGCCTCCTCAGCCTCTGGAAGAGACCCCTATGCTTTAGAGCCCACCCCTGCGGAGGTCCCTTCCCGTGGGGAACTCCTGACACCCTCCTCTCAGGCCCAGCCAGGGCAACAGTATCCCCACGTGGTCCCCATATTGTTCCTTCTCCAGCCCCTCAGCTTCATCTGCCCTGAGACCACCCCTGGGACTGAGCCCACCCCCTCGCCCCAGCCCTGGCTCCAAGGAGACCGGCCTCAGGGCCCGCCCCTCAGTCCACCAAGAAGGAAGCCCGAGCAGGAAGTGCTGAGGCATGGGGTGGGGGGGGGGCTTTGCCGAGGGGAGCCTAACCTTCCTGGGCAGGAGCAGTGACCACAGGCCTCCCCCCCACTGAAGGCAGGTGGGAGGAGGCTGATTTAAAAGGCAGATGGGCCTCTGGCCAAAGCATTCGGCTCTGCCACCAGCCACTGCCACCCGTGGGTCCCAGGAGTATCCAGACTTCCGGACCCTCTCAGGGCGGGTGCCATGTGAGCCCAGCTTGGCTCACCTCCAGCCGGCCTTCCTTCCTTCCCTCCTCCTGCCCGCGTGTGCCTGTCCAGCCTCTCCAGAGAGGGACGCTTAGCACCATGTCTCTGCTCAGCCCGGTCCTGCTGCCCCCCAAGGTGAAGGCTTATCTGAGCCAAGGGGAGCGCTTCATCAAATGGGACGATGTGAGTGGGGCACTGGGATGGTGGTGGGGGGGCTGCTGTCAGGGGCTTTGCTGGGGGGCTGGGTTGGTTTACGTCTGCTGGGACCAGGTGCCTGTGTGGCTTGGCCGGGCAGCGGCTACCACAGCCTGGATAAACAAACCTGGGGGTGAGGGTGTGTGCCCCTAAGCGTGCATCCCCGACTGCCGGGGCTAGGGCTCGGGGTCCGGACGTGACAGGAGCCTGGGCTGCCCGGGTGCTCACAGGAGGGCCTTTCTTTGGGTTTGGGTCTGTCCTACCCCAAGCCCCCAAGACAAGCAGAGGGGATCCTAATCTCAGCATGAGTGGGAGGAGAGAGCCCCAAAGCTGTGGCAGGGCCAGGAGCAGAGGTTAGCCCGGCCCCTACTCCCAGCACGGATGCCCCGCTCCTGCTCTTCCCGTCTGGCCCTGGCCTGGCCCAGGGAGGCCCCTTTCTCCCCTGAGCTGCGGTGGGGAAGCCATAAAAGGCTGGGGCACCCTAAGGGAGAGCCCGAGGCTTCTGCTCCCAGGGGCCTAGGAAGGAACTGCTCGACTTCTGCTTCTGCTGGCTGCTTTCTGCCGAGCTCCCCGCCGCCACCCGCCTGTCTGCAAGGAAAGGGGGAAGCCACTGCTTTGCCCTGTCCCTCTGTCTCTGCTGTCTGTTCCTTCTCAGACTGGGGCCTGCTTCCCAGACTCTGGTCCTGCCGGCCCCTGAAAATGTTGTGTCGTGACAAGCCAGGGATTCTCTTGGGCAGACCAGAGAACAATCTGGGGTTCTTCATGAAGCTGCTACTCAGGCCCATAACGGAATCACAGTGGGCTGGTGCCAGGAAGGAAACTGGAAGGCTCTGGGGGGCGAGGAGGCCCTTAGGGCTGGCTCATCCTCCTTACAGGTGGGATGAGGGGAGTCTGGGTCTGTGAGTTGAGGAAGCCTGGGGCTCTTGGCCATTCAGGACTGCACTAGGCTGAGTAATCTGGTTGCCATGACTATGGGTAGGAGGCCCCTGGTTAGACGCTTTCTGCTTCCCTACGAGTGGTGTGGGCGATGTGGCATGGTGGTGACAGGTCCCAGGAGACTGTGGAATGAGGGAAGTGGCTCAGAATGAAAAACGAAGTGGCCTCTTTCAGTTCCTCTGGGAAGTGTGTGTAACCTGACTGGGCAGAGGGTCATTAGGGGTGAGGACAGGCTCTATGGGCTTCTCTGCAGGCCAGTACCACTCCCCTCCCTGAGGCCTGGCCCCAGGATCCCGACCTCCAGGAGCAAGAATCTCCTAAGCCTAGTCACAGGCCCGTGCACCTGTGAGACAGGTTCCGCTCAGAATGCCTTTAGCCCAGATGGCAGATGACTTGAGTATGTCATGTCATGTTGAATAAGCACAATGAAAAGATGTAACCAGCTCCCAACTTGATTTTGCCTCCCATGATCCCTTCACAATGTATTTGGTGGGAGACGCTCTTCTCCTGCCCATGGAAGGACACAGCCAGTCACAAGACATTCCATTTGCTTTGGGGCAATAGACAATCCTATGGTCACTGTTCCTCATAAAACCCAGTCTTATTTCAGAAACGAGTTATAATTCAAAACTCAAATCTTAATTTGGATGACATCTTCTCCCCTCCTCCTTCTAGAAGTGGTTTTAGGTAGGCCGTTGGTGCTCTGAAAAGGTCTGTGGCAGGATTCCCTGATCTTCCCCCAAGCCCTCCCCACCATGGGGTGCTGGGAAGCAGGTGGGAGAGGGGTACCGACGTTCTTAATTGAACAGGTGCTATCATCAATGGGCTCATGCTTTCTGAGCCTGGCAGAATGTCAGGGTTATTCTTTCTCTGGTAGACATTTCTGAGGCTTCTCCTCAAAGTGAGGAGACCCTTGCCCACTGAGCTGGTCGTCCCTTACTTAAGGGTCCTTCCGCCATCTCTATTTTGGGGGGTCACTCACAATTACTTCTTCAGCCCCTTGGAATCCAGTTACCACCTTCAGTTTCCTGTAGCTTTGGACTCTGCCCCTCTTTCCCATGGGCCCACTCGACCACAGCACATACTCTGCGTTCACTGCCCCAACGGACTCTGGGATTTGGGCTCATCTAGCACAACCAGGGTCTTAATGCCTCCAATACTCGGTTTCTTGGGCAGGAGTCAGACCCCAGTCTACTTTGCCCCACAAGGGCAGGGGTGACCAAAGCTCTCTAAGTATAGTTGAAACCCCTCACTAGGCTTAAAGGGAGGGGTCGGGGGCGCCTGGGTGACTCAGTCCGTTAAGCAGCCAACCCTTGATTTCGGCTCAGGTCATGATCTCAGGGTCATGAGATCAAGCCCTGCATAGGGCTCCGTGCTCTGGGGAGTCTGCTTCTCTCCCTCTCCCTCTGCTTCTCCCCCTGCTTGTGCTCATGCACACACACTCATGCTTTCTCTCGCAAATAAATAAATCTTACCAAAAAATTAAGTGAGGGGTCAGGCACCATCACCGACCCTGCCTTGTGGAGGAAAGGGAGTGGAGCTCACAACACAGCTTTCTCCAAAATCAGCCTCCTCGCAAAGTGTTCTTTACCCCAGACTCTAACCATCCCTGACCGGAGAACCTTTTTTTTTTTTTTTTTTTTTACCATTTACTTTGTAAATTCTGCACTTGCTCTGGTTTGGTCCTTGGCTTCTTCAGCAAACATGGGGCACTGAGCTCACGGTCTAGCACCGAAACTGATGGTCTAGCTCATGCTACAGCACAGGCTGGTTTCCCTGGAGTCCACAAGCCCTTGGGGATTTTCCGGATGGGCTTCTAGCTGTGCAAACCACATAACACTGTTATAGCATGTTTCAGGGAAGGCTTTTCAGAAGAGGGGAGACTTGGGGTGCTCTTTGAAGGTATTTCAGGCAGGGGAGAGTTGGGTTCTTAGGCTTGGAGGTGGGAATGCGCTTGGTGTCTATGGGACACCATAGACGTGGATTGGATGGTTTGGCTGGGGATGGGTTGGCCGGGGAGTGGTTTGTGGAGGGGAGGATGGGGCATGCGGGAAGCCAGGTAGCAGGTGGATTGTACAGGGCCTCGGATGGAGGCGCAGGAGTTGGGCTCTTAGCTCTTACTGTGTTGGGTTCTCCTGGGCCGTGGCACTGAGTCTTGTGAAGAGACATTCTACCCCTTTGGCTAAGCTGTGGCCCTTAAAAACAGGGCGAGGTGGGGGGCCAAGATCCTGTTTGGGGTCCAGAGGGAGAATCTCTATTTGGGGTTTAGAGGGGAAACTTCTCTTTCAGAAATGCTATCTCTGATTCTCTGCCCCTCTCCACCCCTGATTCAGAGGTTTTAAGGCTTGTACCTAGCCCATAGATCTGGAAAACAAAGAATAAGCCTGCAGATTCCCTGGACAGCCAACTGCTAGGGAGATGGTGAGCTCTGAAACCCCTGGCCTGGGCCAGGGAAGCTTGGCCTGAAGTCTCAGAGCAGAGAGCTGACCCCTTCTGTCTTTTCCTGCTTATTTGTCTTTTTTTTTTCTTTTGACCACGTCTGTCTATAGGAAACCACAATAGCCTCCCCGGTTATCCTCCGTGTGGATCCCAAGGGCTACTACTTATATTGGACATATCAGAGTAAGGTGAGGCAGCCCTACCTGAGCTCCTGCTGATCCACTGAGTCCAAGCAGCCTTTTCATAGTGCAGGGGTGGAGGTGTGAATGCCCAGGGAGTACAGAATGACCTGGAAGGGTGGCTCCGTGGCAGCCTCTGCTCCTGTGGGCAGGGGCTACTTGCTCTGGGAGGGAGGATTAAGTCACTCCAACCATGGCTGCCTCGGGCCAGGATGCTCCGGCCTTAGCATCCCTTGGGGAGAGGGAAAGGAAAAAGGCTGCTTCTTGACCTGTGGTTCTGGGAAACTTGAGGGCTCAGAGAGATCAAGAAGGGTCTCAGCACCTGGATGAAGGGAAGGGAGAGGGAACTTGGGGAGAGTCCAGGAGAGTATGGGCAAGGCTGCAGGCCAGAGCTCCTGAGTCACTTGAGCGGCCAGGGAAGGAACGGACAGAGGAAGGGAGGAGGCTCACCATGACTAGGGAGAACCTGATTGGTGGGAAGGGAAGGCTGGGGTCCAGACCACCCCAGATAGTCTTGGCATCTATGGAAGGCAGTTGGCCAAGACGTGTAGGGGTGTTGGAAGCTCCCTCCTCTCTGTTCTTCGTTCTTCACGGACCTTTTTGTCCACATCCCTTTTTCTGCTCCTGCCGGGGCACCCTCTAGGAGATGGAGTTTCTGGATATCACCAGCATCAGGGATACCCGCTTTGGGAAGTTTGCCAAGATACCCAAGGTTGGTGGGCCCCGTGGCAGCCCACGGTCAGCATGGCCATAAGCTCCATGGGGCGAGGGCAGGGGTATCTGTGGGAGTGGGAAGCCTGATGTCTGGAGCGAGGGGAAGAGTTGCCAGGCTGGGCAGCAGGGCCTCCTCCCTGAGTTGAGGAAGGGCTGTGGCTGCTCCTGAGCTTGCAGAGCTTTGGTACCAGGGAGCCGTGAACACAGATGCTGTGTGACCAGGTCCTGCTCCCAGAGCACTCCAGACCGTCTGGGAGTATTGCTTATGCCCACTGCCCTCCCCATCTCGTTTGCCTATATTTGTCTAATGCCGGTAGGAAAATTGGAGGAAGGAATTGGTGGGAAGCAGGATTCCATGAGACTGGGAGCTAAGAATCCATCTTCAAACGAAAAATGGCAAACAAAATCCACAGCACTCCCAGGCCACACTGCTGGGTTCACCTCTTCCTGTGGGCTGTGCACTCCCACTCCAGCCCCTGCGGCTCCTCCCATGGGAACGGGATTCCCCCCTAGCGGCCCCAGTTCTAGAGCGGTGGGGAGGGACAGGGAGAGCCACCATGGGCGGGGCTGGGGGGCGCACTTCTGATCCTAACCTTGTCACTGCTGGCCGCAGAGCCAGAAGCTCCGGGATGTCTTCAACATGGACTTCCCTGACAACAACTTCCTGCTTAAGACGCTCACTGTGGTGTCCGGCCCTGACATGGTGGACCTCACCTTCCACAACTTCGTCTCCTACAAGGAGAATGTGGGCCAGGTGCGCCAGGGGAGGCGGGTGGGCCTGGGGCTGGGCACCGGGGGGTAACCTGGGCTTCCTGTGGGACAGGTCTGGGCTGCAGGGGGTGGGGGCACCTGCGTGTGGCCAAGGGTCTGACTGCAGTGCTCTGGGGTCCCACAGAACTGGGCCGAAGATGTGCTGGCTCTGGTCAAGCACCCGCTGACAGCCAATGCCTCCCGCAGCACCTTCTTGGACAAAATGTAAGTGCCTGCCTGCCCGGCCTTAGCGTGCGGGGCCAAGCGCACCAGCCATGAGGCCTTGATAAGCCGATTTCTGCCCTTCCCCCGCCAGCCTGGTCAAGCTCAAGATGCAGCTCAACCCCGAAGGGAAGATTCCTGTGAAAAAGTGAGTTTCCTCGACTTTCTCCCCACACTTCCCCCCAGCTCCTCACAGCCTTCCCTCTCCAGGTCTGACCCCTCTCTTTGCCTGGTGCCTTTCTTTGCTCCTTTAGTTTTTTCCAGATGTTTCCTGCTGACCGCAAGCGGGTGGAAGCTGCCCTCAGCGCCTGCCACCTCCCAAAAGGCAAGGTGAGTGGTTCTCCCAGCCCAGCCCACCCCTCACCTGGGCTGGCTCTGACAAGAGGCCACAGTGGCCAGGCCTGGTTGGGGTGGCGGGGGCAGGAAAGATAGCACAGCCCAGCCAATAGCCCGAAAAGCCAGTTAACCCGAGAGCACTGGTTTCTGATACTAGGCACAGAGACAGATCCAGGGGAGTAGGGATGAGGTGCCTGGGTCCAGAGGAGCTTGGTCTATACTGCCTGCTCCTGGGTGACTGTTGGGGGCAATGGTTGGTAGACTGTGTTTAGGGCAAGCAGCTGGGGTGGGTACATTCCCATTCTAGCCTTGGAACGAAAGTTGAGAGTGAATGTTCTCGCCTAGAGAGATAAGGTCAGCAGGGATGGAGGCAACCTGCTGGGGTCTGCAATGTGGGGAAGGAGTTAGTTCTGCAGAGTGTGGGGGAGGGGAACAGACCAAGAGTCAAAGCTGCCAAAACATAGCCTTTAGCTCAACACAGGAAAACATTTTTCCCCCCTTCTGACTAAGTAATTTTTAATTACAGGATGTAGGCAGGGTCACCCCATAAGGGTGGATTACAGAAAGGAGCCCTCTGGGCAGATACAGCCCTGAGCCTAGGGTTTGTGCCTGGCCTAAGCCTGATGTTGGCCTTCCAGTAGGATCCTGGAAGATGTTTAATGGGTTTTTTTTCTGGGATGGAATGCAAAGGCACAGAATCCCCAGAGACCACTATTCTCCTTGCAGTTCTATTTCTATAAAGTTGCCTAACCTGGACATCATACACTGTGTGACCTTCGATGTCAGGCTTTAATCCTTTAGCTTATGAGTTTCAAGGTTCTTCCATGTTGTAGCCCGGACTGGCACGTCATGCCTTTTCACTGCTGAGTGATATCCCAGTGTTTGGAGGGACCGCCTTTTGCTTCTGCGTCATCAGCTGATGACCTTTGGGTTGTGGCCACTTTTCAGCCATTTTGAATAAAGCCTCTATGAACCTTCGTGTGCATGACTTTGTCTGGACGTGTGTTTTCACTCTCTATACCTAGAGGTAGAATAGCTGGGTCACGTGGCAACTCTATATTTAACATTTTGAGGAACTGCCAATCCGTTTTCCAAAGTGACTGACCACTGTACAATCATACTGGCAACGAACGTAGGTTCCCGTTTCCTCAACGACACTTGTTATTGTCTGTCTTTTTAGAACTGGACTCATCCTGTGGGAGTGATGTGGTATCTCCTTATGGTTTTGGTTTGCATTTCCCAGATGACTAATGAGATGGAGCACCTTTTCATGTGTTTATCGGTCATTTGCATATCTTCTTTGAAGAAATGTCTATTCAAATCTATTGCCTGTCTTTCCATTGGGGTTTTTTTTTTTTGTCTCTTTACCGTTGAGTTGTCCCTTCCTGGATATTTGATTTGCAAATATTCTCCCCTCTTCTGTGGACTGTCTTTTCCCTTTCTTGGTGCTGTCCTTCGAAGCACACAGGTTTTTCATTTGGATGAAGTCCAGTTTGTCTTTTGTTGTTTTGTTCCTTGTGCTTCCTGGCGTCTCTAGCTGTTACTGTTGAACTGTCTCATTTTCCCCTCAGTTCTGTCAGGTTTCGCTCATGCCTCTGGGGGCTCTGCTGTCAGGTGCGCTGTTTCTATTCGAGTCGCCTCTTTAGGAAAATTTGTCCTCTACTTTAAAAAAAAGAAAGAAGACAGCCCACTGGTCTGGCAGCAGCCCCACTTACTTCTAACCTTGTCTTCTTCGCCCTGTGGTCATTCCTAGTTCCAATCCTGCCCCAGCCAAGGGACCAGCCAGTGTCCAAGTTCAGGGGCAAGGCAAACCAGCTAAGCAGGCTCTCTGCTCAGCAACCAGCCCCCTTGAAAAGGGGGTGCTCAGGAGCCTGCCTGATGCCGCTCTGCCCGCCCCGAGCCCTCCATCTGACAGGCTCCCTTGCACAGGCCTGGGCCTCATTTGTGGTTTTTAGCAGAGAGAGGAGGTGCAGGAATGACGCAGGTGACTATCCCCCCAGAATGATGCCATCAATCCTGAGGACTTCCCAGAATCCGTCTACAAGAGTTTCCTCATGAGCCTCTGTCCTCGGCCAGAAATAGACGAGATCTTCACTTCCTAGTGAGCTTCCTTGGCTGGGCTGGGCACGGGGAAGGGCTGGTGGCTAACATCCCACTTGCCATGCTGGGAACTAGGTGGCTTCTCTGGAGAAGGCGGTTGTCCGTGCTCCCCAACCCCGGGGGGGCCACAGACCTGTGCCCTCTCTGGCCTGCAGCCATGCCAAGGCCAAACCCTACATGACCAAGGAGCACTTGACCAAGTTCATCAACCAGAAACAGAGGGACCCCCGTCTCAACTCTTTGCTGTTTCCGCCGGCGCGGCCTGACCAGGTGCGGGGCCTCATCGACAAGTATGAGCCCAGTGGCATCAACGTGCAGAGGGGTGAGGACTCAGGGAGCCCCTCCCCTCCGTGGGCCTGACCCGCTCTGCCGAGGGGCTGCAGCCCTGACAGCTCTGCCCTGCCCACCTCCCCCAGGCCAGCTCTCCCCGGAGGGCATGGTGTGGTTCCTCTGTGGGCCCGAGAACAGCGTGCTGGCCCAGGACAAGCTGCTTCTCCACCACGACATGACTCAGCCACTCAACCATTACTTCATCAACTCCTCACACAACACCTACCTGACAGGTGACCAGGGTGACCTCACTGGGATGTCTCCTCTTACGGTGGGGGGGGGGGGCTCCTGTTCCCTGAATCCATCTTTCTGCGGGGCTGGTCCACTGGCTGCAAAAGGACAGACTGTGTGGGAGCGGGCTGGGGTGAGCGGGACCAGCCTCGAGCGAGCCCCTGCCTCTCCCCTCCACTCTGGCTTCAGCCGGCCAGTTCTCTGGCCTTTCCTCGGCCGAGATGTACCGCCAGGTGCTGCTCGCTGGCTGCCGCTGTGTGGAGCTGGACTGCTGGAAGGGCAAGCCCCCTGACGAGGAGCCCATTATCACCCACGGCTTCACCATGACCACGGACATCTACTTCAAGGTAAGACTCCATGTGTGGAAGCTGGTGGCAGTGGCACTAGGGAAGGGCCCTGGGGGCGGGGATCAGGGGAGTGGGTGAAACAGAAGGGAGGGATGGCTGGCAGGCCTCAGACCAGTGAGGGGACTAGAGGGGACCAGAGGAGACAGGGCCAACAGTGGCCATCCAGTTCTATGTGTATTGAAACTGGGGAGTAGGGGAAGCGTGCCGTTGGGGCTGGACCACTGACCTCCTCTCCACCCAGTCCCCTTCTTCTCCAGGAAGCAATTGAAGCCATCGCAGAAAGTGCCTTTAAGACCTCCCCCTATCCTGTCATCCTGTCATTTGAAAACCATGTGGACTCGTGCGTATCAGACCTGTTGAACATTCTCTCCCCTGTCCTCATCTCCTGCCTGCAGCTGCCCTCCCCCAACGCTCCCGCCCCCTAGTCATGCCCCCCAGCTCTCTCCCGGGTCTCCATACAAGCTCCTTGGGACCCCAGGCTCTCCTGCCTATGTCCCTGCCTCCCTGAACCCCTGTACCCCTGATGACCCGGGTCAGGGGCCCAGAAGGATGGACAAAAGGGGGGTGGAGCTGCTGAACCCTACCCCACCGCCGTTCCCTGCAGACCCCGCCAACAGGCCAAGATGGCTGAGTACTGCCGGATGATGTTTGGGGATATGCTGCTCACAGAGCCCCTGGAAAAGTTCCCGGTGAGTGGACTTCGCTGTGGGGCATCTGGGCCTGGGGCAGTGTGGGGACCAGGTTAAGGAGGCAGATGTCCCCAGAGGATGTTGGGATTTATCTGGGAGGCTTGTGGGGCCAGGATCCTATCATTTACCATGTGTCAGGCACTGGGCTGGGCTTTGGGGGGGTATGTTAGTGATAAAGACTCAGTCCCCGCCCTCAGGTTGCTTACCTTTAGTGGGGAGACAGATAAGTAATGAGGCCATCGCAACCAGTGGCTGCTATGGGAGTACTTGGGCATCAGGAAAGGCTTCCTGGAAGAAGGGATGGCAAGCTGGCATCCAAGGGGAAACCGGATTTATCTCGATGAGAGTGGGGAAAGGGTATTCTAGGCAGGTGAAGGAGAAGAGTTGTCTGAGGAACTGGATAAGTTGGGTTGGGCAGGAGTGCAGCACATGGTGGGGGAAATGGTGGGAGGCGAGGCTGGAGAAGTAGGCAGGGCAAATGGACCACAGCTTGGTATGAAGGAGCCGAGGCTGCCCCCTGACGGTGTGGAGATGGTGCTGACTGTCTCCCCTCTCCCACAGTTGAGCCCAGGCACCCCCCTGCCCAGCCCTGAGGATCTCCGAGGCAAGATCCTCATCAAGAACAAAAAGAACCAGTTTTCTGGCCCAGCGGCCCCCAGCACGGAGCCGGGAGAGGAGGCCTCTGTGGGGGAGGACACAGGTGAGTAGCCTGGGTGGGGAGGGGTGGGGCGGGGGAGCATCTAGGGTGGGGAGAAGCGCTGGGCCTGGAGGGGATGTGTAGGGACTGTGGTCCCAGTGCTGATGGCTGTGCGTGTGGCAGTGTGGGCTGGCGAGGAAGGGGCAGAGCCGGAGGAGGAAGAGGAGGAAGAGGAGGAAGAGGAGGAGGAGGAGGAAGAGTCGGGAAACCTGGATGAGGAGGAGATCAAGAAGATGCAGTCGGATGAGGTATGTAGGGGGCAGCCCCGGGCCCTTCTGCGCTCCCCACAGCAGAGTCCTCCAGGCGCGGGCATGGGGCCACCTCCCTGCCCTCGGTGCTGCCTTTCCCTTCTCCACCTCCCCTCTCCTCCCTAGGGCACAGCGGGCCTGGAGGTGACAGCTTATGAGGAGATGTCCAGCCTAGTGAATTACATCCAGCCCACCAAGTTCATCTCCTTTGAGTTCTCTGCCCGTAAGTAAGCACGCGGTGGGCAGAAGACGGTAAGCTGGAGGTTAGGCTGGATTTAGGAGAAGGCCCTTAAGAAGCAGGTCCTGACAGCAGAGCAGCTTGATGGGTGGGAAGAAGGGGACGGGGGATCCCCCTTTCCTTGGACGCGGGGGACCTATTTATAGACAGAGCCAACAGAGGAGGCAGGCAAAGGGCTTCTTGAAGTGGCAGTGGCTCCCAGTTTCCCGGTGCCGTACTGAGGAACTTGGCACCAACCAGAATGCTCTGGAGTGTGTCGGTGACAGGCAGGCCACTTATGACAGGTCATCTTGGCCCTGTTGGCCTGGGGCTCCCGCAGCCTCCTACAGGTTCTGTGGCTCCCGGGGCTGAACGGTGCCTTGGGCTGGCCCAAGCCCCGGAGTGCTGGCCCCACCGGGCATGAGAACTCCCGGGAAGGGCCACAGGCAAAGAAACTGGCCAGTGCACATCCGCCCCTCGCACCCTCCCCTCCCTGTGCACACCCACGCTACTCAGCTTCCCCGCTCTTCTCAGCTGCCCAAGCCCCCAACGTGAACACCTCTTTCTGCATACACTGGTGCCGTGCATGCCTCTACAACGCTGACCCCTCAGCCCTGGACCCGCAGTCCGCAGCTCCACCTGTGCCCACCCGCAGCAGGTCTGCCCCCTGGTGTACACCTCCCCCCTCACCACCCCTCACCTTCAGCCAGAGCTTGGACGCTCACTCTCTGCACGTCATGGCATGCTCCTGACCCCCTGGATCCCCCTTCTCTGTGCCATCCAGGGCACGCGTCCCTCACTCTCCAGGACTGTGCCACACACCCCACCTCCGTGCATGTCTCCCGTGCATACACTTTACCCCCAGCGCCATTACCCACACAGATCTGCACATCAGCTTGGCCCCTTCAACCCTTGGGCCTCCGTGGAAATGCTAGGTTGGAGGGATCTCTGTGCTGGAGGGAGCTACCCCAGAGAGAGGGGGGCCAGCCTGACATGGCCCCCCTGCCCTTTCTCTCCCACACAGAGAAGAACCGAAGTTATGTCATCTCGTCCTTCACAGAGCTCAAGGCCTATGACCTGCTCTCCAAGGCCTCAGTGCAGTTTGTGGAGTATCCTTCAGGACTCCATAGCCAGGGTCCCTGGTTGGGGTGGCGGGATGGGGAAGGCCTGGGGACAGGGCGCACAGAGGGAGCTGTTGGGTCCTTCTGGTGTGGGTGGCCTCGGGCCAGCTCCTAAACTCTGGGGCAGCTACAACAAGCGCCAGATGAGCCGCATTTACCCTAAGGGCACCCGCATGGACTCCTCCAACTACATGCCCCAGATGTTCTGGAACGCCGGTTGCCAGATGGTTGCCCTCAACTTCCAGACGATGGGTGAGGGTACTTCTAGGCCCCTAAGAACCTTCCCCTGCCACCTGCCTCTCCCACCTTCACTGCATTCCTGGGGGGCGTTTTTAGAACAGACTGGGGGTCCTGATGTTTGTTTAGACTCTGGGAGCACGTGCAACCATGTGAGAGGTTAGGGATTTAAGTACGTTGGCTCATGCCTATATGACGGCACGTGTATGAGTTCGCATGTGAAGATGCCAGTGTGCTGGCCTGGCTTCTGGCTGCTCTGCCTGAATGAGCCCAGAGGAACACCAGCTTCATCGGCCTCAACTCCCACTGTGAGCCACGGCCTGGCTGTGCCTTTGCTCCCGCTGACTCTAGGTCGTGGAGCCTTCCTGAGAGATGAGACACCCTAAGGAAGCAGGCTGGCTCATGAGAGACCCTCATGCTCCCAGTCCACCCAAGCTCCCCATTCCACAAGACAACAGAGGCTGAGGGATGTAGGAAACAGAGACTGGGTGCAGACGCAGGGCTGGGCCTTCCTCACTGAGTGCCCTTGTCCCCCCAGACCTGCCCATGCAGCAGAACATGGCGCTGTTTGAGTTCAATGGGCAGAGTGGCTACCTGCTCAAGCATGAGTTCATGCGGCGGCCAGACAAGCAGTTCAACCCCTTCTCCGTGGACCGCATCGATGTGGTGGTAGCCACCACCCTTTCCATCACGGCAAGGCCCTGAGGCTCACAAGTGGCTGGGAGGGCTGGGGTCTTGAGGAGAGCGATACAGGAGCTCTACTCCTCCACTCCCAACCCCCTCCCCTGATATCCTGAAAACTTCAGCCCAAGCCAGTTCGTGCAGTAGCAAGTTGCCTTGGAAACTGCCTCCCCCTCAGCACTGGAGGCTGCCTCTTGGTCCCCATGGAAACCAAGGGGAAGGGCTGAGGCTGGGGTGGGGGAGGGGAGAAGAGTAGGCAGAGTGGGGCCGCAGGAGCCCCAGGCCCTAGGGGAGGGTGCTGTTTTCCTTCCTTGCCTGCGGAGGGGGGTGGGGAGGCCCACACCGCTTCCCTGCCTGCCGGAAGCACCTGGTTGCCAAGAGCTTAGCTGTAACCCTTGAGCCACATGGCCCCAGCTGGAAGGCGCTCTTCACAGCAGCCCAGAACAGAAGCTTCAGCTATGGAGCTAGAGGCCCCAGGTGCGAGGCCAGAGCTCAGGTGGGAGGGCTGAGGCTGGCCTCCCATGGGTCCCCACCCGCAGGTGATCTCTGGGCAGTTCCTGTCGGATCGCAGTGTGCGTACGTATGTGGAAGTGGAACTGTTTGGCCTTCCTGGGGACCCCAAGAGGCGCTATCGCACCAAGCTGTCACCCAGCGCCAACTCCATCAATCCTGTCTGGAAGGAGGAGCCTTTTGTCTTTGAGAAGGTGGGGAGCTAGGGCAGGGGTTGGGGTCTGTCCCTACTTCTTGGCCTCTACTCATAGAAAAGGGGAACTAAACGAAGGAACTTCCTTGATCCGCCTCTTCTCCCTACTCCCCACCCTGTGCCCTCCTGATTTTTAAGAGTCCCAAGTCCACATTTACAGAAATTTACTTGGTGAACAAGTTTTACGTGTGCATCCGTGTGTGTGCACGCACATGTGTGTTCATGTTAGGACAGGAGGCAGAAATGTGAACTCCCAGTCCGGGGTACAGAGTCCCAGGGTACAGAGTCCCAGTCCTGGGGGGGAGGGGTCTTTTGCCCTGATTGGATACTCATTGGCAAGGCCGTCCAGGACTGTCTGCACCAAGCCCTGGGCTGTGTGGTCAGCCCTTCTCCCCTGTGTGGCTCAGCCATGGCATGAGCTAAGAGGATGCCTATGTGCGTGGCCTAGAGTGTGCCCTCTGTCCTCACCGAGTCTGTTAACACCGGCCATGTTCTCACACTGAGGCTAAGACTTCTGAAGCCAGGGAGGTGGGTGGCTTGGCCACCCTCTCCCCGCCCCAGCTTGTCCTGTCCTGAACTCTCTCTAGATCTTGATGCCTGAGCTGGCCTCCCTCAGGGTGGCTGTAATGGAAGAAGGCAACAAATTTCTTGGGCACCGCATCATCCCCATTAACGCCCTGAATTCTGGTAAGGATGGAGTCCTTCTTTGCTGCTGCTAGCCCGGGCTGAGACAAAGGCCCACGTTAGGAGCCTGTCCAGAGGGTGCAGCAGCTTCAGGGAGGTGGCCCTGAGACCTGACCTAACCCTCTCATGTTATCAGCCCTAAGGAGTGTGGCAAGAATAGGAAACTAACGGAGCTGGGGTCTCTGCTCACCTAACAGAACGTCTGTAATCTTCTGGAACTACTGGGGCCATTTCCCAAGTTGCTGATACATACTGGGTACTAAAATGAGTTAATGGGCTTTTAACGCGTTCTCGCTTAATCCTAACAATAACCACGCGAGGTAGATCCTATTCACCCCATTTCACAGCTAAGGAAAATCTCAAGAGATTTCAAGTAAACTGCCCAAGGTCACGCAAGCAGGAAGTTGTAGCACCAGACTCAGACTCTGTCCTCTCTGAGTCTACACACAGAGGTCTTGAGTACTGGGCGGCTCCCGGGCAGTGCTGGGTGGCAATGGGCATGGCTTACTGCCCACCCTGTCATGCCCGACAGGCTACCACCACCTGTGCCTGCACAGCGAGAGCAACATGCCCCTTACCATGCCTGCACTTTTTGTCTTCCTGGAGATGAAGGACTATGTACCTGACACCTGGGCAGGTAGGTGGCCCGTTCCCCCCCACCTCCTCAAGCCAGCCTCCAGACTGGGGCAGGAAAGGGTATCCTGGGTTAGGTGAGGATGGGGAGGGCTTCCAGGTACATCTCCATACCAGGCCCATGATGCCCCTATGCACCCAGATCTCACCGTAGCTCTCGCCAATCCCATCAAGTTCTTCAGTGCCCAGGATAAGAAGTCTGTGAAGCTCAAGGAAGCCATGGGAGGTCTGCCCGAGGTCTGTGTTGCCGGGTCCAGGAGCTTTGCCCTCTCCGAGGGAAGATGAGGGAGGGGTCAGGGTCCTAGGCTGAGAGACAGAGAGAGCTGTTGGAGCCTTGTTCGTAATCTGCTCTCCCTACGCAGAAACCCTTCCCACCTGGGAGTCCAGTTGTCGGCCCGGTCAACGGGACATTGGCCCCAACGAGCAACGGGTCTGCAGGTATGCACTGCAGGGTCCTCCCACAGCCTGGAAGGGCCTTGACCTCTCCAGCGGTACCCACAGGAACATCCCCCCCCCAAAACAGACTTTCACCTGGGATGGGACCCACTGTGTCGGAAGCCTTGGCGCTTGGAAAGTGCGCTAAAGGGGGCCCATACTGCCACACCCCCCCGGGGGGCGGGGAGGAGCCTGCCAGAACCAGGGGCCCCCGGGGCACCTGTCAGCCCACCCTGTGGCTCTTGCAGCAGCTGGGGCCAGGGCCAAGCAGGAGGCCACGAAAGAAGCTGCGGGTAAGGCCTGCTGAGTCCGGGTGATCTTGGGAACGAACCCGGGGAGGGTCCGGGACTCCGGGGCGGGGTGGGGGGGGGCTCCCTCGCGGCGGCGCACCTCACCCCGGCCCCCGCAGAGCCACGGACCGCCAGCCTGGAGGAGCTGCGGGAGCTGAAGGGCGTCGTGAAGCTGCAGCGGCGGCACGAGAAGGAGCTGCGGGACCTGGAGCGGCGCGGCGCGCGGCGCTGGGAGGAGCTGCTGCAGAGGGGCGCGGCGCAGCTGGCCGAGCTGGGGCCGCCGGGCGCGGGGGGCTGCGGGGGCCGCAGGCTCGGCCCGGGGAAGGGCTCTCGCAAGAAGAGGTAAGGACGGCGGCGGCGGCGGGCCCTGCCCTCCGTGGTGCCGGCGGGCGGGGGCGGCCGAGAGCTCAGGGCCTGTCTGCACGTGGCCTCCTCAGGACCCTGCCGGGCGAGGAGGCCCCCGGGGCCGCGCCGAGCGAAGGCCCCGAGGGCCCCGAGGGCGCGGACGCGCGTGCGCGCGAGCTGAAGGACCGCCTGGAGCTGGAGCTGCTGCAGCAGGGCGAGGAGCAGTACGAGTGCATCCTGAAGCGCAAGGAGCAGCACGTGGCGGAGGTGCCTGGGGGGTGGGGGGGGGATGGAGGCACCACCCGCCCACCCGCCCCCCTGCCCCTCCCCCGCCCCCGCCTCCGGCACAGCAAAGGGCCTCTCGAGCTAAGCCTGTCCCTGCACCACCCCGCAGCAAATCGCCAAGATGATGGAGCTGGCCAGAGAGAAGCAGGCTGCAGAGCTGAAGACCCTCAAGGAGACCTTGGAGACGTATGATTGCCTCCCACCCATGCCTGACTCTCACCTCCCGGGAGGGCTCAGGCCCCACAGAACATCTCCCTGATGCCTGTCTCTCTGCAGTGACACCAAAGAGATGAAGAAAAAGCTGGAGGCCAAGAGGCTGGAGCGGATTCAGGCCATGGTCAAAATCACCTCAGACAAGATGGCTCAGGAAAGGTGAGCCCTGGAAGGAGGCCCAGGACTCAAATTCCAGGGCCAGTCTGAGCAGGGACCAGTCTAGGTGGGAGGGTGCCTCCCTGCAAGTGGATCCTGACTCACTTCCCAGAGATGTGCCTGTTACCAGCTCTAGAAGCTCATCCCATTTCTGTCACCTCTGATCAGAGTGTCCTCCTTGGGCCAAACACAGAAGCCATCACTCTGAGCAGAGAGGAGAATTTCAGGGAAAACTAATCATACAAATGGGGGGGGGGGCAACAGCTTCCCCCCTGCTTTCTGTGAAAGACAGTGCATTTTAGTGAGGAAGCCCTCTCCTCAGATGGGCCCTGGAGCTCCCAATGTCCCCTCACATCCTCCTTGGTTCCCTATAATTCCCCCTGCTGGCTGGTTCTGCGCCTATGGTGGAGTCCTCATTTCATCTACACTCTGAAGAGACTTGGTCTTACCCAACTCCTCCTAGGGGCCTCCTGGCCTCTCTGAAACTCTGATCACCCCAACAGGCTGAAGAGAGAGATTAACAACTCTCACATCCAGGAGGTGGTGCAAGTCATTAAGCAGGTGTGTAAGAGCTGCGTCCTTCACACACACACACACACACACACACACACACACTCTCTCTCTCTCTCTCTCACTCACACTCTACATAGGAGGGTTGGGGTGGCCCCAGGACTTTACATTGTCTTTAGGAGGTGCACAGTCCAGAGTGGCCCAGGCACTGGGGATGGGAGGAGGCAATGAAGGAGAGGAGGAGCCCCCAGGCTACCCCAGGGTTTTGGCCTTTGTGTGGAGGTTAGGGTACCAGGCTAAAGGGATCTGTCTCTGGCCAGCTGCCCTGGATGGAAATGATAGGGGCTAGCTGGCCAGGGGAGGATGGAATTGGGGTGGGTGGCTATGAGGGAGTGAGTGGGGCTTCCTGAGGCTCCCAGAAGTCAGAAGAGGAAGGAACGCCCTGCTGAGAATGGACCTAAAGCTCCCCTGGGACTATTAACAACAATAACAGAGCTGGCCAAGCTGGGCCACCAGGCATAGGGGGGCGGGGGGGGGGGGGGCTGCGGGTTCCTTTTACTGAATCCCGACCTTGTGGCAGGCTCTAAGCCAGGTGCTTTACATGAACTGTCTCACACACTCCTGCACAACCCAGCAAGACAGACTATTATCTTCATTGTACACATTTAAAACAACTGTTTGAAGGTTAACAAATTTATCCCGAGTCTTACAGCTGGTTAACTGGGATTGTAGCTGGATTCCAAGCCAGGCTGCCTGTCTGTGTTGTCCTGATTCCCTGCCTTTCGCTCCCACCCAGATGACAGAGAACCTGGAGAAGCACCAGGAGAAGCTAGAGGAGAAGCAGGCAGCCTGCCTGGAACAGATCCGGGAGATGGAAAAGCAGGTGACAGGGACTACCACCCTGGCAGCCAGCAGAGTTGGCCTGCCCCGGGGAGCCACCAGTCAGGAGCTGGGTGGGGGCAGGATGGGGACTCACCCCTCACTGGTGGGCCACAGGCCCTGGTTCTCACAGTGTCCTGGGGTCCTGTAAGATAGGCAGTTCTACAGCTCTCTTTGCTTGGCTGGCACCCCCTTCTCTGAGAGGCTCCCTGATGGTCTCCACTACCCCTCACCTCCCACCCCAGTCTCCTGGGAGATCTGAACAGACTGGGCATCTCCTTGTTTGACTGTCCAGGGGAGGGAGAGTGGGGAGTTGGCCCCTCCTGAGCCTGGCGGTGGTCTTTGCTGTCCCCACAGTTCCAGCAGGAGGCGCTGGCAGAATACGAGGCCAGGATGAAGGGCCTGGAGGCTGAGGTGAAGGAGTCAGTGAAGGCCTGCCTCAGGGACTGCTTACCCTCTGAGGCCAAGGACAAGCCTGAGAGGCCCTGTGAGGCCTTCAGGGAGCTGTGTGAGCAGGACCCACTCACAGTAAAGACGGGCGCCCAGGAGAGCCGCCTCTGATGCCCCCATCCCACTGGGACATTCTGTAAGGACATTCACTCTTCTCTGGGATGTGGCTCATCCCCCCAGGAGGAAAGGCCCTAGCATTCTAAGGCTGTGGGAAGCTGGGGCTCTTTTGGACTCTGGAGCCCCCTCCTCAACAGCCAGGCTAGAGGAGGAGGCAGGAACCAGGTACCATCAGGGCGGGGGCCCATCTGAGGTTTGGAGGTCCTCTCCAATCTGACTTCCTACTCCTCATCCTTCTTCTCTGCCTCTGAATAAATGTCACATATTTGTTAAGGGCAAAAGGATACGGACTGGGAGGCAGGTAAAGGCACACTTTACCTTTCCAGCGTGCAACATAGTGGTGTCCCGCCCTGGACTCCATGTCCTTACCTGGAGGGTTAGGCCTAGCTGCCTGGAACTTCCACTCTAGCACCTTTGGGTCAAGCAGGACCAAACTCCAAACCCGCCTGCTGTGAGGCCCCTTCTCAGACCTGTGCTGAGTTGGCCTCCTTGTCAGTTCCCTGATATAGAGCCTGGCACTACCTCCACGCTCCCTGGGGACAGCTGCTTCGAGAATTCCAGGCTGAGGTCCCTTCCCTGGCCTCTTGCCTGTGGGGGATGGGAGGCTGACATGGAAAAGCTGCCTCAGCTGCCTGACTGCTGAGACAACTGGGCCTCTGGCTTGTAGGGAGGACTAAGGAAGGCCTTTGGGACACTCTCCTAGGCCGGGGGGGGGGTACTTCCTAGTACGTACCCCCACTCAGGCTGCCTGACAAGGTCAGCATCATTTCTCTCCTGACCTTATGAGATTTATTTATTTTTCTCCTTCTTACTCCTACTAAAGAGAACCCTGTCCCAAATTTCCTGCCTAAGCCTGGCCTTTGTTCTACAGTTAAGAAATGGGGGGGGGGGGGTGGGCAGGGGATAGTATGCTGCTGAAATGAAATGGCCTGGGGGAAAACCCTTGGGAGCTTAACCCAAGGGTGAGGCCCCTTCCAGAGCCCAGTGGAACGGCCCCGCTTCTGGGCCTGAAAGGGATTCACTTCTCCTTCTGCGGGTCCTGATGCCACAACCACTGGAAAATGAGGTCATCCCTCTTCTCCACCCCCCAACTAGACATGGCCCTTCCTTGTCTCTACCTTCAGGGCTGCAGCAGAAGAGCCTGGTGCAAAGGTGCCCCCTTCCTCTCGGGGAGTTGTGAACCTCGAGGCCACTTGGGCCCCTTTAGGCAGACTTAGTGGTCAGCTTCTTAGGTAGTTATGGTTGCACCCAACACTTGCTCGAAAGGGGTTTGTGGGCAGCTGTTCACTGCACCTATGGCATGGTCCCAAATCCCAAATGGAAACAGGCACTGGCTTGGGAGAGGCCAGGTGGGGACTGATTCTGGGAAGAGGTTGTTTTCTCATCAGAGAGTTGTAACAAATGCCATTAGCTCTGAGCACCTGTGCCTTTGGAAAATAAACGGAACCACCACCACCACCTTCCGTCCCTCTGGGGGGCCTGACCTCTGGGATCCTAGCATTCCCTGGTTGCAAGTTGAGACTAGGGGTCCTGCCCATTCACAGCAGTAAGGCCTGTTGTTGACATGTCCTGCTTGCATACACACTGGATACAGCCAAGGGTGGGACACTTGTACCCCAGAGCAGTGCCCTGTCTTTAGCTCTCCTGCTGGGCACTCAACTGCTCCAGCTCTCTGCCAAGCCAGGGGTAGAGCCATGCAGGGGTGAGGAGCCAGGTTACAAGAATGCACTGACCCAGGCATGCGGGCATAAGCCAGGGCCATTGCCAAAGAGAGCCCACTGGGGAGTCCCCAGCTTTTGCCAATGGCTGCTGAGGGGAAGGAGAAACTGCCTTCCCTTAGCCTTGAAGTCAGACCAGGCAGAGTCTCGGGGTCCCCAGCGTGGAGCTGGGGAGCCCAGGAATGGGCTAGGAGCTGCAGTCTTGCCTCCT
The DNA here is from genome assembly GCF_024610735.1 of Ursus americanus. Taxonomy (NCBI): domain Eukaryota; kingdom Metazoa; phylum Chordata; class Mammalia; order Carnivora; family Ursidae; genus Ursus; species Ursus americanus. The sequence goes on along the minus strand of NC_142162.1, from coordinate 24,087,741 downwards.
AGAGAGGCCTCTACGCAGTAGGTTGGGGGCTTCCCAGGAGGCCAGGTCCAGATACCCACCTCCCTGCTTTCTGTCCTCTGGAGAGAGGGCGAGGTGCCCCCTGGGAAAAGGCCATAGTCTTTGGGCCCTGGACATGAGTTCATCTCTGGCTGCAGGGGATGTGTGGAGAAGGAGTTAATGCCCTCCCTCAAGGCCCTGGGTAGGAGAATTCCTGCTGTGTATCTGTGGGGCTGGGGCAAAGTTCCCCGTAGAGTCATTGTGCCTCAGTTTCACCTTTTACATTAAGGGAAGGGTCCCTACCCCCTTCTCAGTCCCATTGCTGACTCAGATACCAGAGCCCCTGCTGACTCACCCCACCTCCTGCACCCCCCACCCCCCAGCTCTCTGGATCTCCCAGCCATGTGCTACCAGGCCCAACCCGGCTGAGCTGGTGCAACGTGACAGGCTGAGGGGGCTGGTGACACTTGAGGAAGAAAGAAGAGGGTCCGGGAGGGGGGCCAGCCACAGACAGAATGACAGACTTGCAGACCTGAGCCTAGCACCCCTGGGAGGAAGCCCTTTTGCCAGCCTGGGGCCTGCAAGGGGAGAGGCTCAGCAGGTGGAGAGAAGGGGAGGAGGGGAGCGCCGAGCGCCTGCCTGCTCCCTGCCTCAGCTCCATCTCCTGTCAGCCTTCGGCTCCCTAAGCGACAGCTTCTAATTCAGGCTGTCGGAGCCTCCGTGCTCTGCAGCACACGCTCAGCTTTTTTTCAGTTTTGCTATTTCTTTTCTGTTCAGAACATACTGAGCCTACGGAAAAGTCAGAGCAAAGGCTCCAGGGCCTGAGACCTGGCCCCATCCCCCCATCCTGCCACAGGCCTGGCCGGGTTGGCGGTGGCAGCTGGAGCAGATGCACTGGCTGCTCGGTTCTAGAATAGCCAGCCTAGCGCTCTGGGCCAAGCCAGGGTGAGGCCTTGACAGGGACCTGCTCCAGCTTCTCTGTTTCCCTGGAAGTGTCTCCATCTACCCCAGGAGCGGGAACACAAATGAGGCAGAGTTCTCAGGGAAGCTCAAGGAGGAGGGGCCATGGTTCTTTAGGACCAAGCAGGTGCCCATTCCATGTTCCCACTGCTTCTCTCCTCTACCTGGGCTGTGTCACCACCTGCCTGGCCGGTCAGGCCGGCCTGCCACACACAGATTCCACGGTTACCTCCTTCCCTGACTCTGGAAACAGAAAGAAGGGAAGAAAGCAATTTCCTTCATGCTGCAGAAAAGGGAAATTGAGTCATGAAGGGAAGGAAAGCCTTTCTTCTGCTCTCTGAGTAGGGGGAGAGTTTCCTGCATCCTTACTGGGGTTGGAGAGTCTGTGCCCACCCCCAGGTGACACCCCAGGTGGGGACCCCACGTCTGCGGCTGAGATTGGGCCTTCTACACTCTGAGTAACCGTGCAGCTCTTTCCCTGACACTCCCTAGTTTGCTCTTGCCTAAAGCAGGCGGGGCTAGTATTGTGGGCTTCATTTTGCAGATCAGACTAGGCAGGTCTGGAGCCGCACTCTGGTAAAGGCCTTTAAGCTGGCCCTTAACTCTGAGGTCAAATGCTGTGCCCTTTCCGTGGCAGCATGACAGAAAATTGGCAGAGCAGGGGAATTAGAGAATATAAAAAGATAAAGGGGATGGGGGCTTGACAGTATATACAGGCATACATCACATGCACCCCCCCCCCCAGAACAGAGGGAAGTGGGAGCCCCTGCTCCATGGCTGGGCCCAGGATGCCAGGTGGGCATCCCTGAAGCCTAGGAGCTGGAGAAAGGCAAGAAGCCTGGAGTGCAGGGCCCTGTGTGCACTTTGACACTCACCCATTTGGGCCCACTGTCTTCTTCCCAGAGGCAAATGGTCTCCATGCCCAGAACCTTTCCCCAGACGGCTCCTGCTTCGAAGCACCTTATCATGGCTCTGCCCAGGCTCAGGACAGCTGTATTACCCCCCTCATTTCCTGTCTTCCATAGGAAGGTACTTGGTAAAGCAGCTCTCAGTACTGTCCCCTAGAGGTGTTTCTCTGGCTTCCATGTAATCTGTCTGGAATGTCTTCCTTATTTCCACGCAGCCAGATCCCCCACATCCTTGAAGACCACCTCTGGAGTCCTAGCTTCAGACAATCCCAGAGCCCCTCACACCCAACTCCACCTTTTCCTCTAAGCACTGTCTTGGTCTTGTTTGTATTTAACAGAGGTATTCAGCCCTCAGCTGATACCCTCTACTTTTTTGTCCTGGTCTTATCTTCCTGCTTGAGAGGGAAGGTCTCTTCTATCCAGAACTGAGCTGCTGCTTCTGTATTTCCTACGGCTGGAACGCAATGCCCGGCTCATGAAAAGTCTCAGTAAATTCTGTAGTTGATAACTGATTCACTGCTTTACACTTCACAGATACTCATTCCACTCCTACTCCCGCTCCCCACCCGCGGCGGCTCTGAGGAGCCCTGACTCCCCTCAACCAAGGCCTGGCCACCACCGCCCCCACCTCAGGAGGGAGAGGGGATGCGGTAGTTTTCCCACACCTAGTGCCTCCAGCTCTCTTCTCCTTCCCTTCGAAAGGGGTCAGCTAGTAGTCAAAAGCAGAGCCCGGCGATCTGGGGGTGGTTTTGTGCTTCGGAGGGAGACGAGGACCCTGGGGAGCCTTGCGTAGGTCTCTCACATGTCCCGGGGTGGCGGGCGGCCCCGAAGCGGCGCGGAGGCGGCGCGGGGGCGTCGTTAGCGCGGCTGCAGCACTGCCAAATCCCCAGGCGCCCGCCCGGGCCGCGGCGTCTCCGCTCCGCCCGCCCGTCAGCCGCCGGGAGCTGGCAGTCGGGCGCGTGGTCGGGGTTGGAGACGTCGGAGATTGGAGGGCGCAGTCTCCCCCCACCCCCGCTCCGAGTGAGCGTGTGCGGGAGGAACAATTGTGTGTGAGTGCGTGATTCGCTACACTTGGAGTGGCAGTTCTCAGCCAGAAAAAGCGCCCCCCGCCCCGCGCGCAGCGCAGGTACACCCCCCCCCCGCCCCCGCCAATTACTCCCCGTTCGCCTTTCGCCGCTGCCTCCCAGCTCGCTTGCGGTCCAATTCTGTCCTCATGGGGTTCCATTTCCTTCCACCTGGACCGCTGGGAGCAGCCCTCCGTCTTCCCCGACGGGCCCGAGGTCCTAAGTTTCTAAGGAGCCGAGAGCACAGACTCCGGTAGGGGCGGAGGGGGGGGGGGAGACGAGAAGAGACGATTGTGACTTTGGGATTGGCCTGGCCTGGTGCATGTGGCCCCCAGCGAGCAGCCGCCGCCTCCGCCCCGCAACCGCCGCCGCAGCCCCAGGGGAGCGCGGAGGAGGAGCCGCTCCCCGACTTCGTGGCCCACGAAGGGGTGGGGGTCGGGGCGGTCTCTCCCGCCGGGTGCTTTCCTGCCCTGACGGCTCAGCCGGCTTCCAGGGCAGCCATTGCCTTGGAGACCTCCGAGGCTATAAAGCCAGGTATGCAGGCGGGCGGCGGCTCCCGCGCCGTTGAGCCCCTCAAGTAAGGAGCAAGCGCCCCGGTGTGGCCCGGCCCCCGCGAGCGGGGAGGAGGCGGAGGAGCGGCGCCAGCAGCTTGAGGAGCGGCGCGCCCCGCCAGGGCTGGAGGCAGGCGCGCTCGGCGGGCGCCACCGTCTCATCAGGGGAGCGGGGGCTGCCCCGGGTGCGGGTGAGTGGCGCGGCTCCAAGCCACAAGGGACGGAGGGGCATCGGACACGCGGAAAACAGCGGGACAGACAGGAGGGGATCCGAGCTTTGGCTCCCGTAGTCTCGTGGCGGGCCAGGCGCGGAGCCCAGAGTAGCGAGCAACCTGCACCTCCACGCGGGAAGCCCAGGGAAGGAGCTGCGAGACACCAGGCGTGCGGCCCAGGAGCAGCGGGGAAGCGGGAGCCGTTGGGGCACAAGAGTGGGAACGTCAGGACCCTCGGCTGCAGCCGCCCACGCGCGGAGGGAGCCACACCAGCAGGGCCCAGAGCCCGGCGGGGCGCGGGAACAGGGGCGCCCCCGTGCGGAGCTGCTGGGCCGCCTGGGAGCGGCGGCCGGGGCCATGCTCAAGCCCAAGGACCTGTGCCCCCGAGCGGGTACGCGCACCTTCCTGGAGGCCATGCAGGCGGGCAAAGTGCACCTGGCCCGCTTTGTACTGGATGCGCTGGACCGCAGCATCATCGACTGCCGCGCGGAGCAGGGCCGCACGCCGCTCATGGTGGCGGTGGGGCTGCCGGACCCCGCGCTGCGCGCGCGCTTCGTGCGGCTACTGCTGGAGCAGGGTGCGGCGGTGAACCTGCGGGACGAGCGCGGCCGCACGGCACTCAGCCTGGCGTGCGAGCGCGGCCACCTGGACGCGGTGCAGCTGTTGGTGCAGTTCAGCGGCGACCCCGAGGCGGCCGACTCGGCGGGCAACAGCCCAGTGATGTGGGCGGCGGCGTGCGGCCATGGGGCGGTGCTCGAGTTCCTGGTGCGCTCTTTCCGCCGCCTCGGCCTGCGCCTCGACCGCACCAACCGAGCAGGTCTCACGGCGCTGCAGCTGGCAGCCGCCCGCGGCCACGGGACCTGCGTGCAAGCCCTCACCGGGCCCTGGGGCCGCGCAGCCGCCGCCGCCGCGGCCCGGGGCTCCAACTCTGACAGCCCCCCTGGCCGTCCGGCTCCCGCGCCCAGCCCCGAGCGCCGAAGACCCAGCCCCCGCCGCTTACCTCGGCCTCTCCTGGCGCGCTTTGCGCGAGCCGCCGGCGGCCACGGTCACGGCGGCGAGGCTGGGCCAGGGGCCAAGGGCTCGGGCCGGCACCGAGCACAGGGCAGCGAGAGGCCCGAGCTGGGCCGGAGTATGAGTCTGGCGCTGGGTGCTGTAACAGAGGAGGAAGCGGCTCGGCTGCGGGCGGGAGCCCTGATGGCCCGACCACACTCGCCCCAGTCTTCAGGGACTGGGCGGTGGCGTTCGCAGGAGGTGCTGGAGGGAGCGCCTCCGACCTTAGTGCAAGCCCCCATTGGCCTTAGCCCCCACCCGGAGGGCGGCCCCGGCTCTGGCCGTTTGGGTTTGCGCCGACGCTCCACAGCTCCAGACATCCCCAGCCTGGTCGGGGAGGCATCAGGGCCCGAGAGCGGCGCGGAGTTAGAGGCCAACGCTCTGCCCCACTCGGTGCCTGAGCCTCAGCCTTGGCAGGTGGGCACGGAGGCCGTGGTGCTGCACGCTCAGCGGTAAACAGCGTCGAGGTTGAGCCCTGGCCCCCCTCCTCTTACGTCTCTCCAACACTGAGATTTCTTTTTTCCAGGTCCCTCACTTTCCGGGCAGTTTCTCGGCCTGTGATCCCAGAACCTGTCCCCACTGCCCAGGCCAGACCCCTATCAATCCTCTCTCTGAAAAGAACCCCTATTTTATTTCTCTTTTTGTGCTTGTTGGTATTCCCTGCCTAGGTCTCTCACCTTCCCTACAGCCTACCTTTCCTGTCCTGGAGGGGAGGAGTAGAAGACTGGTTCCACAGGCTACAGCTTTTCAGCCAGGAAGATGGACCCCTTACTGTGAGCCCTAAGGTTCAGTTCTGAGTCTTGCCGACTCCTGCCGGGGCACCTCCTCCTTATCAGTTTCCCACACCCCGGCTGCGCGGAAGAGTTGACTCGTAGAACAAAGGCCTAGCCTCCCCCCTCTGCTTAGTGATGTGGACAGTAATGCTGAACGCCGCCGAAGTCTCCCTTCCTTTAAGTGTTGGAGAAGGAGAGCAAGGAGACCAGCTTTTGAGCCTTTCTCGACAGGAGAGCTGATTAGGAAGGAATCTGGAGGTTAAGGTTTTCTGGGGAGAAACTCTTGCCTCAAGAAGATGAGAGCATATTAAGGGGTGGCAGAGGCCCTGGTATGGAAGGTTAGTTGTCCCCTGAAATAGCTTCTGGGTAATTTCAGCTCCCTCTGCCTCTGGCCGACCCAGTTTTCAACTTCGCTGATGAGGTGGGGTCATTGCCCTGCACCAACGCCTTCTGAGCCCAGCTCCCAGCACCTGAGCCCAGCTAGAACTCAGCTGCATTTGAGTATTATCTTTGAGGTCTTGCCCCTCAGGGCCCAGCCTTATTTCCTCTCACTCTTAGAGCCTGAAATGGAAAGGACTTGGCACTTTCCCGCCCCCACCACCTCCCTGCTCCCCCGTCCCGCACGTGGGTGCTCCCGCAGGGTGGAATGGTTGCGAAGGCTTGGTTTAATTGTACTTTTTCCAGTTCTCAAAGAACTCGTGGTTTGAGTCTTTGTATATGAGGCAGAAAGCAGCGGGGCTGATCCTAGGCTTAAGAACCTGACAATGTCTCTTTAAATAGAAGCTCTGCGAGGGGGATAATTGACTGAAGTGTTTGCCACGTTAAACGGCGGCGCGCGGGAGTCGGGAAGCCCACACGAGCCGCAGGTCCGGGTTTAAATTACATCAAACTCCTGCGAGAGCTGGAAGGGGGCTGTTAAAGGGCTCCTGCTTCTCGCTGGGCCGTTAATGGAGGGCAGGGCGGATGATGGATGCTGGAGGTCGAGACCAAGGACCCCTGCCTCTGCCCAGGCGCGTGGGACGCGGGCCCGGCCCAGCTTCATTACTGGGCAGATTAGTGAGTCAGAGGCAACCGCGGAGAGGTGGTTAAATGCCCTTTTCCGGCGTGGTCCTTCCTCTCCTCCCCTCCCTCCCAGCCCTCCTCTTTGTGCGGGCCTAAGGGGGCGGGGGTTCTAGCGGGTCTGGCGAACGCGTGCCCCAGGACCTTGCGGAAGCGCTAGCACAGGGATCTGTGCGTCCAGCCCGCGGGATCGTTGGCGCTTGGGGGCTCTTTTTGTGAACCCCGAAGGTTGAACGTGCAGCGCCTCACCCGTCTGAGGTGGGGTCTTTTCAAGACGTCGATCTATATGCCTTTGCAGAACGGAAGGTTTCTCACCAGTAACTCTAAGGGAACGGCCCAGAGCGAGGATGATCTGTGCTGAGAAACTGGTCCTCCTGGAGGTGAGCGGGTCTGGTATAGGTGTCAGACGCCTCCCGAGTCCTTCCACCCCTCTGAGGCCGGCAAGGCCGCGCCCTCTCTCCCCCACCCGGCACCGGACGTGATCTCTGGTGCCCCCTGGTGGCAGCGCTGCGCTTTCCTCGCGGCTCCCTGGCTTGCAGTTAGACTTCTGGTTTTACTTGGGATCACCGCCACATTCTCCCTCCGTGTGCATTTACCCATGAAATCCTCTTCCTCTTGTAGTATGTTACATCCGGATACTTGAAGTCATTTCCCAGCAGTGAAGTGAGGGACGATAAACAAAAAAACAACTCGGATTTGGAGTAGAAGGAGCCCAGACCCTTCTTCACTAAGGACCCCAAGATCTTCCAAGTAAAGGCTCCCATGTCCAGAGAGCTCCTGCTCTGTTCTGAAAAACAGGAGTTTCCAACCCCTTGTTTATAATTTCTGAAGCTTGGACCTGCACTGTTTTCTTCTGATGAGATTTGCTTTCGTTTTGGGGGTGTTTTGCCCTCCCCCTACTCTTTACTCCCCCCACACCTGCCTCTTTTCAGTTCCACTGTCTGGGTGGTGGGTGAACCAATACAGAAGCACCTGAAAAGCCAGAGGGAGAGGATCTGGGGTGGGATGGGGGATCATTGGACATCCCAAGTACAAACTCCTTTTTTTTCCCCCCGATCCTTGCTTGCTCACTTATTCCCTTTCTGTGTTTAATTTTCACAGAGTTTTTTAATGGTGTAAGCATACAAGTATTTGGCTTCTTCAGAACACCATTAAGGTCTGGGTTGCACATTAGGTAGAAGGTGCTGTCATCTTTCAAATGTTGGCTGACCTGTTTGGCTTTCTGGTTCAGTGTTACCCCGGGGCCCTCCTTACTGAGCAAACAACCGTGAGGGCTCCTCTCCACCGAGTTGCCAAGGGCTTGGTGGTTGAAAGCAATGTTTCTGAAAAACCACAGCAGATCTTTCCTGTCAGTACTGAATTGTGTTTGACTGACTTGCTGTTCTTGCAGATTTCTTACCGGGCCCAGCTTTGTGCGGAACTTCTCTATGTCACCATATTTCGCTTCCCTGCACTTCCTTCTCATTGTCAGCCTCAGGGCTTTGAGGCTGGGGTCCTCTCGAACTCACTCCACTTTCGAAGAGACTTTCTGAACAGTTTTCTTTTCCAACTCTTGTTGCTTTCATCGTTGTGAAGAATCACCCAGGCCACTGGATCCCGGCACCCTAACACGAGCTCAGAACCTGTTTGTGCGGGAGGCTAAATGACGTACACACACACTTTTGGAATGGCACTGCGTGGTGGAAGGACTATTAGAACTCAGAAGAATAGTTAATAAATCCAGTAGTACTCAGTTGCAAGAACTGGCCTCTCTTTGCCTTGCCAGCTGCTCCTGATTCTGGGCTCCCTTTGGAGCAGAAGGGTGTGCTTGCTTCCTGCAAAGCTTCCGCCTTCCATCAGCCTCCATCCCCGTCTGTCCCCCTGGGCACTGTGGCTGCGGCCTGAAGGCAGGACTTAGGTACTGCTTCGGACCGAGTTGGTGGGACTAGGACCCTCCAACTAGGGCCACTGTCTGGGTGGGACTGCTGTGGGGAGCAGAAGGAGGTCTGCATGCCTCTTGGATGCCGGTTGAGAGGTTTCAGTGAACCCTGGGCTGGGGAGTAGGTTGAGCTCTCAGGAAGGCAGTGTTGGAATCAGTGTCAGAGCTAGAAGTTGAAAGAAAATTCCATCCACCTCCCCTACCCAAAGTCTCTTGATTTCCAGCCACTGCACTGCTCCTTCATAACCCCTCAGTTCTGAGAACCGAAACAGAGACTGCTTTCTCCCTGGAAGCAGCTCCAGGCCACTTCCTATGGATAGTCAGAGTTCGGCCTCTGACTTGTCTTGGGGTGAGAGGCAAAAGGGAGAAGGGAGATGCTGATGCAGAAAGTGGTCATCAGCCCTGGCGGCTGCCCCCAGAGCCCCTGTGGTTCCAGCCAGCACAGCACATGGCTCCAGCTTTCCTGGCTGGGTTCTGCTCCCCTGGGAAGGAGAGCTCTGTCTCTTTCTCAGCTCTTTCAGCCCAAGGGCCTTTCATTTCTTGTTTCCTCCTTATCTGCCCTCACGGGCCCACATGCCACCAGGGAGTTGGGTTTTCTGCGGACTTGAGTGACGGCTGGGGAGCTCACATGGTGGGGGGGCACACACCAGACACCCACTGCAGGGTGTCCAGCTTGAAGACAGCCTGGCTCCATTCTCAGAGACAACAGCCCAGAGGTTTTGAACACTCAGTTTAATTTAAAACAGGCACAAGTGCAAACAATTCACAAAAGTTTCTAGGGAAGATGCTTTTGTTTTTAAAACTCTGACCCTTAAAAAAGTCCTTGCGATTTTTTTGGGGGGAGGCCCCAAAGCAGGCCACTAGGGAGCAGAGGAATCTAAAAATATTATCTAGATAGGGTCCTGACACCTGGAGTTCTTCCCTGGATTCCCTGACTCACAACATCCCTGAAGGTGGGGAGGGGAGGGGGACAAGGAGACAGGTGTCTGAAGAGGCAGCTAGGGCCGATGGTTTGCACAAAGGGGGTGCCCATTTTCATGACAGGATGGGACCCAGGAGGTGGTTCACCTCCCCCCAGACCAAGATTTTGATAAGAACGGGTCCTTGATGACCTGGTTATTGAGATGGAGCTCACAGGTAAAACAAAGTCTGTTCCCTCACCATTCCCGTCTCTGGCTCTCAGACTCGACAGTAGAGAAGAAACCTGGAAATCTGCCAAGCCCCTAGGATGCATTAGACTCAATGCAGATCTCTTCGCTGGTCAGGTAGAAACAAGGGACTTGGGAGGTGGGAAGCCAGGCCAAGAAAGCAGGTCCCTTCAGAGTAGAACTCAGTGGCAGAAAGGATGGAGAAGCCTTACTGAAGCTGGCTGTGGGCCACTTGAAGGGAGCCAGGCTGTCGGGGTGACCATCTGCCACTTACACACACACACATATACACACACACACGTGCGCGCGCGCGCACACACACACACACACACACGATGTTCTCTCCATCCTGTAAAGTGAGACCACGTTTACCACCAACTCCATTCTTTCTCTTTCCCTCAGAAAAACGCTCCTCCTCCTTCCCTGGCCTGCGAGCAGGCTGTTCACAGTTCAGGGCCGGCTGTGCAGGGAGAGTGATGTCAGTGCAGGTGGGCTGGGAAGCAGGTGCAGGTCGGACTGTACCTTCAGGAAGTCAGACACGAGGGAGGAAGACAGCTCCAGGCAACAGAAACCTTCCCTGTGGCCCTCTCGAGACCCCAGGGTTTAGAGCTGGAGCTGAGAACAGCAAGTATCCTGGTGAAGACAGGCAGTGTGCCCGCTGAGGTGGCCTGGGACGCTAGTGTACAACTACCGTTAAAAAACTGCAGCAACCTTTTCTGCTGGGTTGGCCACAGCGGCCAGGAGTGCTGGTCTCCACGTTTCTTAGAAATATCCCTGTGCAAATAACAAAGGGTTATCCTGTAGAAGGGGTCTCCATCATCCCAAAGGCAACTGGGGACTCTCTTGGGAGGGAGAGAGACCAAGGGGCAGGTCCGGCCTGGCCCAGTGGGCTAAAGGGCAGGAGGGTGTGGGTGGGGTTTCACATTCAATCTTTGGAGAGAATACTGAGAGAATGAGGCAGGCAGGCCCTGCCGGCAGGCTGGCTGCCCAGTGTCCCTTGCCTGCAGGCATGGGTGGCAGGTGAGCTCTGGGGGTGGGCTCAGCAGGTGGAGGTCTGCTTGCGGTAGAGCTGGATCAGAGGCACCAGGCACTCAGGCAGCCCCGTCTGCAGCAGGAAAGGGTGGTCCAGGAGCTCCTGAGCCGTGGCTCTCTCCTGGGGGTCCCGCACCAGCATCCGTTCCAGGAAGTCTCGAAGCACTGGGGAGACCTGTGAGGACAGGGCAGCACTGAGAGGAAGCCGTCGCATGCAGTCACTTTGGGGTGACTCATCTGCCCAGCCCCACCATCATCTGAAGGTCCCGAATTCTCTTGTTGCTCACTTCCTGGCAGCTCCCAGGCCCAGTACTGTCAGATCATCAGGTAGGTAAAGAAACTTGGCATCAGTCCAGGAAAAGTGACTAGTTCACCTCTAGGGGGTGGTGCTGAGCAGTGGAAGGAAGATGCCTGGTTTCTAGGGAGCCCAGCTCTCAATACACAGCCCATTCCCCACCCTGCTGCTCAAGGCTCGCAGACTTCAGGCTCTATGGCTCTGCGGAAGGGGCACGGGATTGGTACTAGTGATCCAGTCCTGGGTCTATCCCTCATCTTCGACAAGTTGCAATTTTCTCTAGACCTCAGTTTTCTTAATCTGCCCAAAGGGCTAATGATAAAATGTACGTGCCCTGTCTTTAGTGGGGATCCAAAAAGAGGCCAGGGATGAAGTGTCTTGAAAAATGGAAAAGAACAAAGTGAGACCTGACAAGGAAGATTTCTTTAATGCTCTGAGCCAAGGGCTTATCTTGGTTCATTCTGAGCCAGTATCTTGGGATAAGACTAAGTCTTGGGCTGTTACAAAAGGCTACATCCTCTGGGGAATTAACCAATTGGAAATCTCCCCTATGTGTTAGTCCTGGGGCTGGCAGGGCAGGTTCCAAGGACCAGCTGACTGGGAAGGTGTTTCCAGACTGTCCTCCCATCCAGCTGTGTTGGGGCCACAGAAGTATTTTATTTAGGGACTGGGTTTCAACCCTCTGGGACATTTCTCTCTCTGGCCATCAGATGGCAGTGCCACTTGCCGCCCTAAGCTGACCTGGCTACCAGCAGGGGGTGTCCACTGGTAAGGCCTGTGGGTTTGGGTGGATTTGACAGAAAAGGGTTAAATGTGCACGTGCGCAAACACACACACACACACACACACACACACACTGGTTTTAAGGGAAAACCTGTGGCTCAGATGTGGTCAGGATGTGCACTGATGGGAGGAAAAGACAGTTTGCTGTGTTAGACTGGGAACACCGTGCCATGCTATGGCTCCCCTGACAGAGGGAGTGGAGGGGCTCCTGCTCAGTTAGCTTCTCTAGATTCCTCCCCAGGACATCAGGGATTCCTGGCAGCCTTGCTTTTCCTTCTCTCAGGCTCCTGTCAATTGCCTACAGGTGGAAACTTGTCCAAACGACCACAGGACTTTGCTGCGGGTTTTGTGTGGGGAGGGTGGAACCTCTTCTGGGAGCCTCCGAATTCTGAGGAAGGGAGGGGGTGGGCCTGGGAGCCCAGGCTCTGGTCCCTTCAGTCTCAGGAAGAATGGGGCCAGCAGCGTCCACCCTGAGCACTGACTGACCTTGTGAGAGTTTTTCAGCCTGGGTGGGGGGCTGTCCCGGAGCCTCTTCATGGCCTGCACTGGGGAGTCACTGAAGTAGGGTGGCTCTCCGTCCACCATCTCAATCACCATGATGCCCAGGGACCAGATATCCACCTGGAGAAAGAGAATGTCCTTGACACCACTGGCCAGAGTAGGGCCCCTTGGTAGCAGTGTGTTGCAGGGGGACGGGAGCAGCTGGTCCCTGCTGTCATTGGTGAGTTGGCCTCCTTCCTGTCCATCTGCCCTGTGGCCAGTGACTTCCTGCAGGAGTGCCCACTGACTCTAGGGGCAGAGCTGTCAGCCATTCAGGGAGAATGGCCATCACACATGGGGAAGCCTGGCCATACCCCACCTTGCCCACAAGCTGCAGGAGGAACATTTTTGGGAATAGTTTGGCAGCAAAGTCACAAGCGAGGGAAGACCCACCCAAGAGTGGGCAGGGGGCAATGGGAAGTGGGGTAGGGTATTGACTAAGTGGGAACCTGAAAACCAGGGCTCTTTGGGGGAGGGGTGTCTCTGCAGGGGCCACAGGGGCTGTTTGTTCCCAAACAGGAGTTTCTGGGAGGACTGGCCCATGGAAGGAGAGGTTACCTCAGTCGCATACAGAGACCTGGAGATCACTTCAGGAGCCATCCAGTAGGGGGTTCCTACCAGGGACTTCCTCTTAGGGACGTCTTTGCTGATCTGAGCACAGAATCCAAAGTCCGAGAGTTTCACCTGTGGTTGAGAAGGGTGGGGGGGCAGGGAGTGGTGAACTAGAAGTGGGAGCTGAGCTGGGAGCATGGACACAGGGGGAGGGGCACAAGTGTGCCAGGCTGGGGAGGGCCCTACCCTGCCATCGAGAGTTAGGAGGATGGAGTCACTCTTGATGTCCCGGTGGATGACACCCTGGGCGTGCAGGTAAGCCAGGGCCTGCAGTACGGCCTCGCACACAGTGGCGATCTGCTCCTCGTTCAGCCTGGACAGGGAAGGTCAGGTCACAGACAGAAGAAAACATGAGCTTCGGCAGGGCTGTGGGGCAGCCGGGCTGGCAGATTAGGTGCCCCTGGGGTGAGGCCCCACGGCTGCTGGGCAATAGGTGCGGGGGTCCAGGCAGGCTAGAGCCTCAGTGGAAATGGGCCTGGACCTAGGCTGGAGACCCCACCCCACTCCCCCGAACCCTCCTGGGTCTGTTAACCCAAATGGACAGGGGGTGCTCACAATGATGTGACAGGCACCCCAAGTTTTCTTGGCCCGAGGCTGCCCAATCCCCCTGCTGGGACAATGGTGAGGGCAGCCAGCTCCCAGAGCCCAGGCCTCCCAGCTGCCCACCTGACTTGGGAGACAATGTCCGTGAGCGCCCCGCCCTGCAGGAACTCCATAAGCACCCACAGCTCCTCGCCCACCAGGAAGCTCTTATACATCTCCACCACGTTGAGGTGCTGGTAGTCTCGCATGATCACCACCTGCGGGGCAGATGGGGCTGCCTGAGTGCCAGGCCCCGTCCCCACGGCCAGGCTCCCAGATGGTCATCCTAAGCGCCCCACCACGCCCCCCCTCCTCCCACCTCATTAAAGAGCAGCTCCCTGCGCTGCTGCTTCCTGAGGTCCATCATCTTGACGGCCACCTGGCGGCCTGAGTGCTTCTCCCGGGCCAGGCAGACGATGCCCGTGGAGCCCTCGCCAATCTTCACGTAGCTGTCCAGCAGCATCCGGGGGTCACCCTGGTCCACCACCATCCTGAGTGCAGCCTTGAACTGCTCATGTGTCACAACACCTGTGTCCTCGCCAGCCAGGGCACCCTTGGCCACCGCGGGGTCCTGGGGCAGGTACAGGTTGCTGGTGCTGATCTGGGCTTGCCTGGTGCGTGGAGAGCCCGCGGGGGAAGACCGGCCTGGGGGTGGGCCGGCAGCGGGGGCCGTGCGGAGGGACTTCTGGGGGCTGCTGGTATCTGAGGTGGCCAGAGGGCTGAAGGTCCCCATGGGCTGGTCCGAGGGCAAGGACTGGGCCTTGGCCACCAGGCTTGGTGGGGGGTCTTTCTGTGGTGGCCGGAAAGAGGAATTAGGCTGCAGGGAGAGAAAGAGAAACAGAGAAGGGTTTGGCTGTGGCAGCGTTTGGAGTGACCTTCCCAGAAGCAGGGGGTGACCTCTGGACAGGGGCAGGTCTGGCAGGGCATCGGACCAAATCGGGGAGGTGCTGTGGGCAAGGATTTTCAAACGCAGCTGAAGCCGAAGTTCCTGCCTAGGAGCCCAGCCCCCAGCGTTCCCGGGTGAGCAGTCCAAACAGCAGCTCTTGACATCCGCTCTGCCTCGCCGGGGAAACTGAAGGAAAGCAAAGTCCCTGGGGTGTCCTCTGCTGGGTATTTCTTCCTGGGTAATTGACAGCCAGAGCCCAGGGAGGCCACTGGGAGGCTGTCTTCCCTCTGTACTGCCAGGCTCTGTGGGGAATCTGGGTCAGAGACCTACTTCATTCCCGGGGTGCTCACACCCAAGGACCCAAGTGGGCGGAAGAGGCCCTGGGCCGTGGGGCAGCTGGGACTGCTTCCCAGCACAGGGCAGGGAAGCCACAGCAAGGGGTCTGACAGCCCCACTCCTGCCTGACAGCAGGGAGTCTGCATGTCTATGCTGTGAGAGTGTGCCCCAACAGAGGACCACAGAGCCCTATTACCATCTGGGGTGTTCTCAGGTATGTCTCCTGGGCTAGGGATCTGATGCCAGAGAGATCTGGAATTGGGAGGTAGGTCCAGCCTAACCCAAGCCCTGGGGCCAGGGGTAGGGAGGTTTCCTAGGGGCTCCCCAGAGCAGCCTCTAGACTTGCTTCTGAGCACTCCTGGCTGATGACCCCCCACACACAGAAGGGAAGGTGGGGGGCCTATCCTTATGGCCTCTGGTGGGGAGGGAGGGAAGGTAGAACTGAGTGGCAGACTGGGCCTCAGTGAGCCCAAGGGCCAGCCCTGAAGCCTCTGAGGCTCCTTGCCTTTCAGGGTCCAAGGCCTCCTGCCAGCCTGGCAGGAAAGTGCCCCATCCTTGGGTTCTCTCCAAGGAGCTGGCGATGTGCAACATGACTCTTCCCAGGGATTATATGATTTTAAAAGGGGCACCTGGAAAGGGCTGTAAGTAACCTAACAAGGGACACTTCAGGGGCTGCAGAGAACTTTCCAGAACATCTCAGAACCCATCATATGGCAGTTGTCTAGTTGTCCAGCGGGCCCTAGTCCAGATCCTCAGAACTACATCAACTTCCAAGAGATTTCCTTAGGCTCTCAGCTTGGGCCGAGGGACCCCACGTCTGGGCCTTGGACCCTACCATGCTCAGCAGAACTTTGTCAACCTCTTCAGCACCCTCTCCCCAGGCTTCAGGGTGTCTACCCCACCTTACACAGTGCCTGATCTTGCCTAGAGGGGAGCACGTATGAGAGTAACCCTGCCAGCAGAGAGCCAAGCTGTGGCAGACTGCCGCCCCCACCCCGCCTGCACACCCCAAAGTGCACACCAGCCTCTGGCAGGCTATGCCTGGCTCGGGCTCAGCCCTCACAGTGAAGGAGCCAGGACAGCCTCCCAGCACTGCTGCCACGACTCCATCCTGCCCGGGGAGCACATCTGGATAGTAAAGAGACCCTCCCATGTCGTCACCAGCACCTGACCCTCACCCACGTTTCCCCACTCTGTGTAGTGGAGCGGTGGGACCTCTGGACTGGGGGTCACGACCTAGATTCCAGTACTGCTCTGCTCTGACCAGCGATGAATCTCAGGCAACGCACCCTCTTGGAGCCCATCTCGTCTATAAATACATGGTGATCTGGGGAGCTGGATAAAATGCAGAGTCCAGCTTCGGTAAGTCCCTAGAGCAGTGACTCTGCATTTTAATGAGTCCCCTGGGCTCTGATGCCGGAGGACAGTGGACCACACTGGGAGCAGTTTTGGACAAATGGGCTCTGTGATTCCATGGCCTCAGGGAGGCTGCGGGAGGGGTGGGACTGGGGGTGGAGGGAGCAAGGCCACTACTGAGGCTGGGAGGCCATGTCCTGGAAGCAGAGGCTTCACAGGACACCACCACAGCTCACTTCATCACGCCATCACCGAGGCAGCCCCCAAGGCCCTACAAAAACGTTGCCCGCTGGCCTGCAAGGTGTGGGTCACAGAAAACATGCTCTCTGAGCGTCTGGGTCGGGCTGCACACAATTTGGGGGCCTAGAGGCAGCTAGAGCTGCTCTTGTGGTTGCTCTAATGGCCCCCTAACCTCTCTCCCCCTGGATGTCGACGGCAGGCTGTAAAATGATTCCCTTCACCTGCTGGCCTCTTGGCCCCCTACACAGGCTGTCTCTGCTCTCTGGCTGAGTTGGCTTGGGCAGCGGGGACAGGGGAGGTAAGGACAGGCCCTGCTGAGGGGCCAAGAAGGGGATTTGCTCCCCCCCCGCCCCGTCAAGGCCCCTGTGGAGACACTGCTGCAGGTGCTGGCTGAACTCAGGGGCCAAGGGTGTGGTGGGTGGGTGGGTGGATGGAAGCGGCGAAGGGCAGGGATCCAGCCGAGAGCCCAGCCTGGGACAGGGGATGCGGGGTAATGGGGCTGGGCTCAGTCTTCACCTCAGCAGGACTCTGGTCCCCAGCGTCCCTTTGTTGGCCTTGCTGCCTGTCTCCACAAGAAGGGAGCTTTTACTGTATGTCCCCACAAGAAAAAACCAGGGGTAATGTCTTAAGCCATACCGAGAAAGAGAAAGGGGGACAGAAGATGGAATTAGTTGTCATGGGCTCTGAAGTTCCTTGTGTGACTGAGATGTCTTCCTGGGCGGGAAGCCACTGGGAAGAGCCGCGCATGGTTACGACAATGCCTCATCTTCCCTTCCTGGGCCATGGCGACAGGGCCAGGCTCTCCAGCCGTGGGCTGGGGGCTGCAATCTAAGTGCCTTGGAGGCAAAGGCCATGTCCTAATATTTTAAAAATAATAAAGCCATTTATGAAGGGTGTGCCACTTTGACAAGGGTCTTACATGCATAATCTCATTGAATTCTAGGGGCGCCTGGGTGGCACAGCGGTTAAGCGTCTGCCTTTGTTCAGGGCGTGATCCCAGCGTTATGGGATCGAGTCCCACATCAGGCTCCTCTGCTATGAGCCTGCTTCTTCCTCTCCCACTCCCCCTGCTTGTGTTCCCTCTCTCGCTGGCTGTCTCTCTCTGTCAAATAAATAAAATCTTTAAAAAAAAAAAAAAAAAATCTCATTGAATTCTCATAACCTCTGGGTTGTTTTAGCATTCCACGGGTGCTACTATTATCTGTATTTGTCGGTAAGCAAAGGGGCTCAGAGAGGTTAAGTAACTTGCCCAGAGGCACTGAGTAGTAAGAGCGGGCTCACTTCAGTCCTGGTCAGCCTGATAACCTTAGCTGTGCTCCTATCGGAGGTCCTTGGCACATAACAGAGTACGGGGTGCACAGTAGGTGTTTAACCAAGGTTTGTGGATTGTCGGGGTCTTTTGATTTAGCCTCTCTGCCTCTAAGTGGAACCACTTCTAAATCCCCCAGTTCCTGTCTTAATGCTTCGGCCTCCCTGCCTCTGACCCCAGTCAGGGCTCGAGGTCTTTGGCTATTTAGCCTAAGTGAGTGACTGCAGGCTAAGCTTCCTGGGGCTGAGCGCAAAAGCCCGAGAGCCACACAGCCTTCTGTAGCCTCTTCTGGCTAGTTCAGTGGCCAAGGGTGTGGTGGCAGCTGGGTGGCAGGTGGCTTGACCTCCTAGGGCACCTGGGTGGCAGGTGGCTTGACCTCCTAGGGCACCAGTGCACGGACAGCGGCTGTAGTTGCTGCTGTGAGCGTCCTGAGCCAAGCCCTGGGATGTGCCGAGGTGCAGAAGGCTGGCTGCTGGGTTGGTCTGGTGGTTCCTGGGGTGGTGGGGGTGGAGGAGGAAGCTGGATGCAGTGGTTGGCAATGGGGGCTGATTTTATCCCCCCAAGGGACATTTAGCCATGTATGGGGAGGATTTCCGGTTGTCTCAGCTGAGAGGTGCTACCAGCATCTAGTGGGTAAAGGCTAGAGATGCTATTAAATATCCTACAGGGCACAGGACAGCCCCTACGACAAAGGATTCTCTGATCCAAATGTCAATAGGGCAGGGGTTGAGAAGGCCTGGCCCGGAGCAGCTCAGACGAAGTCTCAGCCCTGCCTTTTAGAGGCTTGGCTTGGAAGTATTTCTCTAGAAATGTAAGCCCAAGAGGCCGGGAAGGAAACCACTGCCCTGGGTTTGGAACTGGGGTGTCTCCAAGCCCCAGAGGACGACCACCAC
Organism: Ursus americanus; assembly: GCF_024610735.1. Lineage (NCBI taxonomy): Eukaryota > Metazoa > Chordata > Mammalia > Carnivora > Ursidae > Ursus > Ursus americanus. The sequence goes on along the minus strand of NC_142162.1, from coordinate 24,069,237 downwards.
CTGCTTTCACTGCACACCCGGCTGCAGTGGACTATGCCAGATCCTTGCTAAAATGCAGGATGGACAGGCCGACTGAGGCTGGCTGGACAGCCTGCTCCCTGCTGTAGGGTGCCGGCAGGAGCTCGGAAACAGGCATGTCAGTGCCCACCCAGTGTTGACACCCCCTTTTTCCAAATCCCTGAAACCCTGCCACAGGATTCCCAAGAGGCCAGCGAGCGATCAAGTTCCAGTTCTCACCTCCTGGGCAGTGTGCACTGGCCTGCTCCTACCTTCCTTTTCAAGGAAGTGTCTCTCCAGGAGCACAGCCTTCTGGAGACCTCTCCGCTCACAGACACAACAAGCCACGTCTCACTTGTTCAGCCCTCCACCCCCCATTCCATGGGGGAGCCCGGCCTGCGTCCTTAATCCCAGCGAGTGCACAAAGCCCAGAACCTTCCCTGGGAGCCTTGGGCTGGCAGTGACTTAGGAAGGTTGAGAGTCAGGCCACTCCTCAAACTCTCCACCCAAGTCCAGGCTGGAGCCCACTCACGCACCATCGCCGGGGAGGTGCCAGGCTTGCTCTGAAAGCCCTCCGGGGAGGGGAGGTCTGTCACTCATGTCACTGTCACCAGTTGTTTCTTACGTCTGACTTCCCAGCCTCGTGCTGCAGCGTAAGCTCATTTCTGCCCGCCCCCGACGAAGGAGCTAGAGATGCCATGATCAGAAAGCCTTGGGGAGCAAGAGGCGTGAGCCCGGAGGGCCCTCTCACTGCTGCCCTCCCTGACTCAGTCTCCATATCTGGGGCTTGTGTGACCCTCCCGGAGCCCACCTTCTCATCTGCTAAATGAGAAAGGATGGTACTGTCACCACGGACAGGACATCATAGGGCATGGAAAAAGCAAAAACATTCTCCTCTGCCTGCCAAGAAATGTCACCATTAGAGCTCCCTTCGCTGTTTCCTATTTCACAAGAAAAATCTGTGCATTCGAGGCTGTCGCGCATGTCAAAAGTCGGCTTTCCGGCTGCTCTGGGCCGAGGCCAACTCAATCCTCCAGCTTTTCATGTGGCACGTGAACTGCACAACAAATCATTCCAGAAATGCTAAACCTAACAACCACTCAAGAAAAGGGGAGGGGGGGCGCCTGGGTGGCACAGTCGGTAAGTGTCAGACTCTTGGTTTCCGCTCAGGTCATGATCTCAGGGCTGTGAGATCGAGCCCCACATCGGGCTCTGAGCTCCGCGAGGAGTCTGCTGAAATCTCTCTCCCTCCGCCCCTCCCTGCACTTGCACTCTCTCTCTCTCAAATAAAGAAAGAAATCTTAAAAAAAAAAAAAAAGGCAGGGGCAGGGTCGGAAGCAAAGAATCCCTCTCACTGGAGAAGGAGTTGACATGAAAATCTCTGACACCTGAGGGAGAAGCAGTCCAGGGAGCGTCTGCTGGACCTCAGGAGAGCACTGGGCAAGAGAGGGGTGGAGGTGGAAAGAAGCTCTGGGAAGAGGGAGGCCGGAGCCTGCCACTGCCCAGTGCTGGGGCCAGGCTGGTGGTCGCTGGGCACTGGGGGAGGGTCTGGGCTTATGGTTAAAGGTGACTGCCTCCCAGTGTGGTCCACTGAGACACACGGCAGAGGGCAGGGGTGTACCGAAAGCCCCTCTGAGGCCCCCCAGAAAACGAACGAGCTGGCCTGCCCCCTCTGACTCACCCTCACAGCCTCTGGAAGACCAGAGCTCATTTGGCTCAGGGTAGAATCCGCAGTGGAGGCTGAGCTGCTTTCTTGATCATTCTGTTCCCTTCTACTCTCCCTAGCCTGACCCTGTAAGTGGGGAAGGCCAGGCTCCTTGCCCTGCTGAGAGCGGCCCAGAGGGTCGACCCCAGCCCCCACCTACCTTGCTCTGGGAGGGAGGGCCCGGCTTGCTGCCGCTTGCAGGGGCCGTGGCAGCAGTAGACAGGAACATGCTTCGGAAGAGCCTGCGCTTAAGGCTGCTTTCCTGGGTCTTAGGGCTGGGGCTGCCCTCCCCGCCCGGCCTGCCTGTCGCTGAGCCCACCAGGCAGGACTGCGGCCGGGCCTCCTCAGAACCGTGCCTGGCAGCCTTGGTCCCGCGCCTACTGGTGGCTGCGGGGGGCGAGGCGCCGGGTGGGGAGCTCTGCAGGCAGGCACCCAGCTGCAGGCAGCGCTGCGTGGCGCCCTGGAACTCCGTGGGGCCTAGCGACTGTGCCTTGGCAGCCAGCCCATTGGGGAGGACCCTCGGGCTCTGTGGCTCTGGCCACGGCACCTGCCTGCGGCCTGCTGGTGTGGCCCCGTTGCAGCTGAGGTAGAGGCCGTGGGGGTCAGTGCGCTCAGACTGGGGGCTCTGCAGGTACATGTCCGGGTCCGCGGCCCAGTGCTCATCCCCCAGCAGCCCCAGGGACTGTGCCCGCCGCCGGCTGGTGGGGCTGCGGCCACGAAGGGTGTTGGAGCTGATGACCGACAACTTCTGGATGTCGTTGAGCAGCCCTGAGATGTAGCCATCCACGGGCACCGAGCTGCCCCGCACCACGGTCTGTAGGGGAGGGAGAAGAGTGTGAGCGAGCAGCCTGTTCGTGGCACGGGGCCTCCACGGGGCGGGGGGGGGAGATCTTGGGGGGGGACACTGAAGGGCCTCACTTGCTGTGTCATCCATCTGTTCCTTACTTTTTCAGCCACTCACCCGGACCCACAGCAGGTCAGGCCTGTGCGGGGGGCGGGGGGGCAGAGATACAAGGAGGAAGCCTATTGTCATGGGGCAGTCGGGCAGGGCAGACAGGGAGTAAGCCCCTCAAACGGTATGGGCAGCTGAGCTTGGGGAGCTGAGGGGGCAGGGGGTGGGGTCCAGACCCCTCCTGGGGCCTGCTGTCTTTCTCTAGCTCCATCTGTGGCCTTCTGGAAGCTGTCCGGAGCTCCCCGAGGAGGCAGCAACCAGTGCAGAGCTCTCCTCCACACACGTTGACAGGCCCCTGACTCCAAACGCTCTTGCCCTTCGTGACCCACACGGCGAAATCCTGCTGGTCTGGGAGCCCCAGCCCAAACAGGGGCTGTGTGTCCAAATATGGCATGGGACACACTTAACACTAAAAGGTAATGTGTTGTTCCCTGAATTGCAGATTTTACTGGGCACCCTGTAATTTTGTTTGCTAAATCTGGCAACCCTACCAGCCCGCAGAGAGGGCCTCCCCAGGCTCCTCCCCCCTGGACATGGAGTCCTCCCCCTGGGTGAGGCTCCTGAGTGGAGACTGAAAACAGCCAGCTGACTGATAGCTGGCAATGACGTGCTTCCTCCAGGTGTCTTTGCTGTCTTGCCAGGCACGGTCTCTGGTCTCCGTGGAGCGGGAGAGCCTGCAGTCAGCCCGACCGTCCCGCCGCCCACCTTACCTTCATGGGCTGGAGCTGCACCCGAGTAATGCGAGAAGGGTCCACCACGGGCTTGGGTCTCCGCAGTGTGTCCAGGATGTTCTGCCATTGTGGTGGGAGGCCCACAAACTTGCCTTCTTTGGGGTCAAAGGAGGTGTGGACGCGGTGCTGGAAGTTCTGTGGGGCTGAGATCTCAGGGCGTTTCTTCTTTTTCTTTCGGAACATGGTGCCTGCGTGGGGGAGGGCTGGGCTGAGCTCCAGTGAGGGGCTTCCTGGGAGCCTGGCCCCCGGAAGCCTAGGTGGTTGCAGTGGGTGCTGGACCCCCCCAACCCCGGCTCAGGGCTCCCTCCCCCCAGCCCGGGGCTTCCCCTCACCTCTCATCCCTACTTCCTCAGGGATATGGCTAGCTCCCAGCAAAGCAGTCCCAGAAACAACAAAAGTGCCAGAAATAAGCCGACACAGACTATAAACAAGGAAGAGAGGTGTCTGTCTTCTCGTCTGTGCCAAGTCTCCTGCCGAGCAGGCAGACTCTGGGGGTGTGTTTTTATAAGATCCCAAGCCCATTACAAATATCATTTTACTGTCAAATAATTTAAAAAGGAGAAAGAGGGAGGAAAGCAGGCAAATTCATTTTATGAAGCAAGTACGACTTTGATTCTTAAACCAGGTAAGAATAGTGCAGGAAAGAGAAAACTTGAACCAATCTCACGTATGAACAAAAGTGAAGCCCTAAACAGAACTAAGAAACTGAACCCAACAGCGTGTTACAGGTTTTTGTTTAACTCAGGTCCATCCCAGGATGGTTCAACGACAGAAAACCTATTTAGGTAATAAACCACACTCATAAAAAGCCAACATGGTGTGCAGTCTGGGAGCACGTATCACAGGACCAGGAACCCCCCAAAAGGGCCCTCTTGGTCCCCAAGTGCTTGGCCCTGATTCCAGAAGGGTCCTGAGTCAAGGGCACATCTGGCGTGAGTGAGGACAGCTGCGTAGGGGTCAGTCTCCCCACTTTGGGCCCTTTGCCCTCGAGTCTCAGAACTCTGTGCAAAACATCAACTTACAGCCAAACCTCTATTCCTTGCTCATCTGGGCTTTGCCTAGGGCCCTATGAACAATGTCAAAAGCTACCAGGGACATGGGCCTGCCGATCTGAGATGGGGAGACTGGAAACCCAGGGTAAAATGAGGACTCCAGCTTGCCTTCAGAGAGTCCCTGGCCAGGACCACATGTGGACGGAAGACTGGGTGGGACTGCTCACTTGAAAGCTTTTGTATCTGAAGCAGCTCCAAGCCGCTCAATGGTTTTTTGGGTTTTGTTTTTAATTTTTTTTCTTTATCATGGTAAATACACTCAATGGGCTTCTGTGTACCTGAAAACGTCACTTCTAGGTTTCAAGAAACAGGCATGTTTGTTTCTTGAGTTGAATGCCTGGATCGTTCGTCTATCCAAAGACTTGGTGGTGTGGTTCTTTTTTTTTTTTTTTTTAAGATTTTATTTATTTGACAGAGATAGAGACAGCCAGCAAGAGAGGGAACAGAAGCAGGGGGAGTGGGAGAGGAAGAAGCAGGCTCATAGCGGAGGAGCCTGACGTGGGGCTCGATCCCATAACGCCGGGATCACGCCCTGAGCCGAAGGTAGACGCTTAACTGCTGTGCCACCCAAGCGCCCCTGGTGGTGTGGTTCTGACCGTTTTCTTTTTTGTTGTTTTGTTCTCGTTTGCAATGAATACAAGTTTTTGCATATAAAACAAAGAAACAAAAGCCCCAAAGATTTGGAAACAGACAGAGCCAAGGGTTCTCCTTTGGTTCCTACTCTGGAAACAGCATTTTCTTGGTCACTTTAGCACGTTCTGGAGGACGTCACAGATGTGGGAGGCAGCTGGTGCCCACTCATAAAGGCAGGGGTCCTCAGACAGCCACAGCTTTCCCAAGGAGGGATTCAGCCCGTGTGAATCAATCAGAATCCACGTGACACCTCTTGGAATGTCAGCTGCTTCTGGGGCCTTGACGTCACCGGGAGTCTACCAAATGCTACCTGCAGGCAAATCCCCCTATGCAGGAGCCCCAAGGACCAAGGCCTTTGGAGTGAAATATACCTGCTGAGTTGCAGGCGAATTGTGGGGAGTCTCCTGCTAATTTGGGGAGACTCTGTGCAAGCTACCTAAATGATTTGTGCCTCAGGGCTCTTCACTTATAAGACAGGGTTAGTAAAGGCTGCCTCACAAGGCTTCGGGAGGCTTAAGTGAGCAGACCCCCCGGTGAACGGGGGCTGATTCTTTTTTCATGTTTCTGATTCTGTGCACCTCTGTTTCCCAGCTCAGGGCCCTGCAGAAATCAGGACGTGAGCAGATCCAGATCCAGGAGAGATGCCCAATACCTTTCCTTACAGATTCGCTGATCAAAGGGCCATGCCTCATTTGGGGGACCTGGGCACCTCACCACCTCTCCATTGTGTAGACGGTTTGCAGTTTGGTAAAACACCTTGTCCCTTTCAGGCTTTGGCTCCCAGAGTCCTCATTCTGCAGTCCTGTGCTTAGAGCCTCACCGATAGACCCTCTGGCCCTAGAGTAGCTTCACTGATGGTGTCATTGCTCCCCGCCTTGCTCTGTGAACTCACATTCTTTTGCAGGTGTAAGGACACACCCAAGAGCTGAAGAAGAGTAAGCTAATACTTTCATCCCCAAACATCTGTCTTTCCCGACTCCCCCAGCCCCACCTGAATGCCCAGCTTTTTCTGCAGGAATGCAAGGGGATAGCATCTTTAGCAGAAGGTAAATGGCCCTGGGATCCACCTCCTGGGTCCCCTCCTGAAAACAAGTTTTTCCCAGAGGCAGTAGGAAAAGTCTGAGGAAAAAGGATACCACAGAGTCCTAGGACCCCAGGTTGTGGTAGTGAAGGTGGGGAGCTGCTGGAAGCAATGAACTGAGCTCGGGTTTTGGAGGGGGGGGCGGGTAGGGTCAGAAATCAGAGCGAGTCACTTAGCTAATGGGAAATCCCCACCTAAAGAGAGGCTGCAAAGACGCATCCAGAATGTGGTGAGACTAACACTGCCTGGGACAACATGAACGTGTACATAGAAAATCAAGAAAGATCTATATATAAACTATTGGAATTAGATAAGTGAATGTAGAAGATCCCTGATTCCAGGTCAATTAAAAAAAAATCAGTTGTATTTCTTCATACCAACAACAAACAAATAGAAAAAACAATTTTTTTAAAGATTCTGCGGTACAATGGGAAAGAGATACTTGGTCTCAGTTTCCCGTTCCTGGTATACAACTCCTAACACCCTTGCAATCCCAGATGGAAAGAACGTTCCAACTTTCAGCCCTGCCCCACCTCTGGGGAGGCAGTGGGGTTGGAGATGGAGTTAATCATCAATGGCTAATGATTTAATCAATTGTGCCTATGCACTGAGGCCTCCACAGAAACCCCTAAACGACAGGATTCAGGGAGCTTCTGGGCTGGTGCGCACATCAAGGCACTGGGAGGGTGAAGCAGCCGGGGAGGGCTTCCCGCATGCATCTTCCCCGCTTGGCTGTGCCTGGGATGTATTTTTTATAATGAATGAGTTCCAGGAGAAACTTCAAAAAAAATGTCCATGAAGACATTTAAAAAAAAAAAAAAGTCAAATACCTAGGAATAAACGTAATCAAAGATGTGCAAGGTCCCTACATTGAGAAGTATAAAACATTATTTTTTTTTAAAGATTGTTTTTATATATTTGACAGAGAGAGAACACAAGCAGGGGGAGAGGAAGAGGGAGAAGCAGGCTCCCCGCTGAGCAGGGAGCCCACCGTGGGACTCGATCCCAGGACCCTGGGACCATGACCTGAGCTGAAGGTAGATGCTTAACCCACTGAGCCACCCAGGCGCCCCGAGAAGTATAAAACATTATTAAATTTATTAAAGAATGTTCATAGATTGGAAGACTCAATGATATAATGGTATCAATTATTTCCAGATTAATCTATAGATTTGTTTCAGTCTCAGTCAAAATCCCAGCATATTTCTTTTGGTAGAAATTGACAAACTGACTTGAAAATGTACAGAGCAAACATAAAGAATCAGGAATAGTAGAGACCATCTTGAAGAACAAGGTTGAAGGATTACACTACTAAATACCAAGATTTATGGTAACAGTACAATAATCGATATAGTGTAGACCTGGCACAAGGAGTGACAAATCACCCAATGGAACAGAAGAGAGAATCCAGAAATAGATCCAGTCATATAAGGTCACTTAATTTATGACAAATGTGACACTGCAATATGGTAGGGAACAGATGATCTTTTCAAAAAATGTAGCTGAAACAATTAGATAACCATATGGGAAAAAAAAAAAAGAATCCTGACAAATGAATTCATGTCATACCCCAAAATTAATCAGATCTAAATGTGAAAGCTAAAATAATAAGCTGGAGGCAGTAATGGGGGGATGGGAGAGGGGGTTACCCACAGTCTGGCCATTGCCTGCCCCAGGTCCAGGGTGGGTGACTACATGGGAGCCTAGTTTGTTGGGCTCTCCCGGAACCCTTGATGTTCTGGGGTCAAAACCTCCACACCCATGGGTCTCAGGGATAAATTCAACTACCAAGGTTTTCTTTGTCCAAAGCAGAACTCTTGATGGCAACGGTTAGGAGTAGGGGATTCTTTCTAGGATTCCAGGATTCATTCATTCCTTCCTTCCTTTCTTCCTTCCTTCCTTCCTTCCTTCCTTCCTTCCTTCCTTCCTTCCTTCCTCCCTCCCTCCCTCCCTCCCTCCCTCCTTCCTTCCTTCTTTCCTTCTTTCCTTCTTTCCTTCTTTCCTCCCTCCGTCCTTCCCTTCCTTTCTTTCAAGATTTTATTTATTTTAGAGGGAGAGGGCAGGGGGAGCAGAGAGAGAGAGAGACGAGCAGACTCTGCACGGAGGGGGGAGCCCGACACGGGGCTTGATCTCAGGACCCTGAGATCATGACCTGAGCTAAAACCAAGAGTTGGATGCTTAGCTGACTGAGCCACCCAGGCGCCCCTCTAGAATTTCTTTCTCAAGAAAACAAGGGGCGTCTGGGTGGCTCAGTGGGTTAAGCACCTGCCTCCGGCTCAGGTCATGATCCCAGCGTTCTGGGATCGAGCCCCACATCGGGCTCCCTGCTCGGTGGGGAGCCTGCTTCCCCCTCTCCCGCCGCGTGCTTCCCCCCTCTCCCGCCGCGTGCTTCCCCCCTCTCCCGCCGCGTGCTTCCCCCTCTCCCGCCGCCTGCTTCCCCCTCTCCCGCCACCTGCTTCTCCCTCTCCCTCCACCTGCCACTCCACCTGCTTGTGTCAAATAAATAAATAAAATCTTTCAGAGAATTTTTAAAAAATAAAGAAAACAAAACATTTTAGAATAAAGAGTGATCATGAGGTCTGAGTTTCTAAGAGACACACTCCCCCACTCAGGTGTCCAATGTTGACAAGTCATTGGGTGTGAAACCCCTGAGATGCAGACAGACGTCCTATATCTCTCTGGCAACGGGTCCTGTGTCCTTGGAGCACACCGGGTCCAGACAGAGGCCTCCATTTGCCATTTTTAGGTCTCCATTTTCCAGCCCTGTTTCCTACTTCTGACCAAGGTCAAGGGCCCAGGGGCCGAGGGAGGGTGGCTGCGGCATCAGCCCTGAGGCCGTGGTAAACCCATGGTGGTAAACCAGCCCGGCCGACCCTTAGAGCTGCCTTGCTGCCTTCCTAGTATCGCCACCTCTTTGCACGCACACTCCACTCACTGAGTAGAGGGCTTTCCTCAAAGAAGATACCGGGAGGAGGGAGGAGAGAGGAGGAAGGAAGATGATCTTCCCTCGGAGAGCCAGTCCCTGCCTTTCCCTCTGCCTAGCCTGACAGAAACCACCTGGACCTGACACTCTGAAGTAGAAATGGCCAGAAGCCAAGCACCAGCTCGGGCTCAGGGAGCCCTCCGCTGCCCCAGCCCCTCCTGTCGCAGGCCTCATCCCAACACAGGGGAGGGAGGAGATGCCGAAGGTTCTTTCTTAAGCGGGGATCCAACCTTGAGATTGAGGAATGCTTTGAACTTCCCTCTTCTGAATGGCTGCAGACGTCACCTGCTGGCTGGCCCCGGACTGGACCAGAGGGAATGCCCAGCACCGGGAGGGGAAGAGCCCTGCCCAAACCAGTTTGGGAAGGAAACTCCCAGCACAGCTCCTGCTATGGCTGCTTCCTCCAGCCAGAGCCTGGCAGATGGGGGGCCTGTCAGTTCCTGGCAGAGGCTTTCTGGAGGAAATCCTGCCACACCCAGCTCCTGAGGGTGGAGCTGGTGGGAGAGTTCAGGGAGCCAAAGGCCCAATGTCCCTGACAGTATGGCTGTCATGTCAGAGGAACAGGAGCCAGAAAGGGAATGTGCTTGGCTCTTCCCAAGGATCAATTCATTTCATTTTCACACCAACCCCGGGGGGGTAGGAATTACTGTTACTACCCATGATTCTCGATTGTCGATGAGGCTCAGAGAGCCTAAATAACTTGCCCAAGGGGACAGAATCAGGAAAGGACCGAGCTGGGGGTCTGAACCTACATTTGGTCCCAAAGCCCCTGCTCTGTCCACCAGGCTTGTTCTGAGGGAGTTGGGCTGCTGTTCGTCTCTTTCCTGGGGTCTCTGTGAACAGCCATGGGGCTGAGCAGCCTGTGTGGACTCATGGGAGTGTGGAGAAGGGGGGGAGGCAGGGCCAGCTCCCTCAATCAAGATTGCGAGGCTTTTTTCCTGGGCTCATCTGTGAGTCAGAAGCCAGAGGAGATCGGGGCTGTCCTGACGTGTAGGCTGCCCCTTACTTTGTTTGGAATCAGGTTTGGGTTTTGCCCTGCAAGGGGTGGCTCAAATGTTCCATGGAGCGCATGCTGATGGCTGTGACATCAGGGCCTGGATATATGAGAAAAGCGGCAGCAGCAGCAGGAGTGTATTCTCTCCAGCACGGATCCACGGCCCCTCGGCGGGGCCTCGGCCTCAAGCCAGGAACCTGCAGGCTTGGCTCAAGGAGTGGTGGGTAGAGCTTCACGGCTGATGCCACTGTCCCATGGCTACAAGGGGTCTGGGCGGTGGGCCCCCTGGAGCAGGGTACTGCTAGGCGAGGCTGCTCTAGAGGCCACAAGGGGAATGAGGAGAAGAGCCACAGTGGGTGGGTCACCCTCTCAAACTGCTCCTCTGGGGGAGCAGACGTGCAACCGCTAGGGCCTGGAGTGCCAGGGCCACCAAGCTGTTTCACCAGCAGTGCTGCTGTCCAGCTGAGTCACCTACCTTACCTTCCACACCCAGCTTCGAGTGGGGTTTGGCTATTTCCACACATCAGATCCCTTTCAAAGGAAGGACCTGGAGCCCACTGAAGGGAGCCACAAGAAGGCGCGGCAGGCTGGGGAGGTGGCTTCCAGAAAGTGAGTCCGGAGGAGTTTGCAGCTAATCTGAGGGGGGCAGGATTTGGTTGGTTGTCTCAGTCCTGAGATCTTGGTAAATTCTTAGGAATGAGGCCGGTGGGATTCCCCTCCATATCCAGGTGACTGGAAAGGAGGGACCGTGGGCCCCCCTCCCAGTGCTTGCAAGCCAGAGTGGAGGGACACATGGGCTTCCCCTGAGGGAGGCTTAGCGGCTGCTTAGCACTACTGAGCACTGGCTTGGGGTGGCCCCAGAGTATGCGGGTCCTGAGTTCCTGCCTGTGACCTCCTTTCTAGGCTGTAGCATTTCCAGTGGTGACAAGGGAACAGATCCATTCACCTCTGCCAGCGTCCCCAGGTACTTGAGGAGGGGAACAGTACCTGTTCTAAGCTCAAGGGGCAATTTTAGGTATTTTCAGTAAATACCTAAACACTCAGGCAGTCGTCACGCAAGGAGTGCTTAGTGTAAGCACCAGGCTCTGGGCCGATCGTGTCACATTTAGGATCTCGTCCCCACAAGCCTATAAGGCGGGCTATGACTGTACCCATTACGTGGACGAGGAATCCCATGTTCACGGAGATCAAGTCATTTGCCCAAGTAAAGCAGCAAAGAAGGGGAAGACCTGTGTCTCTCTGACCTGGTGTGAATGCTGCTGCAGACAGCTGTCACCCCCCACCACCACCCCTGTCTCATTCTCACACCCATTCATGATGCCCTGGGGAAGGAACAATTCTAGAATCATGATGCTGAGGTAGGTAAGCCCCCCAGTTCTTCTTCTTCTTTTTTATATAGGCTCCATGCCCAGCATGGAGTCCAATGTGGGGCTTGAACTTACAACCCTGAGATCAAGACCTGAGCTGAGATCAAGAGTCAGACACTTAACTGACTGAACCCCCAGGCCCCCCAAGCCCCAAAGTTCTATAGCACTTAGAAAGGTACCTCCACTACTGCCATCATCCAGGCACAGAGGGGCCTAAAAAGGACCATGTCACCTCCAGGGCCGGGCCCTTCCACCCAGAGAGCTGTAGCTAGGTTGCCCAAATTCTTTGTAACCCACTTTGGGAACTGTCATCCACACACTTCCGTGAAGAATGATGGGCCTCACTGGCCCCCTGGTTGAGAATATTGTGAACAGAAGCCAGCCTTTCACTGAAGTATTCTTATTGGCCAGGAATATTCTCAAATTTTACTTTCTGGAGTTTGTTTAAATATAAATTGATTCAATAAATTCATTTATTGTACATCAACTCTGCTCCAGGTTCTAGGGACCGTGGTGAATAACACAAAATCCTTGGTCTCATGCAGTTTGGCTTGCTTTTCCAAAGAGATGTTGCTAGACCCCACCCTGATCTGCCCCACCTGCCAGAGAGATGGTAGTGTACATGCCTGGGGACTTGCTCATGGAGTCTGGCCTCTCCTCTGTCCCTGGCCAACTTTCAGTCCCTCAGTGGCACTCCTGACAGGGACATGTCTGTGGCCTGCTAGAATACATTCAGTGATGGGGAGCTCCTCCCCGCTCCCCGACGCCCCTGCCCTCTGTCCTTCTGTCCCCTGCTGCTCATCCTTTGTATGGAGCTGATCTCTGCCCTCCCTAAGTCTCTAGCAGAGATCTGGGCCTGCCATCTACCCCTCTTCACATCACGTGAGTCAGGGGACTCATTTCCTGCCTCCCCCCCTCCAAGTCTCACCAGGGGGAAGGGCCTGAAGAGAATTTCATGTGTTTTTCTACTCAGTGGTCACCTGCAGGGTGGCTGGGTCCTAGAGCCGGGCTGTGCCCCTCACGACCATTGCTTGAGGGCCTCATAGATCTGCCCAGGGCCTCCGTGCTGAAGCAGGGAGTGTCCCCAGGATGCTGAGCAGGACCTTGAGGTTTTGCTGTCCCACTGGACAGACCCAGAGAGAAGCTGAGTGTGCAGGCAGAGGGCATTCTGCATGTAAGCCAAAATGCCTGGGTTCCCTGCACTTGTCACCATTCCCACACTACAGGTCCCAGCGAATCCCCGCGGGAGAGATAATGGGGCTGTTGTTGAAAAGAATATGATAATAAAGCTCATTCAATCTCTTGTGTCAACACTCCAGCTGAATGAGAGGCCAAAGAGCCAGGCTGGCCAGCCAGGAAGGTCAATATTGACTCAGGCCCGCCTCGGGCCCGCTCCAGCCTACTAATGCAGTGCTGTGGTCCAGCAGCGGCCCAAGCCAGCGCAGCTCTCTGACCTCCGTTCACTGTACTTAGAATCCACAGCATTGGGCTTTCCCGGGCTCGGGGTTATCTCCAAGGGAAAAGTAAAGAATGGCCTTCCTGGAAGGGCTGTAGGTCGAACCCCTCTTCACTCTGCCCAATTTTCAGCAGCCTCCACATGCAGAGGCCCGAGTCCTCATCACAGGGTCCTTAGACCCTGGCTGGAACGAGCCTCTAGAGTCCCCAGTCACAGGCTTAAGGCCCCTAACCACACAAAAAGATTATGTTTCACAGCTCTTCACTTCCTATATCTCTGTGTCGTTCCCCTCTTGACTTTATGCTCACAATACTGTGAGATGTGTCAAACCTGCTTTACTGGGTGCATCTGAAAGATGACAGGTGGCCGGGGAGAGGATGGAGGAGACCAGGAAGGGAATATACACACACATATGGGTGTAAAGCGCATAGCACACGTCAGACGCTGTGCTAGGTGCTTATAAGTGCATTTAATGGCCACAATCCTACAACCTAGATATTATGAGCTCTGTTTTACAGGTGAAGAAACCGAGCCTCAGAGAGAAAGACTGTCTGAGATGGTAAGTTTGGAGCTGGTATTCAAATCCACTGTCTCTAAGCTAACATGCCTGGAGCTCAGAGAAGTCAAACGACCTGCCCTGGGTCACACAGCCGCTGAGGGCAGAGCTAGGACTAGAAGCCTCAAGCCAGAGGCTCCCTCTGCCCAGGGCAGCCCTGTGGCAACAATGTGTCCGGGTCTCCCACACACACGTGAGCACCTGTGACACATACAGAACATCCTGCTGTCTCTGCCTCCAAAGCTGGATCCTCTTCCAGATCTTTTTTTTTTTTTTTATTAATAATGATTTTTTATTATATTATGTTAGTCACCATACAGTACATCCCCGCCTCTTCCAGATCTGGGCCCTTCCCGGGCCACCTCTACCTGCCCACCACAGACCCTTTGCCTTTACTTTGTTCCCATGGCTTGCGGTAAACCCTCCCCAGTCTGCTGCCACAGAGCCAGACCATTCTCAAAGTTCTCCAGGAGAATCCAGGGCTTGGGTAGTTTAACTTTTCCTAAGTAATAACTAGAGCGTGAGGAGGTGGCTCACGGCTGGGGCTGTTGGACGTTGATTATTTATCACCGTGACTTCTCACAACTCTCCTCTGAGGCACGCTCGATCGCCCGGTTTCATAGGTGAGGACATTTAAGTTTATAGAGAAGTAAAACAACTCGCTTAAGGAATAAATAGAAGGCGAAGTCAGAATTTGAACCCAGCTCTTTCTGATTCCAAATGTGTTCTCCGCTACTGTCCTATGTATGGCCCGAGGAGGACTCGCAGTATTACAGTAGGTGCTGTAACAGTTCCAAAAGACCCGAGCACAGACACGGTCTTGACGCCCCTCTTTCCCCTACCTAGGAAAACAAGTCGGGGGAGCCGAAAACACACCAGAATAGGACAAGACACAGAAAACCCAGCCCACACGCCGGGAGCTCTTCACGTCTTAGCCCTGGGTGCTCCTAGCAGCGTCTAGATCCCAGATGGGATGCCGCTCATCTTCCACGGGTGTGGGAACAGCTGGATCCATTTTAGCAGGTTGGGAGATGTGGGCAATGAGCTAGCAGGCTGGGATGTGCCGAGCAGCACCTCTGCCTGGGGCTGCCTCCGGGCCTGCTTAGCGCAGACACTGGGCCGGCTGCTGCCCTTCCTGTTCGGGAGCCTCCTTCCCAAGCAAGAATTCAGTGCCCCGGCCTTCGTGACACTGGCTCGCCCCAGACAGGCATCACACCTGACCACAGCAGAGACTGGGCCAGGGGCAGGCAGAAGTCTGCGCCGGGGCCTCCTGCTGTGGGCTGGCCGGAGTTACAGTGCACATCCAGTAAGGATGGAGAAATGGCACCTAGGAGGGACCACTGCCCCTGCCTAACAGTACCCAGAGCGTCCCAGGAGGGCCACCAGCCTGTCCACTGCCCCTTCCAGCCTGTCCCTCATGGAGGTCTTGAGAAGGCTTCTGGACACCTTACCAGGGCTGAAGGTTCCTCACTCACCTCCTGACCGCTTCCTCGCCTCCTCTTCCTCCCGACTCCTCACCCGTCAGTGGGCAGATCTCTCAGGCACCGAGGAGAGGGAAGACTGAGGACCTTCCCTGGCCAGTCCTCCGAGGCCTGGGTGGAAAGAGATCAGAAATGCATTGTGACAAATGTTGTATGTGTCTCGGTGGATTTTGCGACCTGCCGAATCCAGAGCATTCGGATCCGCCCCAGGCCTGCCTCCCGACTGAGCCACCATCTCAGGTACAAGGCGAGGTGGCGGGCTCCGCGCCCGGCGCACGGGGAGGAGGGGCAGTGGGCGCAGCACCGCCTCGGGCCGCTGTCCCCACCGCGCTCCGCTCCGACTCAGCGCGGCCACCGGCCCCACCTCGCAGGCCCGCATGCGGCGCCCCTCTGGGGCGCGAATCCCCCAGCCCCGCGCCTCAGCAGCCCCAGCAGCTGGGCCGGAAGCGGCGGCGCACACGCGGAGGTCGGTCCAGCCCCCAGCTGCGCCGGCTCCCGGTACCGGCGCTCAGGGCCCGTCAGCCCCGCGCCCTCCCCACGGCCGATCCTGGGTGCACAGGGCGCCGGCCAGCCCCGAACTTTAGGGACTGAAAACCCGGGGAAAGGAGGCCGCGCGCGCGGGAGACCTGTCCCTGCGTCCCGGTCCCCCCCCCCCAGGGGTCGCCAGCCTCCCGGGCTGGCCGGGGCACCCACCTGCCCAGCGGGAAGTCCTTGGAGAGCTCGGGGAGGCCGCGGGAGCCGGGCCCGCCCTCCGCGGGAGGGACCTCGGCGGCGCCGGGAACGGCGGAGAGAGGCCGCGCTTACTTGTTTGTGCAGCGCCGGCTTCACCTGGCCGCGAGTTTGATTTCAGGGTGTGGCCTCAGGTAGGACAGGGCGAACACAAAGCCCGGGAAAAGTCGCCCAGGGGTGCAGGGGCCATGGCCAGGAGCCTCTTCGCCCGAGGGGCGCTCCCCTGCTCGACCCTTTTCCTCTAAACTCTCGGCTCCCGCCCTGGCCGGCCCTTCGCCTGGGGGCCCTCATCCGGGTCGGGTCCGCGGCGACCTGCCGTGGCCCCGTGGCCCCTGGAGGGCCGCGCAGGGGCCTGACCTGGATTATCCGCTGAGTGCCTCGGTGTGTAATTAACTCGTTGATTGGCATTGCAGCTGCACGTCTGGAGGCCGCGCGCCGACTCCTCCCGGATGCCAGAGGGGCAGCGGGGCGAGTGCACCCACCTAGACTCACTGGGGAGTCTCAGCTGGAGTCCTAAAACCTGTCTGTCCCATCCCGACAAGGCCCATTCTCGGGTGGGAAAGCCAGGATTTAAAGGGATTCCAAATTCCTCGTCAGACGCGGCTCAGTTCTGAGAACCTCAGCCTCAAGGTTCCCAGCCCCCGCCCCCAAGGGGACCCCTCGGAAAAAGAAAGCTTTTGAGTTCCTTGCATTCTCGGAGAATGGGCCTGGTTACACAGCTGGCATCCCCAGGTTGTCCCCTGCAGCGCCCTGGCCTAGGAGCAGGATGGCCCTTCAGAGGGGCTCACTCCTGGCTGCACTTTACCCTGCTTCTTTTGAATTAGAGGGTCGATATGTTGTGGGGCAGAGGCAGGGCCACCTGTCTGTCTCTTCCCTAAACCAGGAAGTGAGCAGACCCTTGCTGTCCTAGACTTGGGCCCCCAGACAGGGCTGTATCTGACTGAGTGCTGGGGGGATTCTGGCTCTGAAATTCGGTATATCTAGACTTTGAGTGGCTGCTCCCAAGCAGTGGCTGGATGACTGCCAATGTCACAGCGGGGACTGAGGACAGTGCTGGGATTTTTGTCATCGTTGGGTGCCTCGAACTTCCGTTATTGAGTTCCCTATTGCCATGTATCGCCTTTATTCACTGATTCTAGATCTATGGGTGCAATTTCTAGATAAAGCATTTGCATATGGTCTCTATTGCTTATAGGGCTTAGTGGTGTGGCAGCTGGGCAGCTAAGTGCAGGTCCCCTTGCCCGCCTCCACACACTCTTACGTATATTTAGTCTCTGCTCCTCTTCTTACCCTCTGTCTCCCCTCCTCCTCTTTTTGTCTTTCCCAAGAAGATTCCTTCTCTTTCCTCTGACAGGGCAACACTGAGGCCTGACCCTGTGAGCCAACCCCTAACCTCCTGCATCCCCTCAGGAAGTTGCCTGCTGAGCCTAGGCTCAGGGGGCCGTGTGGCGGGGAGGGGACAGCAGGTACAAGGGTGGCTTTCCCCTTAGAGATGTGGGAGCACTGGCTGAATGCTGGCTACTGGAAGCAAGCTGTGCTGGGTGGGAGCGTTCTGGAAACTGGTTGTTGAGGATTTGAGATGAACCAGGAACAAAGCTAGAATGAACTGCATGACGTTGGACCTAGAATCAACACCCTAAATTATTTTTTACTGACTCACAAGTGCACACATGAATGATTTTCTTTTAATACAAATAACTTATAAAAAATTTCAGATAACTTCTATACCAAAACTAGAGCTCCAAGCAGTACTTTTGAACTGTTGGACTACGATAAAGTGTGACTGACCATTAGAATATTATCAGAAATGAACTGGTATTTAATCTGGTTTGAATCCAGGCTTGGGTGTCCCAGAAAGGCTATTAGTCAAGTCCCATCCTCACCCTGTAGGAGTGAGTCTAGGAAACCCTGGGGTCCTTTTGGAGCAGAGATTGGGTTTGGGGCCTGAAGAGAGTCAGAGACTCCCAAATATAACTGACCGGGGGAGGTAATGAATCCCCCAACACTGGAGGTATCCAAGAACCCAGATAACTATCAGTCAGATATACTAGAGAAAAGGTTCCCATCCTGGATACTAGACAACACTAGGGGACCTCCTGGGCCCCTCCCAACCTCAGTTTCTGCACGTCCAGTCCCATCTACAGGTGGGTCTGCTGCACTGGGTTGGATGACCCTCTACAAAATGGGACGACTGGGATGTGCAGAATTTGTCCTGTGATTAAGTCCCCCTGCCCCGCACCCCCATCCTCCTCTGATTCCACGCCCGACTCAGCCTTGCCCAGGCAGTGGCAGGAGCAGTCTGGGGGACAGTGACTCCTCTAGCATTCATGTGCCTCCCTCTAGCCCTGTTCCCAGGTTAGAGTCCTGAGCACAGGGTAAGGGACCGGGCACAGCCTTCTTTGGAGAACCCTGGTGGCTGGCATAGGCCTCCTGCTTGTCCATGCACTGCTATTCTCAGATCGGGCAGGAGCTCTGTACAGGGACATGGACAACTGACATTTCAATGGGCAATGCCGTTGGAGCCACTCCAGCTCTGGGGCACTGGCCAAGCAGTACTGTCTGCGAGGGCATCAGGGCAGCCCCGCAGAGCAGGGCGGGTGCTTCCCAGCTAGCTCTCTCTCAGCCTTTGGCTGTTGGGGCCTGTTGGAACATCTGAGCACCTAAGCCGGGGCTGAGAGCCCAGGTTAGGGCCAAAGAGGAAAGATACGGATCTGCTTGTGGTTTAGAAACAAAAACACATTATCCTTTCCCTGTACCTTTCTGCTCCGTGACTTCAGAAGCTTCCTGGGGATCAAGAACTGCTGACAGGCTTACTTACTCCTTCCAGGGCTCCTTCCTCTGGGTGACTCTGCCCTCCTCTAGTAAGAGAAATAGTAATGCTGCCAGTTCGTGAGTATTTACACATATCTCACTCGTCTTCATAACAGCCCCGGCACAGAAGCGCTATACGATTATATTCTCACTCTACAGACGAGGAAACAGGCTGAGTGGGTAAGGGACGAGCTCAAGGTCTTGTGGTTACTTGACCCCAGTGTATCTGCCCCCAGCTTGTTCTCTTATCTGTGCTACTCAGACTCTCGGACGTGACTTGATCATGTGGGGTCAAGTCCCAGGAAACAGCTGAGCGGGGAGGATTGCCCTCCTTGCGCCAACTCTGACCACCACCCAGGAAGGGTGAGTCACGTGACACAGTGTATGTGGGAAATATCCCTCCCCCGTTTCTGAGAAGGGCATGAGGACCCCCACGTGGCAGTGGGTATGTGGGGCAGAGGGGCCTCACTTTCTTCCACCCTGTCACTGAGTCCCCTGCTAGGAGCAGGGTGCTAGATTTCCCGTCACGAACCAGCATGCTGCCTGAAGACCCCTCATCAAGCCATCTGTCCTCCACAGACCTAGACCAGGCCTGGCGCGCTCAGGCCCGCATGCGGCATGGCTGGGCCGGTGGGCACTGGTGCCCCCGCTTGCTACTTGGCTTGAGGAGCTCCTGGAGCCGGGGCCCCAGGAGGGGTAGCTGTGCACTCACCCTGCAGCCCTTGGACCCAGGAGAGAGGCCCACTTAGGAAAAGACCCCGTCCTCTCCCTCTTGTCCAGGGTGCCCAGTACCTGTCCCTTCCTGCTCGTGGGGCAGCCTGGGCCAGTGTCCCTCCTGTGATGGGGCCGAGAGGCAGGTGCAAACCTCTGAGGGCCTGGGAGTATGGATGGAGGGGCCCTTAGGCAGGAGAGAGGTGGACAGTGCTGCTGCAGAGACCATGGGTTCTTGCTGGGTCGGAGCCCTCTGCCTCTCTAGGCTTCCCGCATGTCTCAGTCTCAGTTTCTTGATGTGTATAACCGGGGAGACAGTGTCCCTCTCTCTTGGGAAGGGGATGGAATGACAAGGCTAGAGCCTAGGGTATCAGAGTCCCGGGGACCCGCACTCCCAGACGGGGTGAGAGGTTCTTGACCCTTGGCCCCCGTAGCTGCTAAAGGGACCCAGGCAGAAACTCCCCTCCCCCATGCCAGGCATGCACACAGCTGCTACAGGGAGCAGTAGAGCCCAGTGTGGGTGCTGCAAGGGCAGAGTCCGAGGATTCTTCAGGGGAACCTGCTACTACGTCCACCCAGTAGATCGAGCAACTACAGATTCCAGAGAGAGAACCCTAGCCCCGGGTGGCAGCACTGCCTGGGCCGTTAGGTGTTTGGGGAAAGCCCATGGGACTCACCTGCCCAGCGGCTGGACAGATGTGTCTTTGTGCCATTTTGAGCCTTAGCAGAGGTGAACCATACCTAGAAGCCTCCACCCTCTCTCTGCCTGCCTTTTTCTCAAGCCCTGCATCTGTACTAGATTTCCTGTGCTGCTGGGGATACGGAGGCCTGTCCTCCCCAAATGCAGACTGACACTGGAGGCTGAACTTGTCTGATGGCCCTAAGCGGCCTGGTGATGTGGACAAGTGCTCAGACTCCAGGGCCACCGTCCACCTGCCTCAAGGGGCTGAAGCAGGGGTGGAGCTGGCTGCGGCACCCTTCCCAGCTTCATGGGGGTAGGAGCTACCCTGGGGAGGGCTGGAAACAGAACGGGCCACCTACCTGCCAAGGACACCCATTTTATTTTTTTTATTATTTTTTATTTTTTTTTAAAGATTTTATTTATTTGACAGAGATAGAGACAGCCAGCGAGAGAGGGAACACAAGCAGGGGGAGTGGGAGAGGGAGAAGCAGGCTCATAGCAGAGGAGCCCGATGCGGGGCTCGATCCCATAATGCCGGGATCACGCCCTGAGCTGAAGGCAGACGCTTAACCACTGTGCCACCCAGGCGCCCCAAGGACACCCATTTTAGAGACATGATGAATTCATTTAAAATCTTCTCACTGTGATCACTTCGCAGCCCTTGCTCTTGATGGGCTCCAAAGTTCCATGCAAATGTCTGTTGCTGGCAGTTTAGCTCTCTGGCTAGCATTTCTGCTGGCAGAGCTGACAGCTGCAAGCAGCTTGAATGGAAACCCTTCATTGTCCTTTCCTCCCTCCTCTGAGCCTCTCACCATTGTCCCTGGTCTGAGGCCGGGTCAGGGCCGTGACTGGCACCCATGCCCTTGATCCCAGGGCCTGGCTTTCAGGAAGGACAGGTGAGTGGGGGGGGGGGGAGCAGAAGGCTCGTGCCTGACCAGGTAAGGGTCCAGACCGGAGCCCCAGGGAAGGGAAGAGTGTGAGGAAACACGCTATTGGTTGCCCAGGCCCCGTCCCCAACTGTCTGGGGGCAACACCTTAGCTCTAAATGCAGATACTTCACACGCTCTGGCCTGTGGCCTCTTGGGAACATTGACTCCCTGGCTACAGTGCTCCCTGAACTCGGCTTTCTGCATCTGCCCTGGGTCAGTGTTAGACGGCATGGCCTGTCTAACTGCCACTTGGCTGGGCCGGCCCATGTTTAGAGGGGCCTGGAGGGGCCCAGGCAGCTACTGCCATCCCTTCGTGGGGGCTTTCCTTCCTCAGTCTCTGGTCCATGCCTTGACTACCCCAGGGATGGTGCCCGCAGGAACTTTATGTGAACACGGACTTGGCGGGGGTCCTGGTCGCACTGCCATGTCCTCACCAGTGGCTGGCACAATGGCCTTTGCTGGGATGACGGACTGTGTGGGGCCAGCTCTTCCTGTCTGACCATCCTCTCCTCCCCAAGAGCTCTGCATGCATGCTCACTCCTGGCCTTGCATTCTTGCCTCTGGGCCTGACTTCATCCCTCCCTGGGGATGGGACCCCACCTTTCTGGGTCCCAGACACACCATCTTCCAGCAAGACCCCTATAGTGCAATATACAAGTTCTCTTGTCCAGCTTGGGCCTGGTGATAAGGGTGACAGATGACAGGCAACAGGCCTCCTGCTTCTGGGATCTAACCTCCGGACATTTAATTTCCTGCCTGGGTTCCTAGTATATACTGGTGAAAAGACCACTGGAAATAAAAGGGTGTCCTGCGCGCCTCTTCTGACTTCTGCCCAGAATCTCTCTTTCATTCCTGGATACCTTCGTCATTACTTTCTTCTTTGGTTTAAGACACGGCTGCCAGCCTTATGGTAAAAGGTAAAATGCCTCCTGGGACAAGGAGAACGTCAAATCAATCCATTTATGAATTAGCTGGTTCTGTTTATCAGAGAGTATCCTGGAGGAGGGGTGGGGCAGTGTGGGGGCAAAGCCTCTCCTTGGGGGGCACTGAGCAATGAACTTGGGCTGAGCTGGGGCTGCTTGCTGAGCGAGATGCAGGGGCGGGGTGAGGCGGGGCGGGGCGGTGGGTGTGGCAAGGCCAGGTCCCTGTTAGGGCAGGAGGCACAGCCGAGCATCAGGACCTGTCTGGCCTCTTAGTGTGTTGGGCCAGGCTGTCTCCTCAAACCATCAGGTTCCGCTGCAGCTTTTGCCTGCCCCTGCTTGGGGGGCACCGTTGATGCTGCTGCTGACAGAAGGGCAGCCTGGGTGGTGAGGGAGTACAGGACTGGGAGGTGGGCACCCCGAAGGCCTGAAACCAAGGCTCTGCCACCAGTCAGCTGGGTGATCTCAGGACCCACTTTGCTTCTCTGGGCCTCTGCTTCCCTCTATAGTATTATGGGGCTTGAGTAAACATTCTTAGGGACTCCTTTTGGCTTGAAGGTGCTATGGCCATCCGAGGTGGCGAGCTCCTTTCAGGGGCAGTCCTTTCCTCCTCTGCACCCCACCTCACGGCCCCCAGACTGTGCTCTGGATGCCCGTGAGGTGGTGGAATAAATGGTCCCCCGGCTCCCTCTCCCCTCTGTGCCTTCCTGTGCAATTCCTCATTTGAAGCTAAAAGAAAGAAAATGGAGGCTGGAGGCTCCTGGCCAGGAAGCTGAAGCAAAGAACCAGTCCTCCCGGTTTTCACCCTGCTGCTGTTCCGGCAGCCTTCAGGAGCTTGGGCAGGCCGGCAGGCAGCACCTTTACTTTACCTTGAGTAAAGGTGACTGGCTGGTAGCTATTTGCCCCCCGGGGTGGAGCGGGCTGGGTCCCTGCTGCACTGGGATCAGAGACCAGAACAACCCACTAGCTGACCTGAGCTTTCTGGACCTGCTTCTCTGAGCACCCAGAGGTCCCCCTCTCCACGTCCTGATCAGCCTGAGTGTGCAAGAGAACACAGATCTGCCTCCGCCCCCTTAGCCATTGGCCCCGGGGCTTGAGTGCTTTGAGACCTGGGCAAACCAGAGCCAAGCAGAGAGACGCCAGCATTTGCTGACTGAGGCAACACTTCGAGAGGGGAAGGTTGCCACAGAAAACCCACAGGTGTGCAAAAAAAGTCATTGTCTTCCCTCTGTAAAGACCTGGGTCTCTGCACTGCCTGATGTGTTATAAAGAGGTTTGATAGAAAATGGTGGCCACCATGGGTGTCCCTTTGCTGGGGCTAATGTGGCTCCATGCAGTTTTGGGGGAACTGGAACCCATTTTTCGCATCCATATTCCCCCAGCATATGAAAGTATGTCATGTTCTGGGACATACTTTGTTCTTGTTTTTTCAGGTGAACAGAACCTGACATTACCTTTCCTAAATCCATAGAACAGATAACTTTGGCAGAAAAAGCATAAAGTCTCTGAGTCTGAACCTTAATGGCTCCTGGCATTTCTAAGTTACTTGCCAGAGTGATCAAGAAGTCCCCTGTGTGGGGCGCCTGGGTGGCTCAGTCGTTAAGCATCTGCCTTCGGCTCAGGGCCTGATCCCAGAGTCTCAGGATCGAGCCCCACATCAGGCTCCTCCGCTATGAGCCTGCTTCTTCCTCTCCCACTCCCCCTGCTCGTGTTCCCTCTCTCGCAGGCTGTCTCTCTCTGTCAAATACATAAGTAAAATCTTAAAAAAAAATAAAAAGAAGTCCCCCGTGGTCTTCGGTCCGGCCCCCTGCAGGCAGCCTCTCCAAGTCTGTGCTTCAGATGGGGCTCAGGAGTACATCGTCCCTCAACGAATCAGGGCCACCACGGGACAAAATTCCAGACTCAAAGAGGGGACCAGGCCTCTTGATTCCTTCACTGTCTACTGCCTAAGTCCTCAAGACCTGAAACTAGACCCCAGATGGAGAAGGAAACTCTCCACAGACTCAAGTCATTCCTTAGACAAACTCAGGGGCAGACAATTTGCTCTTCAGGAAAGACTGGAGCTGGTACCACATTGCTTCCCAGCGTTCTCCCTCTTCCTGCACTTGTCTGTCTCCTTGAGCATTCATCCTCCACCCACTGCCGTTCGAACTGCTTCTTCCTTTGCTTTCCACTCTCAACGAATCCGTTTTTGTCCATCTTTGTTAAGTTCTATGTTAAGATCCATCTCCCAGCATTGGTCTAAATTCATAAATTATCTGGACTGGATGGGTCATGGCTGACAGTTTCAGCCATGAGTCTGGGGCCCAGGGTGGGCCGAAGAATGCCACCACCCTGTTGCTGATCCAGGCTCTGTAGCTCAGCTGGTTTCTGGTGGGGTCGGCTCCAAGCTCAGCTTCCCTTTCCACTGCTCTGCTGAGGAGCTGTTAGCTCCCCAGGGGACGGGCTTGGTCCTTCATTTATCAGCACTTTCTCCCACCCCCTGTCCCTGCCACATGTGTTTTGTACTTAGTAGTCAGGCAGCCCTGTTCCCTCCCTGCAAGCCAGCAAGCCAGGACCAGGCGCCAATTGCCATCTCCATGTGCTGCCTTGAGCGAAGGTCTTGCCAAGAACAGACAAGTCAAGTTCCCCTTCGTCTCGTGCATCTCACCTTAGCCCTGAGTGGGCCCTCAGGCTGAGCTCAGAAGGGGGCAGCTACCAGTCAGCATGCTCCCCGGGGGCAACAGGGCCAGCTTGGCTTCAGGGAGTGGAGAGCTCTTTCTGCCTCCAAAGCTTCCATTTTCCATGCTCCCTTCCAACCGGTTGGCTCTGCCTGTTTATGAGGTTTGCTAGCAACCTTCCTACTGCCCAAGTTAGTCCTGAATTCTGGGCCTTCCCACTTACAATGTGGAGGGTATCCTATGGGAAGGGCTCTGCTTCAGGCCACAGGACAGTCCTTCCTGCTTTCTGCACCCAGGGCACAGTGTGTTAAAATCATGTCTGGGGGGCGCCTGGGTGGCTCAGTTGGGTAAGCACCTGCCTTCAGCTCAGATCATGATCCAGGGGTCCTGGGATGGACTCCCGCATTGGGCTCCTTGTTCAGTGGGGATTCTGCTTCTCTCTTTCCCTCTGCCCCTCCCGCCTGCTCATGCTCTCTCTCTCTCTCGTTCTTTCTCAAATAAATAAATAAAATCTTAAAAAAAAAAAAAGAAAAAGAAAAAGAAGCATCTCTGGGACTGTTTGGGTAAGGAGCACAGTCTCTCAGCGTCTCCACCTCTGTCCTGCTCAGCGCCTCCCATGAAGGTGGGCAGGTCATAAGAAAACCAGCCATCCAGAGCCCTCCTCAAGCCCTCTTAAAAGCCCAGGCAACCTTTCCTCCTCCTGCCCCTTATGCCCCCTATGCCCTGCCCTCTATCCTCTGCTTCCTCCTCACCCAGGCAGCTGGTCTGCTGTTTGTCTGGCATCCACAATCTCTGTCACTCTGCCCCCAGCTGGCCAGCTGCCGCTCGGCTCTGCACACCTGGGAGACCCCTAGGCTCAGAGTCACCTTGTGCAAGGAGGCAAATTACTGTCACAGCTGGGTCATTTTCCTCATACTGGAGCCAGGTATGGAGATTAATTGAATGGGAGACACTTATGGTTCATCTGGACTCCAGTCCCATGTCCTTCTCCAGGACAGAGGGCATTCCTGGTCATCCTTGGGAATTGTGCTGAGTGGACTTTGCTGTGGCTAGAGACCCCAGACCGGCCTGCACCTTCCCTGTGCCTGGTACAGCCTAGAGAGCTCAGCTCACAAAGAATCATCAGTCTGTCTTTGGGGGCCTGGAAGGTCTATGCAGCCCCCACACTTCCACCTTGTGCCCATTCTCAGGTGCACAGAGCTTTTCACCCCAGTTGGGTGTTTCTAGAAGCCTTGCTCCCAGTGCCAAGCCCCTCCTGGCTAGGCACGCCTGTCAGTAGGGCTCCCAGGTTTGCCACTCCTAAGCTGCAGAGGGGACTCCTTGCTTGGCCCAAAGGCCTTATTCCTAGCTGATGAGCTTCTGTGGGGCCGAGTCGGGTGGCCTTGAGTCCATCCACTACTCCTGGAACCCCATTGCCACCAGAACCAGCTTAGGGAAAGACCCCCACGCAGGACCCTCCAACCTTGCTCTGTGACACCAGGGAAAGAACAAACTGTACGCTGGATTCACGTGGCTTCTCGGTGGGGCCCCGGCAATT
Source organism: Ursus americanus (assembly GCF_024610735.1). Taxonomy (NCBI): domain Eukaryota; kingdom Metazoa; phylum Chordata; class Mammalia; order Carnivora; family Ursidae; genus Ursus; species Ursus americanus. Next base: position 24,043,270 of record NC_142162.1, on the reverse strand, counting down.
TAAACCCCGAGCTCAGTGGGCGTGACCCCTGGAGCCAACCAGGTCATCAACCCTGCCGCAGAGGTGGGGAGCCTGAGGCCTGTGAGAAGGGATGGTGCTCAGCCAGGCAGCCCCCCTGAACCTGACCTGAAGCCAAGTTTCAGAGTCAGAAGCTCAGCCAGGTCAGACTCTGCATCAGGGTGTGACTGCGAGCCCCAGCAATGCTCCATAAATATTTGTGGGATGAATAGTTGAGCCGAGTGCCCCAGAGGTGGTGGGGTGAGAGGGGCCTCCCCGAGGGGCGTCCGGGTGCACCACACCAGCTCGGCCCTGCGGCGGGAGGGGGAGGTAAAGGCAGAAGAGCAGAAAGGCAGGAACAAGCATTTCTCCCTCGGGTGGGAAGCCAGAAGCCAGCTTGCCCCGGGCTCTTTCAACCTCAACCTGGAAAGGCCGCGGCGGAGCGGGTGGGGTGTGGGGCTCCTTCTCCTAGAAACCCGCAGCCTCTGCCCCTGTCCCGGGCGGTGGGCGGCCGGGACGCCTGGGCCCCCCAGCCCCGCCCGGGGAGCCCGACCCCGCAGCGGCCGCAGGGGCCTTACCGTGGCCACTCCTCGGGGCCGCCGGGCCTGGTGCTCCTCCCTGCAGGCCGGTGCTCGTCTCTAGCCCAGGAAGAGGCACTCCCTTCAGGCAGAAAAAGAGAAAAAGGAACAGAAGCAAAGCTCAGTGCTTTTCTGGCTGAGCCGCTTCTCCTGAAGGCTCCTGGTTGGTGTCGTCCTGCCTCTGTGGGCACACAGCCGTCCTCCCCCTGGCGGCTTACTCACCGGTGTGCCCGTGAGGCTGCCAGCTACACGGGGGAGGCGGGGGGAGGCGGCGGGAGGTGGCCCACGCCCCTCTGCCTGACACGCCGGAGCATGCTCCGTGGGGGCCGGGGGCTCGGGCGGCCCCCAGCGGGGTCCTGAGGAGGGGGAAGCCGTGCCCCGGCCCGCACCCCGCTCGGGGCATGCGTCCCTGTCGGCTGGGCCGGGGACACACTTAGGTGCTGACTGGCACTACGCGGTCGAATGACACAACTCCCGGGGGCTGTCAGAAGGGGGGGCAGCTGAGGCTCCGTCTGGCCCCCTGGCGGGTTGGCTTCCATCCTTGGCCCAACCCTCTGCACCATTCCCGACTTGGAGGTGCTCCCGAGTCTCTGTCCCGTGGGCTCAGAGGGGGACTGGGCCTGTCTGAGCTCGATCTGCGCCTCACCTGTTCAGGCCGGGGGCTTGGGGTCCCTTTTCCACAGCACCCACCTCAGGGCCCTGGGGGGCCCAGCATCCGTGGGGTGAACTGCTGCCAAGTCCCCCGTCCCCAGCCCTCTGTCCTCAGCAGGGGTGGGGGTGGGGGGTGACACGCACCCTCTCACACACACGTGGGGCCACACCCAGCACAGAGCCACCTACCTGCCCAGGCCGGCCTAAGCCAATCCAGCCTCGCTCTTCAAATGCCACTCTGGCCCTAGAAGCCACTCGTGTACAGCAGTATCCTGTGGGAGGGGAGTTCAAAGCCAGCCCGGGAGGACTCCAGTTAGCACGGACCAGTCTCCCCTTCTCTCCTGACACCTCCGGAGGACACGGCAGCCCGATCACCATGTCTGCTATTGCACTTGGCCAGCCAGCATCTCTCTCCCGGAACCTCGGGCCCCCACAGCATCTTCCATGTCCTTAGGGGGTGGCAGCCGATTCCTGACGGGTCCCATCTTCCTCGGAGCCCAAGGTAGAGAGGGGAGAACGGGAAGGGGCGGGACCCAGGTGCAGCTCGAGTTTCCAGCTCCCAGAATAATCAGATGCGAAAGGGAAGGAAGAGATCTCAGGGCCAGCAGGTGACTCAGTGCCAGTGGGCCGGCTTAGTCACCTGGATGGCTGCTCCCAGCTCCTGGCACATCAGGCCAGTGCCCTCCCCCATCTGCTGTCGACAGCAGGGCTGTCAAAGGGCGCGTGGCCTTGGCCGGGGCGCGCCAGCTGGCCCGGGGCTGCCTGGCAGGCTGCACGGTGCGCGAGCTCCGGCCTCCTTCCCCGCCGCAGCGCGCCCCTCCTCCACCACGCACCCAGGCTCACTTTGGGATTTCTCCATTAAATCCTCAGGCAGCGACCTGCTCGTTTGGGGCGCTGAGCTGCTCCAACGTTGCTTGGCAATTTTGATATCGTCGGGGGTTGCTATGGGGAGGAGGGTGATGTCATTGACACAAAAAACCCACTGAATTTACAAATCAGCTGGGGCTGGAGCTATTTATAAAAACACGTTTTTCCCTGCCTTCCTTTACTGAGGGGGAGGGAAAGGAAGGGCTGCCTGCCAGGCTCAGAGGCAGCCTCCCCCAGCCCGCAGAAGCCAGAACCCGCCCCCCCCCACACCCCCAGGCGCCCCACACCACAGAGCTGGCTGGCCCTGGCCGCAGCTGGGCCAAACTCCCCTTTCAGGGTCTCAGCTGGAGTTGCTGTGAAGGGCACAGGGAGAGCGGCACACAGTGGGTGCTGGGCAGCGTGGGCGCCAGCTTCCTGGGTTGGGGGGGCCAGAAGCCAGCCACTCAGACCCTTTAGAACCAGGGGGATGTGCAGGTCGGCAGCCTGAGCCCCTCTGGACACCCACAGGCCAGCTTCCCTGAATACACCAGGTGGAGCCTGGCCTTCCAAAACGCCCTCCTGGTTTCTGAGCCTGTCTGTCTGCTTCCCTAGCTCCTTTTCGCCTCCCAGTGTCCAACTGCGGCGCCCTAGTCTTGGCCCCCTGCCCCTCTCTCACCACACTCACAGAAACACCATCTTCTCCCTGGCTCTGACCGTCAGCCTGGACAGGCTCCCCCAGAACCCGTGTCTGGCTGCCCCACTGCAGACACCACCCCTGACGAGCCAGCTCCTGCTCCGAGGGCCCACTGTTGCTGACAGCCGGAGGGAGACTGCTGTTCCCCTTGGCTCTTCCCAGCCCTGGGCCCTTATATCCAAGGTGGCATTAGGCTGCTCAAATTATTTTTGAGAACTCTTTCATAAATCTTCCACAGTGAGGCGATGTGGTGTCTGAGTAAAAGCCCAGGTTCTGAGTTTTCCTAGTCCTGAGTTCACATTCCAGCTCTGTTGGTCATCAGCCCAGTGACCTTTGGCCTGTGATGTAACCAGCTGAACTCAGTTTCCTCATTCACAAAATGGGGATGATTTCACCTGCCTCACGGGGCTGTGGGAACTAAATGAACAAAGCTCCTGGCACAGGGACGGCTCATCCTGAGAGCTCAATAAACATTAGTCTTTTTCTCCACTTTCATGACTGTATTTTTTGTTGCTCATCCTTAACCACCCACCAAATCGTGGCAGGTTCACCTTCTAAAACCGTGACCCCCCCAGTGACCTTGTGAGCGAAGGCCTCAAGCTGCGCACACAGACACTTAGGTCGAACTGCTCATTGGACCTCATGGCACTACGCATAAAAATTTTGATGAGTCAGGTTCCCCAACTACCAGCTGTGGAACCCACTCCAGCTCCATCCTGAGCAGGAAAGGAATGTTTTGATGGCTGTCGAGTAACTGAGTCCTAACAAGAGCAAGGGGAGTGGCTGGCAGACTCAGGTCACGTGGGGGGGGGCACCCTGGGCACAGTGCTCCTGTTCCCACACATGGCGTGGGGAAGACAACTAGGGTGCTATTATTGAAGGAAAGGGGAATGCGTGCTGGGGGCCAAAAACGAGCTGATGCTCAAAAGAGCATCTTTGCTATTTTTATAAAGATTTCATTTATTTATTTGAGAGAGAGAGTGAGCACAAGCGAGCACAAGGGCAGGGGGAGCGGCAGAGAGAGGGAGAAGCAGATGCCCCGCTGAGCAGGGAGCCCGATACGGGACTTGATCCCAGTACGCTGGGATCATGACCTGAGCCGAAGGCAGACGCTTAACCGACTGAGCCACTCCGGTGCCCCTTTGCTATTTTTTTCTATTCATTTTCAATTTCTGAGCGTGATACTCGGTGTTGCTGATTCTTTTATTCTTCTTGTCTTCCTGAGCTTCTGGAAACTGATGCGCTGCACAGAGACCTACTCCTCTACTCCATGTGGCGTGATTTCTTGATTTGGTGAGAATACCTGCCAACTGAGATCCATTTCTTTCTTAGGTTGTACAAGGGGCAGGGGGACCTGCCAGCCTTTGGAAGACCCCCTGCCAAGCTTGACTGCCTGTTGCAGGGACGGGTGGGCGGAGGCCCAGATGTTCCTGCGCCAGTGGCGGCGCCCTGGGCCCTTCTTTATCCCGGCTGAGTCCCGTCTCTGCTGGTTCCAGCAGGCTCTGAGCTCCCCGGGGCAGGAAAGCCAGCGTGGTGCCTGGCACAGAGTGAACGCTCCTGTAAACGCGGTGGAATGAATGAACATCTGAAGAGGTTCTGTGCCTGGCCAGCCTGACTTAGAATACAGTGAATCATGGAGCCGAAAGGGACTCTAGAATCACCAGCCCCTCCCGCCCCTTCTACAGGTGTGAAAACTGCAGCCCCGAGAGCATAAGTGACTCAGCAAAGCCACAGAGGAAATGAGAGGCAAAGTCATGACTGGAACTCAGCTTTCCCTCCTCACAGGCTCGGATTGTCCCCTTTGCTGCCCACACAGGCCCGCTCTGGCTCTGTAATTCAGTCAAAGGCCGCGGCAGTGCTGTCACCCGGGGCCTCTCTGCCTTTGAATCTTGGCTCCCTGGGAGTTGCAGGCTTTGCGAACTGGCCAAGACGGCGGCCTTACAATTTCTTAATAGAAGTTTTTCCCTTTATTCTTTTGTTCTTGAAAATGGAGATATGCTTATAGCCTCAAAGGTAACGTGCCTCATTTTGGTTCGGTCAGGGGCAGCTGGAAGGATTCTTGCATCCCCAGTGTCCCGCTGCACGGTTTAAAGAAACCACTGGGGATGTGCTCAGAAAGGCCACGCAAGCAGTGAAGTCCAGAAGTTTTTATAAACGAATGCCTCCCAGGTTTTCCCAAAGGATAAAAAGTTTCAGAAACAAAATCGAGGGTTTTAGTCTGTGGTAAAAATTCCTTTTTCCAGATGAATTTTTCTAGATATTTAGGTCCTTCCCCACACTTCCCCTTGTGCTGCGTGTATGTAGGAAGCTTTACGAAGACCTTCCTAATGGCTGTGTGGGCCTGTCTCCACCTGCCTACACTTGTCAACAGCTCTACTGCAGGGCCAGGAAGGGAGGGACAAATTCTTCCCACCTTCATCCCCTACCTGGAAAGGAAGGGCTTGGATGAATGAGCATGTGTTGCCACTGGAGGCCTGTGTGTCCTGCACTCTGGGGCGGCCTCACCTTAGAGGTGCCCCTAAACCTTGGGCCTCCAGGAGAACCAGACCAGAGGCAGAGGCCTACCTTCACGAGATCTTCCCAAACGGTTTCCTACGTGGCAGGTGGGCGAAGCAGAGGTTTCCAGGATATCTGCTGCCCTCCAAGGTGTTGGTAGTAAAGGGGAAGATGGTCAAATAAAGGTCAAGTCCTGGGGGTCCTCAGTGGGAAGGAAGCTCAAGGGCTTGTTCTGGGTTGTTCTGGGTCCCTTTTGTGCCATCTCTTGCCTGCTCCTCTGTCCATCCTGAGAGTGTGGGGTGGGGCAGAGAGCCCAGGGTAACGAGGTGCCCTGGGGACTGGGCAAGATGTGTGGAAGACAGCTGGCAGGGGAATCTTCTCCACCATGCTCCATGGAGTAGGAATGCCTGCTGGGCTGCAGATTAGGGAATTTCTCCAGGAACTCTGTTCCTCAACAAAAGCAAACTGGAAAAGCCCAGGGAGAGTTACTGCTGCTGGCTAATAGCCTTGCTGCCTGGCCACTGACCTTGATCAGAAGGCCAATGCTGCCTTAAAGTGAAGAGGAAATGCCGAGGCCTTCCATAGCCCAGTCTGGCCTGCAGAACCTAGCTGGATACCAATGGGCACGGGAAGCTGGGAGAAGGCCAAGGGACCATAGTGCAGTTTGAGGAAAGACAGGGATTATTCCCTGAGAAACTGGTTTAACATTCCCCATGCCTCCATCCCCCCAGTGCCCCTGCCTCTGGGTCAACCAGGGGGAGCAAGAAGAGAGGGTGACGGGGCATGGCCAGTGGGGAGACAGACCCATTGAAGAGGCCAGTGGCAGCAGATGGCTGAGAGGGCAGAAGGTGGGCACCATTTTTTATGGTCTTGCCTTCTTGCCATTATGCCCCATCACGATGCTACAGGGGACATGAGGGAGGGGAGGACAGATCAGAATCTCAAAAGGATTAGGAGTGACCCCGGCTAGGGACTCTGCTTTTGCCCTGTAGGACTTTTCCCCCTGAGGAGAAATAGGATGAGCCTTTCCTGGGAGCAGCCTCTATGGCAGGGGCTGGCGCCCCTCTGTCAGACTGGCTGGGACCTCGCTGAGACGGTGCGGGGGGCGGGGGGAAGCTTTATGTCAGAGTGAAACAGGCGCCCCTCCACTCTGGCTACATGGGCCTTAGAAGTGAGTAGACCTGGTCCCAGTGTGTGTGTGTGTGGGGGGGAGTTCAGGGGATTGACCCTCAGGAGTTAACGACAATGTGAAGGCCGGCTCAGAAACTGGTCAGTCCCAAGTATCGGACTCACCAGTGTTATCCTCTTTCCAGCAGAGGATGCCATGGACCTTTGCTGTCCGAGCCCCAGTTCACCAGGAGCAGAGCCTTCCTGACACATCTCAGCTTCTGCATGAGCAAGGGCTTAGTGATCGATGTGGTGGTCCAAGTGAAACAAAGCAGCAAAAGGACACGTGTGGAGGAGGGCTCCCAGGGGCTCTACAATGGGGCTAAAAGCTAATTTTCTTGGGCACAATGTATAGGCTATGCACTGTGCTAACCCCTTGCCATATGTTACCTCATTTAATCCTCACAACAATCTAATTTATGAATCCATTCAACAAATACCGATTGAGTACCTGCTAGGTGCAAAGCTCTGTGCTAGGTGCTGAGGATAACTCAGTGAGCAAGACTAGTTGTCCTCATGAAATCTACAGTCTAGGTCGGACCTATTATCCCATTCCAGAGATGAGAAAACTAAGGCCTCCTGAATTTAACTCACTTGCTCAGGTCGCTAAGTGACAGGGCAGGGCATGGAGCCCAGGCAATCTGTTTCAGAGTCCAGGACGCTACTTGCTATCAAATGCGTCCTTCTTTTCTTCCCAGCACCACCCACGTGGCACGCACCGTTGGTTGCCTCTCCCTTCGTACTTGCTGCAAGAAACCCAGTTTATTTGGACGTACACTTTCCTACCTGTGTGCTCAGGGAAGGGCCCCTTCCCAGCCCCAGCCCCACGAGGGAATCTTGATTAGTTTGAACCAGTCTTCGTAATTTCCCTCCTTTTGCCAGGGATTAGTTTAGGCCCCAGGGATCCCCCAAGTGCATGACAAGAGGGGAAGTTTGCCGGGAGGGTTTCTGGGCAAAGTTTTCTTGTGCTGTTCCAAGTTGTGGATCTGGGAACTGTGGTCGCCAGCTGGGTTCCCTAAGGTGACCAGCCTGAGGACAAAAGCCAACGTGCTGAAGATGGCGGGATAGAAACTTGGACCCTCCACACCTGCTGAGCTCCAGCCTTGTTATGTGAAATAACAGATATTCTTACCCCGTATGAAATTTTGGATTGTTTCCTGACTTTTGTAGCTGAAAACTACCTAATACCGACCAGCTCCCGTCCCTGCCACGCCATGACACCCCAACCTTGTCTGGCCCTCACTTTCTGAGCGTCTTAAAACACATCTGCTCCACTCCTTTGAACTTTGGTCGCTTACCTTGAGATGTCCCTTGACTTTCTTCTCTCTACATCTACTGGTTTTAACCTGTAATAGCCTGTTTCTCTAAATCATAAACTCCCCGAAGGGAGTGAGCATCCTTACGTCTATTTATGCCCTTCGTGGTCCCTGTCATTAATATGAAACCCCAGTAGAGCTTAATAAACATTTCTTGGCTCATCTTCTTTGACATATTCTGAGAGATTATTTGCTGCCCTGGAGGGGTAAATGAACACATTTCAACAGGCATCAACAGGTTGCAGCTGGAGGCCTGAGTGAGTAAGAAAGTCAGGTGTCGCCATCTTGGCTTAGACTCCACAGTGGATGACAGCAGCTCCAACTGCCTCCTATGCACCCAGCTCTGAGGTCTGCTGGGGGGAGAAGAGGAATCTGCTCCTTGCTATGAGCTAAGGAGCTTTCATGCTGAGCAACCACATCTTATTTTTAATTCTCACAATGGCCTTTTGGGGTAGGAGCCATGTGCACTAGTTTCTAGATGGCAGACTGACCTGCCCGGCTCAAGTAGCTGGTAAGAAGCAGACCTAGGGTTTGGGCCCGAGTTTTCTAGTTCCTGAATTGAGTTTGTAGGGCTCCCTCTGTTCCCCTTTTTCTTTTTCCTATTAAGCAAGTGGTCATCTTTTACTCATTGGCTCAGGAGAGGGAGATAGCAGAAGGTAAAATAGAAATTGTCCCAAAAGCCTAAGCTCTAGCAAGAAGAGTGTCAGAAAGACTAAATGTCTTGGGCTTAAGTGGGGTGAGTAGGTCCTGCTCCCTAAGCCGGACGGTCTTTCCCCTGGTGGGGGAGAGGAGTCAGCCACATCTGTCAGTGGCTAGAGGGAAGGAAATCCGCATCCTTCTGCCCACCACCGAGCAAGACCCTGCCTGATGCATCACAACAAACTGACCAGAGGCAGCCTTTTAAGGATTCCTGTGCTTTGAACACGGCACAGGAGCAGCAGAGAGCTGTAAGCCAGAGGAGACCCTTCAGACAGAAATGCCCTTGTGGGCTGAAGACTGGGGACCAGACGGACCCTTCCTGGTAGCTTGGTACTTGGCTGATCTTGAGACTGTCTTAAGGACAAAGATTTGGTTTCCTGAAGGTTACCTCCAACAGAAACAACGCCTTTCCCCTTATCTCCAGATTATAGAACACCATGCTTCTTTCCCCTACCCTTATCATATTACAGATTTGGCTAACGCTATACTATAAATTAACTCAAAAGACAGTAAAGGTGGGGATCAACTAGCTGGGATCCCAATGTACTTGAGAGGATTCCAGAGAACTTTAGACCATGCAAGCAACTTTAGAACTAACTCAATACAAGCTATCTACAAGTTATCTGTACTAAAAACTTTAATTCACAATATTCTATAAGGTAGACACTCGTGCTATCCTCATTTCATAGAGGACACTAGTTCAGAAAGGATAAGTAACTTGTTCAGTGTCACACAGCAGGATTCAAGCCCAGGTATTCTGGCTCTAGAGGCATTTCTGACCACCATGCTAGGATTTGATTCGGCACCACAGGCAGGGAGCCACCTCAATACTGAGGACGTTCTAGCAGGCCCTGGGCCTGTGGAGTTGACCCCCTGTAATGTGCAAGTTAAAACTAAGGTATAATAAAACCCCACAAGTCTTGTCTCAAAGAGCTCATCCGAGGGAGAGAGGGAAGGCACGTACACATGCCTGTAAGGCAGCAGGGCGACGGTACAGGTAGGAGCTATGGGGCGGCCCCTAGTGGCCGACACCATGGAGCCTCAACCACTGGTCGACATGCTGGGATGGGATGTGCCTGTCTGGGTGAGTCCTGAGGAAGTGGAGGGGCTTCTCTACCTGTTCAGCGATGGAGTCCAGCTGACATGGAAGCTATCTCCCAGCAACAGCAGCTAACGTTAATCTATTCTGCCTCGCTCCTATTTCTGCCTGCCTAACCCCGCTTTGCTGGGACCCCTTGACTCACTGTACACACATGCACTCATCCTTAGTGATCTCATTTCCTCGAACGAGCCAATCTCATTGAAGCTTCACGTGTCATCTTTTCGGTGTTTTTTTTTTTTTTTAAAGATTTTATTTATTTATTTGACAGAGACAGCCAGCGAGAGAGGGAACACAAGCAGGGGGAGTGGGAGAGGAAGAAGCAGGCTCATAGCGGAGGAGCCTGATGTGGGGCTCGATCTCAGAACGCTGGGATCACGCCCTGAGCCGAAGGCAGACGCTTAACCGCTGTGCCACCCAGGCGCCCCTATCTTTTCGGTGTTTTTATCACCTGATTCTAATATTACCAGATTTTTCCATTTTGTTTGAAAAAATGCAAAAGCAAACAAATAAATGTATATATTCATCTTTTTGTTCACAGATTTTAATGGGCATTTGTTTTTATGAAATGCCATTCTCACTTTGCTAATTGCAGGACTGAAGCAATTAAATAAAAATACATCACATGACCAGGCCAGTAAGACTGAAATTGCAGCATACGCTGATTCACATAACTTTCAAATGAATGTGAGGCTGGATTAAACACATGTGGGAAATAAAGTACACATTCCAATGGAATAAATACACTTGTGGAAATAACATTTAATTTTGAAAGGAGTAAACAGGACAATGAAATGTCTCACAATGTAAGGTCAGCAATTACAACAGAAGGTTACAGAAACATACATAAAGCAACACACTCACACTAGAAAAGTGAGATTATGATTCCAAGCACATCTAGAGCCTAGGATAGATTTTACCTCCCCCCCCCCCCCCCCCGCCAAAGCTCCAGTGCAACTAATTTTTGAACTCATAGCTGCTCTTTTCCAACACTTTAATTCACAACATATTTTTGACAACTATGTGCTAATTTCTGGGATATATAAAATTAATAGATGCATAGTCCTTTGTTCACAAGGAGTTTGAAAACAAGCAGTTTGGCAGCCACTCCTTTTCCATGGAGAGGCCGATCTGAACTTATGGGACAATACTGCTCAGCAGCCGAAAATCTGCCACAGGAGGCCGTGAGGGGCAGGATTATTGGTAGTGGTATGCTTTGGTAGAAAAAAGGTATGTGTTTATAGAAGTTTAGCCTAAGTTCATCATGGTCTGTCTGTTCCTTTCTTAATCAATGTCAGTTTGTAGAAACTCAAGTTTTTATATGAAAGCCATAAAATGCATTTTGTTTTGAAAAAAAGTCAAGTTTTATGTAATTTAATCCCTGTTCACAGACAGGAAATTATAAGGAAGAAGGCAATTTTGGAAAGCATTTCTCAAATAGAAAAATTACAAAACATTTGAATATATATGAATTTTTAGCAAACTAAAAATAGAAGTTTAGAAGTATCTTCAATTATTTAAAATATTTTCACTCTCTCATTGTTTAAAAAGATTTTATTTATTTCAGAAAGAGTGAGAGAGAGCATGACCAGGGGGAGGGGCAGAGGGAGAAGGAGAAGCAGACTCCCCACTCATCAGGGAGCTCAAGGCTGGGCTTGATCCCAGGGCCCTGAGATCATGACCTGAGCCGAAGAAAGATGCTTAACCAACTGAGACACCCAGGCGCCCCTCAGTGTCTCATTAATTCCAAATTAATCTTGCTTTGATATCTGGATGATAAAGCTTCCCAAATTTCCCATTAAAAAAAAAACCACCCCCAAACTAACAGTCATTAGGTGGCCCATCGTTTCTTAGACAATAGACAAAAAAAAAAAAAAAAAGGAAAAAAGTAATTCATGGACATGGTCAGAAAATTCAAAAGGTCCAGAAGGGCACAAAACGAAAAGTAAAAGCCTTTGTTCTTTTCTCTCCCCACTCCTATGGTTCTCTCCAAAAGTAATCACGTTTTCTCTTCAGCTTCTTTTTGTTTTTAACCTAAGCTGAAAATGTCTGGAGTTTCTCTCTCCAAGCCTAATGTATGTTCCGCCACCTCTATGCGCTCATGCCAAACGAGAAGACTGGCTGTCAGCACCAGAGCCAGAGTACCCCTGCAGTCTACACAAATGTCCCATGTCACCTCTGCACTGGTTCCCGGACTCCTGTTTTCCTGGGGTCTGTCATACTGATCACCTTGTCGGGACTAATGAATCTTGGAAGCAGGAAGACAACAATACAAAGGGCGCCTTTCTGTGAGTGTGCCAACCTGTGCCAATGTTTCTTTAAGATAAGTTCTTAGGAAAGTTTCTCAGCTGGAGGGAATATTTAAATTTAATAAATATTGCCAAATCACCTTCCGATGATGTACAATTTGCACTCCAGCTAATAATACAAATAACATATGAGTAACTGCTTCCCTTCACCATCACAAATACAATTTTCAACTATCTCCTATGTGAAAGATAAAAATTTCAGGTTTATTTTGCATTTTATTTAATTACGAATGAAGGGTGAACATCTCACGTAAGTTGGCCATTAAAATGTTTTTACTGGATTGTTCATGTCCTTTGTCTGTTTCTATTGGTTTTCAAAAATTTTTAAAGAGGTCTCTGTACTTTAGAGTTAAATAATGCTTTATCATATTTTATTCATTCAGACACTGGGGTTAAAACAGGAAACAAAGTAAATCCCTGCTCTTAAGGAAGTTAAATTCTAGTAGTAGGATACAGAAATAAAAAAAAAATTACACACACATACACACACACACACACACACACACACGAGGGTATGATAGGCGCTTTGGAGAAAACAAAGCAGGTAAAGAGGGACAAAGTAGCAGCAGTGTGTGTGGCGGGGGGGGGGGGGATGCTGCTGTGCACAGAACGGCCAGGGAAGACCTCTCTGATAAGGTGGAGATTTGAGAGGATACCTGAACGGAGTAATCCATGTGAAGATGCAGGTAGAAGAAATGGCAGGCAAAAAGGCCATAAAGAGAGAAGCTAGTTGGCGTGTTTAGGGAGCAGCAAGGAGGTGGACAGGCTCGAGAGGAGTGAGCGGGGAAAAAGGAGAGTCAGGGAAGAGGGCAGGGGACAGTGGGGGCAGACCGGTAGGATCTCACAGGCTGTGCTAAGGGTTCTGTTATGACTGGGTGTGGGTAGGGAAGCATAGAGATCAGCTATGAGAGCTTGAGATAATGCAAGTGAGAGATGATGTAAATACATGTTGCAAGTTATTTTTCCTAGTTTTAATGTATGGGTTGTTTTTTGGTTTTGGGGTTTTTTTTGTGGAGGGGAGAGATAGGTAGCCCTATTAGATTTTGGTTTTTATCTACTATAGTAATAAAGAGCAATCTTCTTGCCTGTATCTTGGTTTTACGTCACAATGACAAAAGGTTACAAAATCATCTAGTATTTTATATTTTCTTTTTTCCCCCCAAAGATTTATTTATTTATTTTAGAGAGAGAGAGCACGAGCAGATGGGGCAGAGGGAGAGAGAGAGAGACTCTCAAGCAAACTCTGCACTGAGTGTGTGCATGTGAAGCCCACTGTGGGGCTTGATCTCATGACCCTGAGATCACAACCTGAGCCAAAACCAAGAGTCAGACGCTTAACCGACTGTGCCACCCAGGCATCCCTAGCATTTTACATTTTCATCTTCTTACATTAGTGTTTTTGATCTATCTAAGATGGTTCTGCAGATAAGCAGTGGAGCAGGCAAGCCCACTGCATATGGCTGTGCAGCTGACCCCACTGCACAAGGGCAGCAGGCTGACCGGCTACATGAGGGCTGCAATCCAGTAAAGCTATGGTGCACTGGGAAGCACAGAAACCACTGAAGGAAGGGGCCTTTTTCTAATTTGCACAAAGGGATGAACTAGTGGTGGCACTGGCGACAGAGTTCAAACTCTAACCCATTGTTTCCACACCAGTTATTGAATACCCCATCTCTTCCCACACTGGTTGGAAATGCCACCTTTATTTT